>NC_083570.1:36241397-36576397 GCF_027579695.1 Neoarius graeffei | reverse complement strand
CAGCAGCAGACTGAAGAGGCTATGAGATGAGTGGGTGGGGTCACCTGCAATCCTGATGGCTTTGCAGGTGAGGCGGGAGTTATAGATATCCATAAGAGAAGGGAGAGAGACACCAATGATCCTCTCAGCTGCTCACACGATGTGCTGCAGAGTCTTGCAGCAGGACACGGTGCAGGCGCCGTACCACATGGTGATGCAGCTGGTCAGGATGTTCTCGATGGTGCCTCTGTAGAATGTGTGCATGATGGGGGCCAGGACTCTTGCTCTCCTCAGTTTGTGGAGGAAGTAGAAACGCTGTTGGGCTTTTTTGGCCAGTGATGCGGTGTTGTTGCTCCAGGACAGGTCTTCAGAGATGTGCACACCCAGAAACTTGGTGCTGCTCACCCTCTCCACTGCATCACCATCGATAGATAGTGGAGCATGCTGGGTGTGCACTCTCCTGAAGTCCACAACAATCTCCTTCATCTTCTCCACATTCAGGCGGCGATTGTTGTCCTTGCACCACATGGCCAAGCAGCTCACCTCACTCCTGTAGATTGTCTCATCGCCATTGTTGATGAGACCCACCACAGTCATGTCATCTGCAAACTTAATGAAGAGATTAGAGCTGGATGTTGGTGTGCAGTCATGGGTCAGCAGAGTGAAGAGGAGGGGTCTCAGCACACATCCTTGGGGGGCCCCTGTGTTCAATGTGATGGTGCTGGATGAGTTGCTGCCAACCCGTACAGCCTGTGGTCTCCCCGTCAGGAAGTCCAGCAGCCAGGTGCACAGGGAGGTGTTGAGTCCCAGCTGGTCCAGTTTATGAATGCACTGCTGAGGAATGATTGTGTTGAATGCTGAGCTAAAGTCTATGAACAGCATTCTGACATATGAGTCTTTTGTCTCCAGGTGAGTGAGGGCTGAGTGGAGGGCAGTGGAGATGGCGTCATCGGTCGAATGGTTGGACTGATATGCAAACTGGAAAGGGTCCAGGGCGGGGGGGAGGGCAGACTTGATATGCCGCATGACTAGCAGATCAAAGCACTTCATGAGGATGGGAGTGAGTGTGACAGGGCGGTAGTCATTGAAGCAGGAGGGAGACGGCTTCTTCGGGACCGGGATGATGGTGGTGGATTTGAGGCACATGCGGACAACAGCCTGGCTCAACAAGATGTTGAAGATGTCTGTAAAGACATCTGTGAGCTCCTCGGCATAGTCTCTCAGGACACGACAAGGAATGTTATCAGTACCCGGGGCTTTCCGTGCATTTGTCATCCTGAGAGCTCTCCTCACACTGTTTGGGGACAGCATCAACACCTGGTCACCAGGAGGTGGTGGGGTCTTCTGTGCCGTGGTGCTGTTGTCTGCCTCAAAGCGAGCGAATGTCATTCAACTGATTCAGAATCAGAATCACTTTTATTGACAGGTATGTGGACACACACGAGGAATTTGTCTCCAGTATCACTTAGCTCTCATAGTACAAAACAGAGAAAAAAAGTGTATACACAAAACAAACAAACAAACAAACAAACCAAAAAAAGGGTGCAATAGGTGCATAGTGCAAAGTAATCCAGGTAAGTCAAGTATGAAATAGATAAATAAATATAAAGTATACAGTGTGCACAGAATGACAGTATGAGTGTGCAGATATTTTACAAGTGATATTACTGATATATGAATCTGGATTTTAGCTGTTCATCACAGAAAGGATTTTCCCTTTTGGTGCAATATGGTGCATAGTGCAAAGATGAAATAGTAAATATAAATAAGTATAAATATAATATAACAGTGAGCACAGAATGGCAATATGAGTGTGCAGATATTTTGCAAGTGATATTACTGATGTATGAATCTGGATTTTAGCTGTTCATCACAGAGACAGCCTGAGGGAAGAAACTATTCTTGTGTCTGGTTGTTTTTGCATACAGTGATCTATATCGTCTCCCTGAGGGGAGAAGTTTAAATAGTTTGTGACCAGGATGTGATGGGTCCACAGAGATGTTATCTGCCCATTTCCTGACTCTGGACAAGTACTGTATAGGTCTTGAATGGAGGGCAGGTTGACACCAATAATTTTTTCTGCAGACCTTATTGTCTGTTGCAGTCTGTTCTTCTCCTGTTTGGTGAACGATCCAAACCAAACAGTGATGGAAGAGCAAAGAACAGACTGAATGATGGCAGAGTAGAATTGTGTCAGCAGCTCCTTAGGCAGGTTGAGCTTCCTGAGCTGGCGCAGAAAGTACAACCTCTGCTGAGCCTTTTTGATGATAGTGACTGTGTTGGTCTCCCACTTCAAGTCTCGAGAGATTGTGGAACCCAGAAACCTGAAGCTTTCAACAGCAGCCACAGTCTTGTTGGTGATGGTGATGGGCAGCAGAGTGGGGGGGCTCCTCCTAAAGTCCATGGTCATCTCCACAGTTTTGAGCGTGTTCAGCTCCAGATTATTTTGGCCGCACCAACAGACCAGTCGTTCAACCTCCCATCTGTATGCAGACTCGTCACCATCTCGGATGAGGCCGATGACCGTTGTATCTTCCGCAAATTTCAGGAGTTTAACAGACGGGTCTCTTGAGGTGCAGTCGTTGGTATAAAGGGACAAGAGCAATGGGGAGAGCACACACCCTTGGGGGGCACCAGTGCTGATAGTCTGAGTGCTGGATATGATGCTCCCCATCCTCACCTGCTGCTTCCTGTCAGTCAGGAAGTTTGTAATCCACTGACAGGTGGAGGAGGGCACAGTGAGCTGGGTGAGCTTAGTGTGGAGGATGTCTGGAACAATGGTGTTGAATGCCAAACTGAAGTCCACCAACAGGATCCTGGCATATGTCCCTGCAGTGTCAAGGTGTTGCAGGATGTACTGTAGACCCATATTTCTAGCATCATCCACTGACCTGTTTGCCCGGTAGGCAAACTGCAGGGGGTCCAGCAGGGGGTCTGTGATGTCCTTCAGGTATGACAACACCAGTCTCTCAAAGGACTTCATGACTACAGATGTGAGGGCAACAGGCCTGTAGTCATTCAGTCCTGTGATATTGGTTTTCTTAGGAACCGGGATTATTGTGGAGCGTTTGAAGCATGAGGGGACTTCACACAGCTCCAGGGATCTATTAGAGATCTGGGTGAAGATGGGAGCCAGCTGGTCAGCACAGACCTTCAGACAAGAAGGTGACACACCATCTGGGCCAGGTGCCTTCCTGATCTTCTGTCTGCGGAAAAGCTGACAGACATCCTCTACACAGATCTTGAGTGCTGGTGGGGGGTCAGAGGCAAGGCAAGGCAAGTTTATTTATATAGCGCATTTCATACACAGTGGCAGTTCAATGTGCTTTACAGAGGTAAAAGCAAAACAGTAAACAATAGAAAATAAAATTACATAAAATAAAAGGAGAAGAAGAGAGAAAACAATAATAAGAATTAAACAATAGTAGAAATAAAATAATAAAATGAAGTAAAAGTTCAGTAAAAACAGCAGAATAAAATAGAATAAAAGTTAAGTAAAGTTTAAAACATGCAGAGACTGTAAAAGTTAAGTAAAGTTTAAAACATGTAAAGATGGTATTTATCAGTTAGCAGAAAGCATCTGAAAACAGCTTGGTCTTTAATCTAGATTTGAAGCTGCCAACAGCAGGAGCATTTTTGATGTCCTCTGGGAGTTGGTTCCATAGCTGTACTGTATAGTAGCTAAAAGCTGCTTCACCACACTTTGTTTTAACAACAGGTTTTACCAGTAAATTTTGCTGCTGCGATCTGGTAGATCTGATTGGGTTAGGCCGCTGCAACATATCAGAGAGGTAATTGGGCCCTGTACCATTTAGAGATTTGTACACCAGCAGCAATGATTTAAAGTCAATTCTGTAGCTTACTGGAAGCCAGTGAAGGGACCTTAGAATTGGAGTAATGTGCTCTGTTCTTTTTGTTTGTGTGAGAACCCTAGCTGCTGCATTTTGAACCAGCTGAAGTCGTTTGATGGTCTTTTTTGGCAGGCCTGTGAAAAGGCCATTGCAATAATCAACCCTACTAGAGATGAAGGCATGTATAAGTTTTTCCAGATCATTTTTTGACATAAGTCCTCTTAGTTTGGAAATGTTTTTTAGGTGATAAAAAGCTGATTTAGTGATTGCTTTCATGTGACTGTCAAAGTTTAGCTCGCTGTCCAGGCAGGTGGAGAGAGGTGTCCGGGATGTGCTCACCGAGCCAGGTTTCGGTGAAGCACAAGGCAGCAGATCTGTTAAAATCCGTATTAATTGTTTTGAGGAGCAGCAGTTCGTCCATCTTATTGGCGAGAGCGGACATTAGCCAGGTGAATAGACGGGAGCGCAGTGTGAAACCCCCGCTGCCTCAGTCTGACAAGCGGGCCGGCTTGCTTCCCCCGGTGTCTCCGGCGTCCTCGGCATAATCCATAGATAGCTGGTGCTCTTCCAACCAGTAGCTCTGGAAAATTTTCCAGATCAATGAAAGCCAATGAAAAAACTTTACTGGTGGTTATTCCAATGTTTATAAGTTCTTCTCTGGAGTATGTGACCAGCGAAGGAGCACAAAAAACACAACAAATACGCAAAAACATACAACCCCGATTCCAAAAAAGTTAGGACAAAGTACAAATTGTAAATAAAAACGGAATGCAATAATTTACAAATCTCAAAAGCTGATATTGTATTCACAATAGAACATAGACAACATATCAAATGTCGAAAGTGAGACATTTTGAAATTTCATGCCAAATACTGGCTCATTTGAAATTTCATGACAGCAACACATCTCAAAAAAGTTGGGACAGGGGCAATAAGAGGCTGGAAAAGTTAAAGGTACAAAAAAGGAACAGCTGGAGGACCAAATTGCAACTCATTAGGTCAATTGGCAATAGGTCATTAACATGACTGGGTATAAAAAGAGCATCTTGGAGTGGCAGTGGCTTTCAGAAGTAAAGATGGGAAGAGGATCACCAATCCCCCTAATTCTGCGCCGACAAATAGTGGAGCAATATCAGAAAGGAGTTCGACAGTGTAAAATTGCAAAGAGTTTGAACATATCATCTACAGTGCATAATATCATCAAAAGATTCAGAGAATCTGGAAGAATCTCTGTGCATAAGGGTCAAGGCCAGAAAACCATACTGGGTGCCCGTGATCTTCGGGCCCTTAGACGGCACTGCATCACATACAGGCATGCTTCTGTATTGGAAATCACAAAATAGGCTCAGGAATATTTCCAGAGAACATTATCTGTGAACACAATTCACTGTGCCGTCCACTGTTGCCAGCTAAAACTCTATAGTTCAGAGAAGAAGCCGTATCTAAACATGATCCAGAAGCACAGACGTCTTCTCTGGGCCAAGGCTCATTTAAAATGGACTGTGGCAAAGTGGAAAACTGTTCTGTGTTCAGATGAATCAAAATTTGAAGTTCTTTATGGAAATCAGGGACGCTGTGTCATTCGGACTAAAGAGGAGAAGGACGACCCAAGTTGTTATCAGCACTCAGTTCAGAAGCCTGCATCTCTGATGGTATGGGGTTGCATTAGTGCGTGTGGCATGGGCAGCTTACACATCTGGAAAGACACCATCAATGCTGAAAGGTATATCCAGGTTCTAGAGCAACATATGCTCCCATCCAGACGACGTCTCTTTCAGGGAAGACCTTGCATTTTCCAGCATGACAATGCCAAACCACATATTGCATCAATTACAGCATCATGGCTGCGTAGAAGAAGGGTCCGAGTACTGAACTGGCCAGCCTGCAGTCCAGATCTTTCACCCATAGAAAACATTTGGTGCATCATAAAACGGAAGATACGACAAAAAAGACCTAAGCCAGTTGAGCAACTAGAATCCTACATTAGACAAGAATGGGTTAACATTCCTATCCCTAAACTTGAGCAACTTGTCTCCTCAGTCCCCAGACGTTTACAGACTGTTGTAAACAGAAAAGGGGATGTCTCACAGTGGTAAATATGGCCTTGTCCCAACTTTTTGGAGATGTGCTGTCATGAAATTTAAAATCACCTAATTTTTCTCTTTAAATGATACATTTTCTCAGTTTAAACATTTGATATGTCATCTGTCTTCTATTCTGAATAAAATATGGAATTTTGAAACTTCCACATCATTGCATTCTGTTTTTATTTACAATTTGTACTTTGTCCCAACTTTTTTGGAATCGGGGTTGTAGAAAGTAAGAGAGAGCAAAGTACCAGGGCAACCGTCCATGGTGCCATCAGCCATCTCTGCGCCATCAGCAGAGAGATGGAGTTATCACAGGTCTGCGGTGAGGGCTTGTAGTCTGAATCCCCCGCCACAGTTTCCTGGTGTCTCTGCTGTCGTTGAAGCAGACAGCAGTGTTCCTGGAATACTGTCTCTTGGCCACCCTGATGCCTCGTGACAGGTTGGCCCTAGCTGTCCTCAGGCCCACCTCATCCCCAGCTCTGAAGGTGGCATTCCGAGCCCTCAGGAGCCTGTGGACTTCCCCTGTCAGCCATGGCTTCTGATTGGCCCGAATGGAGATGGTTCTGGTGACTGTAATATCGTCCATGCACTTCCTCATGTAGGCAGTGACGGTCTCTGTGTACTCCTGGAGATCTGTGGTATTATTGTAGGTGGCCGCCTGTCTGAACATGCTCCAGTCAGTGGTGGAAAAACAGTCCTGGAGTGCCTCTGAGGACCCCTCTGGACACACAGGTATCTGCTTTGTAGCTGGTTTGGTGACTTTAACCAGCGGCCTGTATGCTGGCATTAGCATAACAGTGGAGTGATCTGAGGCCCCAAGGTGGGGGAGGGGGAGGGCTTTGTAGGTGTCTTTATGCATGGTGTAAACATTGTCCAGAATATTATTTCCACGTGTGGGAAAGTTGATATTTCCATAGAGTTTTGGAAACACGCTCTTGGGGTTTGCATGGTTGAAATCCCCAGCCAGGATGAGGAAAGCATCTGGGTGGGCTGTCTGCTGCTCACTGATGTGCTGATAGAGTTCATTCAGTGCTTCACTCCTGTTGTTATTGGAGCCGGGAGGGATGTATATTGCTACTAGCAATATGGCTGTAAATTCCCTCAGCAGGTAGAATGGCTGTCACTTAATAATTATAAACTCCACCAGTGGTGAGCAGAGTTTGCAGACCACAACAGCATCGTGGCACCAGGCATCACTGATGTAAACACAGAGTCCTCCGCCGTGAGTCTTCCCCCCCCCTCAACTAGCGCTCTGTCTGACCGGTAGCATGTTAGCCGGGCTAGCTGAATGGCACAGTCCGGGATGCTGTCGTTAAGCCATATTTCCACAAACACGAGGACACAACACTCACTCACAGACTTAGAATATCAGCGGAGCAGGCAGACATAATCCAGCTTGTTGTCCAGTGAGCATACGTTGGCCAGAGTGATGGTAGGGATAGCCGGCCAGTGAGGGATAGTCACTAGCCTAGCCCGGATACCTCCACTCTTGCCCCTCTTCTGCTTCCACATGTTCCGCCTGTGGCGCTTCCACTGTGGGCTGGATGCAGGAGTGGGGGTCGGTGGTTGAGCAGGCCTCCGGAGCAAACCGTAGTCGCATAGCACTTCCGCATCCACTGGAGTAACGAGAATGAGACAATAACGAGAGTCGAGAACATGATAAGGCAGGCAGAATAACAAGGCTTGGTATGACAGGTATACTGAACGATACTTCACATTGAGTGAGTGTGGGAGAGGTGTTTATATAGCGTGGGCTGATTAACCAGGAAATGAGTGACAGGTGTAATTAAGAGACAGGCAATAGAGGGCACTGTGGTTCTTGGGTGTTGTAGTTCTGTTCGGTCATATTTGTAGTCTGGCTGGAAGTGGCACTCACTGTCGCATTACTGACAGAGGTGAGTCAAAAACTTGCATGTTTGCTGATAGGCTGTCAAAAATGCTCTGTGGTTGGTTATCAAGTCAAATAGCCTTTTTTGTGAAAGATAGAGGTCTGACTTGTATGTCTATTCTACCTATAACAGTGAGACAGTCTCATACCCTGCCTTTCAATAACCTGTTTCAAATTTTACCCAAAAGTACTATACAGTACCAACTCATATCAGTCCTCCAAAAATGTAATACCAATTTGACTTGATGATATGAGTACCATTAAGTGCTAGATATGGTGTAAAACCATTGCAATGAATCATAATGACTCAGAGCAGCCTGTAGACAAGAACAAATGGACAAAGGACCTTTAGTACAGTGGATTAATGTGGAAACTATTAACACTTCAGATATCCAAATGGGATATGTGCCCGATCACATGTCAAGTAATTGATATGTGAAATCAAGATAAACCCATTATCCATAGCTCACTAGGTAAAGTGCTATAGGCTAGTTGGAAGAACATTTGGCTAGTTAGAAGCATTTTGTACACTGAACACTGCCATTACATCTAAAGTCATTCCAGAGATTTATTATTTTGCTGCCTCTGTGGAAATTCTTAATTGAAAATACAATTATGCTTGTCTAGTGTCCAGAAAAGCAGTCATTTTCTCTCATATTTCTCATGAATGAACTCAACATTTGTTCAGTTCTCCATATGGCTGAAAACTGTCCAGAGATATTGTATTATCCTCCAGGTTTTCACCATTACCATGATCTCACAAGCCTTGATCTTCATACGAATGCTACGAAAACAGCTAATGGACTCCTGCATGACCTTGTCATATGTTCTGACAATAACCATTATGGGCTTATCACTATTCAAGTTGATGCATATTAATCTTTAACTGAGTCATAATGAAACACCTACTCTACCATCATTTGCACTATGATAGCTCTTTAACCAAAGTCTCTATGTGTGTGTGTGTGTGTGTGTGTGAGTGAGTGAACCTAAAACGGTTTCTAAAGCAACAGTATGTCAAACTCAAGACTGGTTAAAAGCTTACTTTGATTTTACTTCAGTATCCAAAGTAGTTAATTCTGAGGGTAAAGACAAACAATCACACAGTCAGTGTACTGAAATGATAAAGTCTTACAAATAAACTGTATTTTTATAGTCATAGGTTATTCTTTAATTCTACCCTTCTAAAATTGCCTTGCTATCTAACCATTGGTAATACACTACAGACTTTGTCTGATGAACAGATATTTCCATCTCCTTGTATATAAGTCTGTGTCACTAAAAGACAATGTTCAGAGTAGGAGAACATAATTTTTGACACCCCCTTGTTATTCAAAGACTCTTAGCACAGTTTGAGGAGATGACTAGGCTGGTGTCATTATGCATTCCCTTCCACTTGGCCATAACACTACTAATTCAAGGAGATGATCAATACTAATTGGTTTCTTTGAAAGGCATAACAGTGGGAAGGGGATAAGCTTGTAGCCGCAGCATGCTAATGAAGAATTCATGCTGTGTGGCTTTGTGGTGAAAGGTCAGCTGTTAGCACCAGCGTCTGCTCTCCCTCTTGTCCATCATCTCTGCTCATGTCCATGCTGTTTCTCTCTCTCTCTCTGTCTCCCTCACTCTTACCTTAGTATCTCATAAATTCTTTATTCCTCCTTTTCCTCAAATAGCTTTGCAGAGGGCAGGGGCCTTGGATGAATGACGGTCATAAATGGATGACTTGTGAGAGGGAGAAAGTCAGAGTGGGAGAGGAGGAGAGTATATTTGTGTTACTCTGCAGCTTGCTGTGTCATCCAAAGCATGAAGATTGTTTTGCTAAGTGGCACATCTGTATTTCAGGAGACCTCCAAACAATAAAAGAGTATTTCGTAGCACATTTTTTTCCCAGATTAAAGCCTTGCATGCATCCAGAGACTTGGGGCAGAATTTAATGAGGAGACAGAGCCTGTGAACCTTAGAAAAGTAGAAGTAGATATTGTGAAGCCCAAGGTCATGAGACAGTGATTGAAAGTGGAGAACCAGTGGGCTAGAAGGCACACCACCAAGTCTGTATTTACTGTATTACATATTACATTCAGCTGCTCCCATTAGGGGTTGCCACAGCAGATCTGTTCTGCATACTTCCTGATGCAACCCTCCCCAATCTATCCAGGTTTGGGACCGGCGCCAAGTATGCAACCAGTGGCTGGATATTTTTACCTGATCTGCATTAGAGCCCTGCACTCCCGCGGGAGTCCCGTGGGACTCGTGGGAACCGCCGCAAAGCAGTGCGGCGCGGGACAAATTTTGAAAGCTCATTATGGGCATGGGCGGGACTGGAAGTGCACATATGCGTGCACGGGCGGGAGTGCACATATGCGGCGCGGGTGGGAGCGGTGATAAGCTGCAGTCCCGCTAACTAAAAACGTGCTTGAAATAAAATTTATAAATTATTAATTTATGTCTATCATATATAATTTGTGTGGGATATTTTATTTGGCATTAATAAAAACATTTTAAGATGCCTAAATTTGCAGAGAAAGTCAGATTGCGTGAGAAATGGCATCTTAAACTTGCCATTGATCACCCTAAGTGGAAATTCTTTGATCACTCTAATGACTCGCAGTTCACACTCAGCTAGCAAGAGAACCATGAGTGAATTGATTTACTTGTTGCGTTAGTCTACAACTTTAATCAGAGAGACAGGTTACACAGTGACGGTAGGCTTGACTCAATGCTATCCCAGAAATCCTTCCTGTAATATGCAAATTTGGCTGTCCAATCAGAGGTGGCCAAATTTGCATATTACAGGAAGGATTTCTGGGATAGCATTGAGTCAAGCCTACCGTCACTGTGTAACATGTCTCTCTGATTAAAGTTGTAGACTAACGCAAGCAGTAAATCAATTCATTTCTTTTACTAGCTCTGCTTTGCAATAAAAACAAAAAAAAACATTGGTACAAAGCAAGTCCATTCACTTTTTTATGCTGATCAGAGAATTACAATGTTTTTTCATGTAATAAAAATGTGTGATTTGTGATTAAATATTTTAATCGTTTGACAGCACTAATTATTATTAGAGATACTACATGCTGAATTCAGAAACAAGGTAAACAGTAACAAACGTGAGCTGTAAATATTTATGCTCAAATCCACTCAAAGTAGGGGGTGGGGCACCATCACGCTGTGTCAAGACAAGAACTTTCCTGAGAAATAACGCGAACGTCTGCATCATGCGGGATTTGCGGGTGGGAGCGGGACTGAAAATCATAATTCTTTGCAGGCGCGGGGAGGAGCGGGACTGAAAATCATAATTCTGCGCGGGCGGGAGCGGGACTGAAAAATCCGACCTGCACAGACCTCTAATCTGCATGTCTTTGAACTGTGGGGGAAACTGGAGCACCCAGAGGAAACCCACACAGATATCGGGAGAACATGCAAACTCCACACAGAAAGGCCCCCGTTGGCCATAAGGTTTGAACCTGGAACCTTCTTGCTGTGAGGCAACAGTGCTAACCACTGCACCGCCCCTTGTTTAAGTGAATACATATAAAAAAAATACATATAAAAGCAAAAACATGTCAGTTCAACCACAACTCTCGATGATTATCGTCCACATATATGTTTGATTTAAAGTGAAAAAGTGTCTCTTAACCCCAAACATTGGTAGGAGGAGTCACACTGGAAAATTGTCTACTGCCATTTTCACTTTCCTTAATGTTGATGCCAAGAATAATGAATTTAGATACCATAGAGGGCAAGATGAATCTTGAGATATAAAGGTCTGCATGGGTTGGATTTTTCAGTCCCGCCCCCGCCTGCGTCCGCATTGTGCAGTCCCACTCCCGCCCGCGCCCGCAAAGAATTATGATTTTCAGTCCCGCTCCTGCCCGCGCCCACAAAAAATGATGATTTTCAGTCCCGCTCCTGCCCATGCCTGCCATATTTTGTCCCGCTCCCGCCCGCAAATCCCGCATGATGCAGACGTTCGCGTTATTTCTCAGGAAAGTTCTTGTCTTGACACAGCGTGATAGTGCCCTGCTCCCTACTTTGAGTGGATTTGAGCATAAATATCTACAGCTCACGTTCACATTTGTTATTATTTACTTTGTTTCTGAATTCAGCATGTAGTGTCTCTAATAATAATAATTAATGCTGTCAAGCGATTAAAATATTTAATCGCAAATTGCACATTTTTATCACATGAGAAACCATTGTAATTCTCTGATCAGCATAAAAAAGTGAATGAGCTTGCTTTCTACCATTTTTTTTATTGCAAAGCAGAGCTTGTAAGAGAAGTGAATTGATTTACTGCTTGTGTTAGTCTACAACTCTAATCAGAGAGACAGGTTACACAGTGCCGGTAGGCTTGACTCAATGCTATCCCAGAAATCCTTCCTGTAATATGCAAATTTGGCTGTCCAATCAGAGGCGGCCAAATTTGCATATTACAGGAAGGATTTCTGGGATAGCATTGAGTCAAGCCTACCATCACTGTGTAACCTGTCTCTCTGATTAGAGTTGTAGACTAACGCAAGCAGTAAATCACTTCACTCATGGTTCTCTTGCTAGCTGGGTGTGAACTGCGAGTCATTAGAATGATCAGAGGATTTCCCGTTAGGGTGATCAATAGCAAATTTAAGATGCTATTCCTCACTCAATCTGACTCTCTCTGCAAATTTAGGTATCTTAAAATGTTTTTATTAATGCCAAATAAAATATCCAGCACAAATTATATATGATAGACATAAATTAATAATTTATAAATTTCATTTCAAACATGTTTTTAATTAGCAGGACTGTAGCTTATCACCGCTCCCACCCACGCTGCATATGTGCACTCCCGCTCCCGCCCGCGCGCGCATATGTGCACTTCTGGTCCCGCCCGCAATGAGCTTTCAAAATTTGTCCTGCGCCGCACTGCTTTGCGGTGGGTCCCGCGAGTCCCGCGGGACTCCCGCGGGAGTGCAGGGCTCTAATATAATATAACACTGTTGGATTAATGAATTTTCTTGGACAGTAGTTCAGACTTTAAGGCAAATCATAGATTTATATTAATGCATACTTTCTAATACATTAACTTGTATGGCAGATCCTTGACATAAATTGATTGGAAATAAATGTGTGCAATTTTTGATATCATGATGTTTTTGGTGGAGATGGAAATTTAAAGTCTTTAGAAGTACAGTCCAATGTCCTTGCTTTTCCTTTAAGTTTTCCAATGACTTTGCACATTGTGGGTTGATGGTAACATTCTATGTCTTTTTTTTTTGAGAGGAAAAAAATAAGCTGCTGCTGCTGCTGATGCCCTTTAATGTCACTAGTCACATGCACGAGCGAAATTAGCCGTTAACCTGTCCGTACATATACAACATACAAGTGACATAGGGTAGACAGGACAGGAAGACAGGGATGAAGATAAAAAGGAAACACAACATGAGGAGAGATAAGGAAAAAAAGAACACCCCCTACTATGCTCCTGTCAGGAGTACAGTGTGGGAACATTTAAAAAACCTTTGCACATAAGCACACAACAACACAAGTACACTTTAAACACGGGACTTGAGGGGGGGAATCAGGGGTAGGGGGTAAGGGGGGAGGGGGAGGGGAGGTGGTAATCCAGCGCAAGCAAGCAGCCATCTGCTCCTGCAGCCATGAAGGCACTGGTCACACACCCGCTTGTCACACTGGGGGTAAAAATGGCGACCGTGGAAAGTTAGAGAAGGAATGTGAGAGTGTCTCCCAGCAGTGACCTTCAGGGGGAAATGTTGCTTCAGCAATGGCCTGAACCGAGGCCAGTGCTGTCTCAGGGAGCCGAATGTCGGTAAGATATAAATTGTTTGGTCTTTCCAGACACAGTCTTTGCATGTCCACACCACTCATCCATATCTGTCCATTCTGTCCATTCTATTCAAATTCAAATTGATCTCCGAAAAACGTATTCCTTGCAAAGCTGAAACCTGCTCCGAGATAACAACCATTTTGTGGTTAAAGTTCTGAATGTCCACAGTCCAAGTGCCAACAGCTTTGCCCACCAATCCAATCATATCAGGCAGCTTTGTGGGGCTTTGAACAGCTGTCACCATTGTCTGATTTCCTCGATATACCAGGACAATGCCTAATCCAATCAGCAAAAGTCCTGTAATCATGGTTCCGAATAGGTAGATATCTTCAATGTCCTCCACAAAAAGAATCGCCAGGCACACGACCCTGCCACCGCTCCCACACGTCCATCGTGTAACCAGCCGCAAACATTCCGGTAGGACAGACGGGTTCCCCCGAATCCAGGCTTCTCATCATGAAAACTGTGTCAATTTCGTTAGGAGACCAGTTTATCAATTCCATGCTTTTTTTAGTTTAGAAAGTAATGCAGGGAGAGTCTCTTCAAAAAGTACAGCAGACGAGACAAGAAACAGAAGCACAAGCAGGGAAAAAAAGGAGGGAGAGCAGAAAATGCGACCGCCTTCCGTGGAAGCACAGAGAGAGAAAAAAAAGGAAGGTCTGATTATTACTGCTGTAACCTAAGTGATACCATTAAATAACTTGTTTTGCACACCTTCCACAGCAAAATGTAAATGTAACTAAATGTTAAATGTAACTAAAACCTGAAAAAGTTCATGCCATGTTGTTCTTTAATAAGTAAAAACTGTAAATATTGGTACATTACTGTGGTATAAGAAGAATAAAACACTTCAAGACATGCTGTTATTGGAAAAGAATCAGCTTTAGGGAGGAAAGAGTAACTCTGGCTGTATTACATCATGTTATTATTGATTATGGTCCATTAACCCTTTGGTGACTGACCCCTTGAAAATGGTTCCTCCAGGAACAATGACGTTTCAGTTGTCAAGACAACGGAAAAACTAAAATACAAAAACAGAAAGATACGTCACAATGCTCTTGTGCACAAAACAAAATGCTCTTGTATTTGTATTTTAGTTTTTCCGTTGTCTTGACAACTGAAATGTCATGGTTCCTGGAGGAACCATTTTCAAGGGGTCAGTCACCAAAGGGTTAAAAGCATGTTCAATTGTGTTTTGTAGTGTTGTGGTACTCGAGACCAGGCTTAGTCTTCAGACCACAAATGTGAAGTCTCGGTCTTGCCATACTTTGTGATGTTCCCATTACAGTACAAAATGTAAATTTCTATCTTAGCGTGACAGTGCCTATAAATTTCAAGTGCCTATCTGTCAAAATATATGAACTTGTATTCAAAATAATATAGCACAAGTACTGTATGTGTAATGCACAGATGTATTTGATTTTAGAACGTTGTGTGAGCCAAAACAAACTGTAGGTTTGAATGCATTTTATTTATCTGTTGTGTGCTAAAATCAAACGAAATGTGCTTTTATTTGTAAATCTTTACATGTGCTGTGGAATTCATTTAAAAAAAAGAATATTTTGTATAATTAGCAAACTCTGATTTAAAAGATGATAAAGTGCAGCTAGCTGGAGTAGAACTAAGAACAAAAAAGAAGTGGTTAGCAACAAAGGTGGGTGATGATGCAGAGAGCAGGTTGCAGCACAAAGACATTGTGGGAGCCATTGCTGTCAGAAGTCATGGCTTAGGTATGACAAACAGCTGCTACTGGACAAATGCTGATGCAGCAGAGAGGTGGAGTGTGGTCCAGAAGGAAGTCCAATCCAAGCAGGAGGAGACCAGGTGGGTAATAGCAGTGGGACTGGGTTGCCAAGGAGCTTGGACAAGGTGGGAAACTGACCAATGAGCACTCACCTGGAATAAATCTCAAGGTAACCATAATTCCAACTTCAGTTTCTTCTGCAATCTGTGTATGATGAACTACAAATACAACCCCGATTCCAAAAAAGTTGGGAGAAAGTACAAATTGTAAATAAAAACGGAATGCAATGATGTGGAAGTTTCAAAATTCCATATTTTATTCAGAATAGAACATAGATGACATATCAAATGTTTAAACTGAGAAAATGTATCATTTAAAGAGAAAAAAATTAGGTGATTTTAAATTTCATGACAACACCACATCTCAAAAAAGTTGGGACAAGGCCATGTTTACCACTGTGAGACATCCCCTCTTCTCTTTACAACAGTCTGTAAATGTCTGGGGACTGAGGAGACAAGTTGCTCAAGTTTAGGGATAGGAATGTTAACCCATTCTTGTCTAATGTAGGATTATAGTTGCTCAACTGTCTTAGGTCTTTTTTGTCATATCTTCCATTTTATGATGCACCAAATGTTTTCTATGGGTGAAAGATCTGGACTGTAGGCTGGCCAGTTCAGTACCCAGACCCTTCTTCTACGCAGCCATGATGCTGTAATTGATGCAGTATGTGGTTTGGCATTGTCATGTTGGAAAATGCAAGGTCTTCCCCGAAAGAGACGTTGTCTGGATGGGAGCATATGTTGCTCTAGAACCTGGATATACCTTTCAGCATTGACGGTGTCTTTCCAGATGTGTAAGCTGCCCATGCCACATGCACTAATGCAACCCCATACCATCAGAGATGCAGGCTTCTGAACTGAGCGCTGATAACAACTTGGGTCGTCCTTCTCCTCTTTATTCTGAATGACACGGCGTCCCTGATTTCCATAAAGAACTTCAAATTTTGATTCGTCTGACCACAGAACAGTTTTCTACTTTGCCACAGTCCATTTTAAATGAGCCTTGGCCCAAAGATGATGTCTGCACTTCTGGATCATGTTTAGATATGGCTTCTTCTTTGAATTATAGAGTTTTAGCTGGCAACGGCAGATGGCATGGTGAATTGTGTTCACAGATAATGTTCTCTGGAAATATTCCTGAGCCCATTTTGTGATTTCCAATACAGGAGCATGCCTGTATGTAATGCAGTGCCGTCTAAGGGCCCGAAGATGATGGGCACCCATTATGGTTTTCTGGCCTTGACCCTTATGCACAGAGATTCTTCCAGATTCTCTGAATCTTTTGATGATATTATGCTCTGTAGATGATGATATGTTCAAACTCTTTGCAATTTTACACTGTCGAACTCCTTTCTGATATTGCTCCACTATTTGTCGGTGCAGAATTAGGGGGATTGGTGATCCTCTTCCCATCTTTACTTCTGAGAGCCGCTGCCACTCCAAGATGCTCTCCCAGTCATATTAATTGAGATTTTTCACCCACGTGACCAAGTCATGTGAGGCTGCCATTTTGGACGTCACGGCTTGAATCAGTTTGAATGCGAGGAAGGCGACAAACGAAAAACATAAAAGAAAAAGGAGCGAGATGCAGAAAACACCTTCACTATCCAGCGACATAGGGCATTTACAGGGCGAGCAGAGGGAGAGGTATTTGCAAAAATTGAGGTTAGCAGGCTTAGAAAACGATGTTTACCTCCTTCCACCAGGATTGTTCACTGACGTACGGAAGTACACGAAGCCCTCGTCTTTACCTGACTTCGGCCCACATGATCTGTATACCGATGTCGTTAAAAACCCATCGCCATACACAGGTATTGATCTGAAAGCGTATAAGAGTTTGGATGCCTACAAATATTTTGTGTCAGGCTGGGTAACATGCCTACATCAGCGGGTCATCCCTGGAGCTGGTGGTCACCATCTTATTACAGCTAAGGTTTGTTCACATTTTCATTTACTTTCGGTCCTCAGGATAAACAAAATGTTATTAAATGTCATTGAAATAACTACTTAGTCTGTTGAGACATGGCCCGTTATAAATTTGCTGTTACCAGGCAATGACCAAGAACTGTATTATTAAGGTCGGTGTCTGTGTTGTAGCAGTGCACTAGCAACTAGCTGTTAGCACTAGCTAATGTCAACAACATCATAGCTGGTATGTTACTGTAGCAATGTTTACGTTCAGTCATTTGGATGACTGTTAAAACCTTTCAGTCTCAAGTTTTTCCTTTACTGTATTTACTAGTTTACTGTAATTATGATCTGGCAGCTATTTACAATGGATCCAGTGTAAATAGCTGCCGGAGCGCGCTCCGGCTTGCTCCCCCTCAAATTAAGCAGTGCACTCCGGGAGTAAGCCGGAGCGAGCTGCTTAATTTGAGGGGGAGCAAGCCGGAGCGCGCTCCGGAACCTCGGCCGGAGCACTCCGGGAGCAAGCCGGAGCGCGCTGCTTAATTTGAGGGGGAGCAAGCCGGAACGTGCTCTGGAACCTCGGCCGGAGCACTCCGGGAGCAAGCCGGAGCGCGCTCCGGAACCTCGGCCAGAGCACTCCGGGAGCAAGCCGGAGCGTGCTCCGGAACCTCGGCCGGAGCACTCCGGGAGCAAGCCGGAGCGCGCTGCTTAATTTGAGGGGGAGCAAGCCAGAGCGCGCTCCGGCAGCTATTTACACTGGATCCGGTGAAAATAGCTGCCGGATCATAATTACAGTAAACTAGTAAATACAGTAAAGGAAAAACTTGAGACTGAAAGGTTTTAACAGTCATCCAAATGACTGAATGTAAACATTGCTACAGTAACGTACCAGCTATGATGATGTTGACATTAGCTAGCTTGACCTTCAAAATGGTGGACACCGGGGCATCACGTGACCCTGTGACGTCAGGTGAAAAACCTCAATTGCCAATTGACCTAATGAGTTGCAATTTGATCCTCCAGCTGTTCCTTTTTTTGTACCTTTAAGTTTTCCAGCCTCTTATTGCCCCTGTCCCAACTTTTTTGAGATGTGTTGCTGTCATGAAATTTCAAATGAGCCAATATTTGGCATGAAATTTCAAAATGTCTCAGTTTCGACATTTGATATGTTGTCTATGTTCTATTGTGAATACAATATCAGTTTTTGAGATTTGTAAATTATTGCATTCCGTTTTTATTTACAATTTGTACTTTGTCCCAATTTTTTTGGATTCGGGGTTGTACCACCAAACCTACATAACATAGAAGGAGAGCATCCTGAAGTATAGAAAATATGTTAGTGCTGCTAGATCAACATATCTCTCCACCCTAATAGAGGATAACAAAAATAATCTTAGATCCATATTTAATACTGTAGCAAAATTAATTAGGAAAAAGACCACCATAGTCACATGTACACCTGCAATATGTAGTAGCAATGACTTCATGAATATTTTCAATGACAAAATGGAAACAATCCAACAAAAATTCAAGCGACTAATTTAAGGCCAGACAATTAAAGCAATCCTGTAGTTAACAATATAAATGTATCAAATCAGCAATTAGAATGTTTTATTCCCCTTTGAGAAATTGAACTAATTTCATTAATTTCCACATCAAAATATTTAGCTTGTGTACTAGATCCCATACCTACATAACTCAAACCAGTGGCGGCTGGTAGTCTTTCAAGCAGGGGAGGCTGGTCGGTTACGATATTTCCAGATTTTAAAAGAAAAAACATCAATTTTGCCCATACTCTTGCCTCTGATCTGGCTGATTGTTGGCAGCATCACAAACTGTGAAATAACAGGTTCTTTTGGCCCATTAGCCTACTGTCCAATATACATGATGGTGGTGTTGGGGGGGAGGGGTATATTTTAACATTTTATATTTTAAAATTGTGGCATGTTGTTTAAAAATTGATCATTACTGAAAGCAGCTCTTTGTCAGGAACCTCAGCAGTAGAGCTGGGTGCCACACATTTCATTCAATGACACTTTCCCTATATTTTACTTATTTTGACTGAGAAATGTTTTATTGACAATGTTGATAACCCTTAACTTTAAATCCAGGTCTGTAGTGTGAAATGTTCTCGGCTGTGTTTTTGTTTAAAAATGTTTTCCAAATTGTAGCTGTGTTTAATTCATATCCAGAAAAAAATATATATTCCAATATAATATACTCAGCATAAACATTTTAAATAGATTCTATATTTTTGGTCCATCCATGACGTATTACTAAAGTAGCCTATTTACTGTTGTTGATGTGGGTCACTTGCTGTTAGCCAATTCACTTTCTAGTACCAGGAGAGCTGAAAGGAACGAGTATTATTCCTACCTTTTTCACGAAGTCAATTTGAGGCATTGGTCTACCCTGATCTTTAATTTTAATTTTTTCCTTGAAAGGAAGACTGGCAAATGCCTTCGCCAAAATTAAATCAGCAATGCTTGGCATCCGTGCGCAGCTTTCTTGCTAGCTGACTAGCCCCCTCAAGTTCAAGTTCAGTCACTCAAATAAACGAAATTTCTGGAACTAAGATAGCAAACTTGACAACACTTTATTTACAATGAAAATATATACAAACTAAAAAAGCTGGTAGAAACCGTATGTAATGAATGAAATCGAAATGTAAGCTGATCTCTTACAATACACCACAGCACTTGTGAATCGCATGGGACTGAACTGAAATTCACCGCTGCCTGTCTATATTTGAAACGAGCTGTCAATCAAAGAAAATATCCGTCCGCTTTCACCAATCACTAGTCTCCTCGCGGAAACTGCCATGTCCCTCCCACTGTGAGGCTTGGAGTCCGTGGGCGGGCATTTTCGCAGTATTTGTCCAATAATCATCTTGCATTTTGAGATTGAAAAGCGCATAGCTCCCAAATGCCATTGAAGTCCACTGAGGCTGGGAGTCCGTGAGACTCCGTGGGCTGGCGTTTTCGCAGTATTTGTCCAATAATCATCTTGCATTTTGAGATTGAAAAGTGCAGAGCTCCCAAATGCCATTGAAGTCCACTGAGGCTGCGCTGCATCGCGCTGTCACGAGGGGGAAAAACTCACGCACACATTAAAGTTATAAGGGAATGATTTCGCACTGTAGTGGGTTGAGCACATATATTTCTATGATTCTGGATCTGAAATAGCAATGTTATAAGGTCGGCTATAACATAAGCCTAGTGCAATTCATCCTACATGATGTTCGTCATTTTTAGAGGAGGCTGAGCCTCCCTCGTTGTCTTAGAGCAATCGCCCATGACTCAAACAGATAATACCAGAAACAATTGAACCTCTTCTAAAAATAATCAATTCTTCCCTTAGCTATGTACCTAAATCCTTTAAACTAGCAAGTGTCAAACCCTTGATTAAAAAACCTGGCCTTGACCCCTGTCAGCTGTCCACTTATAGGACAATATCACACCTTCCCTTTATCTTCAAGATCCTAGAAAAGGTTGTTGCATAGTTATGCTCATATCTACATCGGAATAACACCCATGAAATGTATCAGTCAGGATTTAGACATCATAGTGCAGATACAGCACTGGTTAAAGTAGCAAACAACCTACTGTTAGCATCTGATCAGGACTGTGTCTCCCTGCTTGTATTGCTTGACCTTAGTGCAGCCTTTGACACCATTCCATTCTCCTGGATAGACTAGAAAATGTTGTGGGAGTTAAGGGAATGGCCCTCTCCTGGCTCAGCTCTTATTTAACTGATTACTGGTGATTTTTCTATGCATACTAAGGTAAAGTTTGGTGTTCCACAAGGTTCTGTCTTAGGCCTGATGCTTTTCTCTTTATATATGTTACCTCTGGGTAATATTATTCATAAGCATGGTATTAGCTTCCACTGTTATGCTGATGACACACAGTTGTACTATGTTTCTGTAAAACCAGGTGAGAGACACCAGCTTAATCCACTTGAGGAATGTGTAAAGGACATTAGACACTGGATGCTTATTAACTTCCCTCTACTTCACTCTGACAAGACAGAAGTACTTGTACTAAGACCACATGCAGCTAGAAGTAGGTTTTCTGATTACATTGTAACTGTGTATGGCCTTTTTTTTCTTCACATGCAGCAGTAAAAGACCTTGGGATGATCATTAACTCTGTCTTTCATTTGAAACTCATATTGATAACTTTATGAGGATATCTTTCTTTCATCTCAGAAATATTGCAAAGATAAGAAATATAATGCCACTACATGATGCAGAAAAACTAGTTTGTGCTTTTCTTACCTCTAGGTTGGTGTGGCAGTGGGGGCGTGGTCAAGCACCGGTCTGTGACAGGAGGGCGGAGTCAGGGAAGGTAAGTGGCAGAATCACTACACCTGCCGGCAATTAACCTGTGTTTGTGTGTGTCTTCCCAGTGACCGCGCCCTATTTAAGGAGGGAGAGCGAGAGCAGAGGAGGTCATCCCTGGATGAGACGCTGGTGTGTGTGTGTTAGAAGCATATAGATTGTCAATGCTGAAAAGTGTGCCAATAAAGCCTCTGTTACACCTGATCTCTGTCCTGCTGTCCTCTGTGCTCCACCCACACATAGTGAACCCTTACAGTGGTGCTGAAACCCGGGATCCAGAGTGGAGCACCCACCGATCAGCCCCATGGAGTCCTCCCCGTTTGCCGACCTGGTCCACGCCCTCACCACAGCCCAGCAAAGCCAGCACCAGGAGCTCATCACCCTCCGGAAGGAACAAGAGCGGCGCTTCGAAGCCCTGGTGCTGGCCCAGCAGGAAGACCGCGAGGAGTTCCAGCACCTCCTCGCGTCGGGGGGGGGTCCACCAGCGCTCTGGCTGCGGGCCCGTCTCCCCTCACCATCACCAAGATGGGCCTGCAGGACGACCCCGAGGCGTTCATCACGCTATTCGAACAGGTCGCAGAAGCCTCAGGTTGGCCAATGGAGCAGCACGCGGCGCGCCTCCTCCCCCTCCTAACGGGAGAGGCACAGCTGGCTGCGCTACAGCTCCCTGCCGACTGCCGGCTGGACTACGCGGACCTCCGCCGGGCCGTCCTCCAGCACATGGGGCGCACGCCAGAGCAACAGTGCCAGCTCTTCCACGCTCTGCGCTTGGAGGAAGTCAGCAGGCTGTTCGCGTTCGGCCAGCAGCTCCAGGATGCCTGCTGGCAATGGCTGAGGGCCAACAACCACGACGCCGAGGGAGTCATCGACCAGGTGGTGCTGGAACAGTTCATCGCTCACTTACCCGCAGGAACCGCGGAGTGGATCCAGTGCCACCGCCTGGCATCGCTGGATCGGGCAGTCGAGCTGGCGGAGGATTATTTGGTGGCTGTTCCGGCGGCAGGACAGCAGACGGCATCTACTCTTCTCTCGTCTTCTCTCTCTCCCCCTCCTTCTGTGTCCCGTCCTCGCCCCATTCCCCCACCGCGGAGACGGGGGCCGGCACCACCCCAGCCAGCCCGCCGCATCCATGGTGCCCTCCCGTTTCTCCCTTCTGTGTCTGTCTCTCCCCCCCCTCAGGTGAGTGAGCCCCAAAACACCGGTGCAGAGGGAAAGCCTGGGCCGGTTTGCTGGCACTGCGGGGAGCCGGGCCACCTTCAACAACACTGCACAGCAATGGAATTGGGCATGGTGGTTCGGATCCCTGACGCGCCAGAGGCTGCCCTCGATCGGGCCAGAGCGTATCGCATACCGGTGAGTATCCAAGGGGCTACATATTAGGCATTGGTGGATTCTGGTTGTAATCAGCCCTCAATTCACCAAAGCCTGGTTCAAAACAAGGCATTGGGGGGTGCACAGGGGGTGAAGGTGTTGTGTGTGCACGGGGATGTTCACAGCTACCCTTTGGTGTTGGTCCACATCTTTTTCAGAGGGGAAAAATTTATAGTGAAGGCGGCGGTTAATCCTCGCCTTACCCACTCTTTAATTTTGGGGACTGATTGGCTGGGATTTCGGGGGTTAATGACACGCTTAGTAAAGAGTGGGTACTGCCATTTGACAGGGGGAGGTCCCAGTGTCGCTTTGGCGGGAGCAGCTGTCACAGAGCCATCTACGTCAACTCCACGTCAGAGTGAGGAGCCGCCGGCTCCTCCTCTCTCTATTGGGGAATCCCTCGCGGATTTCCCATTAGAACAATCGCGAGACGAGACTCTGCGACATGCGTTTGACCAAGTGAGAGTAATCGATGGTCAAACGCTCCAGCCGAACGCCACCCCGTCCTTCCCCTACTTCGCAATTATGAAGGATAGGTTATACCGAGTGGAGCAGGACACTCAAACTAAAGAGCGAGTCACGCAGCTTTTGATTCCGAAGAGCCGCCGGGAATTGGTATTCCAGGTGGCTCACTTTAATCCCATGGCTGGACACTTGGGGCAGGATAAGACACTAGCCCGAATAATGATTCTATTGGCCTGATTCTATTGGCTGGGGATTCGCGGCGATGTTCGTAGGTGGTGTACGGCATGCCACGAATGCCAGTTAGTAAATCCAGCGGCCATTCTAAAAGCGCCTTTGTGCCCTCTTCCATTGATCGAGACCCCGTTTGAGAGAATTGGGATGGATCTTGTCGGGCCATTAGATCGGTCAGCACGAGGGTACCGCTTTATATTAGTTCTGGTGGACTATGCAACGCGATACCCGGAAGCAGTGCCTCTGTGCAATATCTCAGCACGCCGTATTGCAGAGGCACTCTTCCGCGTTATCTCCCGAGTCGGAATCCTGAAAGAGATTCTGACTGATCAAGGCACTACATTCATGTCACGGAAACTACGCGAACTGTATGGGTCATTGGGGATTAAGCCGATCCGCACCAGTGTGTATCACCCACAAACGGACGGCTAAGTGGAACGGTTCAATCGCACCCTCAAAAATATCATTAAAAAATTAGTAAGTGAGGACGCACGTGATTAGGATAAGTGGCTCGAACCCTTGTTGTTCTCAGTGCGAGAGGTTCCCCAAGCCTCCACGGGGTTCTCCCCGTTCGAATTATTATATGGGCGCAAGCCGCGCGGCATCCTAGATGTGCTGTGGGAAAATTGGGAGGAGGGACCTTCACAAAGCAAAAACGAAATTCAATATGTTATGGACCTGCGCGCAAAACTCCACACACTCACCCACCTAACTCAGGAGAATTTGCGGCAGGCCCAGGAATGGCAAGCCCGCCTGTACAACAAGGGTACACGCCTTAGGGAGTTCACCCAGGGAGATAAAGTACTCGTACTGTTGCCCACGTCGAGCTCCAAATTGATCGCCAAGTGGTAAGGGCCCTTTGTGGTCACACGGCGAGTCGGGGACGTCGACTATGAGGTGAGGCGAACGGACAGGGGTGGGGCACTACAAATTTACCACCTCAACCTCCTTAAACTCTGGAATGAGGAGGTCCCCGTGGCGTTGGTGTCGGTGGTTCCAGAGAAGGCGGAGCTGGGACCGGAGGTTCAAAAGAGGGCATTGGCATCATGCACCTCTCCGGTTCCCTGTGGAGACCACCTCTCCCCGACCCAACTCACGGAGGTCGCCCAGTTGCAGACCAAGTTTTCGGATGTGTTCTCGCTGCTGCCCAGTCGCACCAACCTCATAGAGCACCACATAGATATGCCCCCGGGGGTAGTAGTGCGTAGCCGCCCTTACAGGTTACCCGAACACAAAAAAAGGTGGTTCGGGAAGAACTGGAGACCATGCTCGAAATGGGCATCGTCGAGGAGACCCACAGTGACTGGAGCAGCCCGGTGGTCTTGGTCCCCAAGGCCGATGGGTCGGTGTGGTTCTGTGTGGACTATAGAAAAGTCAACGCGGTGTCTAAATTCGATGCGTACCCGATGCCTCGTATTGATGAGTTGCTCGATCGACTCGGCACTGCTCACTTTTATTCGACGCTGGATTTGACGAAGGGATATTGGCAGATCCCCTTGACTCCACTATCCTGAGAGAAAACGGCCTTTTCCACACCGTTTGGTTTACACCAGTTCGTCACCCTTCCATTTGGGCTGTTTGGGGCGCCCGCTACATTTCAGCGGCTGATGGACAGAGTCCTCCGCCCTCACACCACTTATGCGGCCGCCTTTCTGGATGATATTATCATCTATAGTAACCCAAACAGCAAAATGCCCGTGGCCCGGAAGCAGCTCGATTACGGCAAAAACAGTCGGCCAACACTCGGGAGTGAATCTAGGTCCGATTCCGTGCCGAGCACTCGGCTCGAATGCGGACCGAGTGTGGAAAGCCGTATGTTTAGAAATCGGCCCGCTTCTGGTGCTGGTAACTGCCCAAACAGCAAAATGCCCGCGGCCCGGAAACGGCTCGATTACGACAAAAAAAAAACAGTCAGCCAACACTCGGGAGTGAATCTAGGTCCGATTCCGTGCCGAGCACTCGGCTCGAATGCGGACCGAGTGCGGAAAGCCGCATGTTTAGAAATTGGCCTGCTTCTGGCGCTGGTAACTGTAGGTATGCAAAATTACACTCGGGCCAATTCCGGAACGCCGAGTGGCCATCTAGCAGCTATGCTGCAAAAATCAAATCTAATCATTACCGCTCATATATGCGGCTTTATTCACACTCATATGTTGTTTAAAACACCAACATAGGGTGTCCAGCAGATCTTAGACTTCATAAGAGTTCGTATATAATGAAGAAAAGCTATTTTATACAAATTTAGAACAGTGCACGGCACTTACGAGTCAGTCCTCAGATATCAAGTCATGTGTCTAGGTAATCACAAAAATAGCCTCCTAAGTATTATTCTTTGTACTGCATATGAAAATGGTAAGAGACGTTCAAGCTTAAGTCACTTTCTTAGTTAAGCGTGTTCAATACCTTAAAAAAAATTACAAACAGGGTCAACAGCAGTCAGTTTATTTCCTTAATGCAATTATTATACATACAATTCCAAATACAAAACTCAAATGTACAGTGGGGCAAAAAAGTATTTAGTCAGTCGACCACTGGGCAAGTTCTCCCACTTAAAAAGATGAGAGAGGCCTGTAATTTTCATCATAGGTACACTTCAACTATGAGAGACAGAATGAGAAAAAAAAAATCCAGAAAATCACATTGTCTGATTTTTAAAGAATTTATTTGCAAATTATGGTGGAAAATAAGTATTTGGTCAATAACAAAAGTTCATCTCAATACTTTGTTATATACCCTTTGTTGGCAATGACAGAGGTCAAACGTTTTCTGTAAGTCTTCACAAGGTTTTCACACACTGTTGCTGGTATTTTGGCCCATTCCTCCATGCAGATCTCCTCTAGAGCAGTGATGTTTTGGGGCTGTCGCTGGGCAACACGGACTTTCAACTCCCTCCAAAGATTTTCTATGGGGTTGAGATCTGGAGACTGGCTAGGCCACTCCAGGACCTTGAAATGCTTCTTACGAAGCCACTCCTTCATTGCCCGGGCGGTGTGTTTGGGATCACTGTCATGCTGAAAGACCCAGCCACGTTTCATCTTCAATGCCCTTGCTGATGGAAGGAGGTTTTCACTCAAAATCTCACGATACATGGCCCCATTCATTCTTTCCTTTACACGGATCAGTCGTCCTGGTCCCTTTGCAGAAAAACAGCCCCAAAGCATGATGTTTCCACCCCCATGCTTCACAGTAGGTATGGTGTTCTTTGGATGCAACTCAGCATTCTTTCTCTTCCAAACACGACAAGTTGAGTTTTTACCAAAAAGTTCTATTTTGGTTTCATCTGACCATATGACATTCTCCCAATCCTCTTCTGGATCATCCAAATGCTCTCTAGCAAACTTCAGACGGGCCTGGACACGTACTGGCTTAAGCAGGGGGACACGTCTGGCACTGCAGGATTTGAGTCCCTGGCGGCGTAGTGTGTTACTGATGGTAGCCTTTGTTACTTTGGTCCCAGCTCTCTGCAGGTCATTCACTAGGTCCCCCCGTGTGGTTCTGGGATTTTTGCTCACCATTCTTGTGATCATTTTGACCCCATGGGGTGAGATCTTGCATGGAGCCCCAGATCGAGGGAGATTATCAGTGGTCTTGTATGTCTTCCATTTTCTAATAATTGCTCCCACAGTTGATTTCTTCACACCAAGCTGCTTACCTATTGCAGATTCAGTCTTCCCAGCCTGGTGCAGGTCTACAATTTTGTTTCTGGTGTCTTTTGACAGCTCTTTGGTCTTGGTCATAGTGGAGTTTGGAGTGTGACTGTTTGAGGTTGTGGACAGGTGTCTTTTATACTGATAACGAGTTCAAACAGGTGCCATTAATACAGGTAACGAGTGGAGGACAGAGGAGCCTCTTAAAGAAGTTGTTACAGGTCTGTGAGAGCCAGAAATCTTGCTTGTTTGTAGGTGACCAAATACTTATTTTACCGAGGAATTTACCAATTAATTCATTAAAAATCCTACAATGTGATTTCCTGGATTCTTTACCCCCATTCTGTCTCTCATAGTTGAGGTATACCTATGATGAAAATTACAGGCCTCTCTCATCTTTTTAAGTGGGAGAACTTGCACAATTGGTGGCTGACTAAATACTTTTTTGCCCCACTGTATGCCCTTTCAGTGTGTGTATCCCAGTGCCGGACTGGCCATTGGGAGTAGCGGGAGTTTTCCCGGTGGGCCGGTGGTTCAGTGTGGGCCGGCGGAGAAAAAAAACAGTTGCGCGCTGGCCTTTAATATGATAAGCAATGTTAACAGTTTCTTTAAGAAACTTAACATTGCTTATTACAGTTAACATTGCTTATTACAGTTGCGTGCTGGCCTTTAATATGATAAGCAATGTTAACAGTTTCTTTAAGAAACTTAACATTGCTTATCATATGGCCAGCGCGCAACTGTTTTGTTTTTTTTTTTCTCCGCCGGCCCACACTGGTGGTCAGATTGCCACCATGTTACTCGGTGTTTAAAAAAAAAAAAAATTTAAAACCAAAGGGGAGGTTGTAACAGATTTCACATGCATTTTGCCATTGGGAGATACTACAGGTTAATAGGGTAAAATTTCAAACTAAAAGATATCAAATTGAAACTTCAAAAAACATTTCCATTCATGTGAATAAACTAAAAATCACATGCACGCACACACAAACCACCACACACACACAAACCACCACACACACACAAACCACCACACACACGCGCACTAAAAATGTGTAACCAACACGATGCCTTTAGGAAGCCTGACGACCCCTTTGACTCCTTCCTCCATCTCTGTCCGCTGCTAGCTGGAGCCAGCGGGTGATCAACTGTTCAATTTGTTTGTCTGAAGCATCTTTTGTCAACACATTTCTTCTGACAGCATCTGGGGGGGGGGGGGGGGGGGGACAGAAATACATGACCATTCATGCAGAAGTGCAACTTTCACTCCAGTGTCAGCAACTGTACATCACTTAATGCAGAGGATATATTAAAACTCGTCAGATCACCCTTATGTGACAGTGATTTAGTGCAAAGAACTTCACATTTTTATAGCCCATACATCCAAACCAATTTGTTTAAGTGACAAAGCTAAAACTTACCCAGAACAACAAGCTTCAAAGCCAAGTTTTTGAATGCTGGCTTGCCATTCGCGCCACTCCAGTTCAGTCCTTTCGCCAGAGATGTGGTTACTGTCCTCTTCATTATGCGCCAAACGGTCTCCTTCACAGTCAATCCCCCCACAATTCCCAGATGTACTGTCTGAAAGAAGTGTATGCATATCACCAATTACTACATCACATTACACTTTTACAGGATATTGGTTACAGTCCCTGAAGCAACGTTAGGTGCCTTGCTCAAGGGCACTTCAACCATGGATGAAGGTGTCGGTATACACCTTCCATTGGTCAGGGTGGGATCCCAACCTGCAACCATCTGATCCAAAGACCAACTCCTTAACCAATTAGGCCACAGCTGCCAAAACATTTCCTGCCAACTGCATTTCATGTTTTTTTTTTTAATCGTTTGCTCACCAAATTTCTTTTCTCTTCGGGGTTCTTCAAGAGGACCTCCAGATTCTGAAGGTCTTCCTGGGAAGAAAGTGGCAGTCGACAGTGTGACGCATCAGGCAGAGCTTCAGAAACTGGATGACCAGTGGAGTGTGACTGGAGTTGAACCAAAATGAGCATTTGCTGCTCCCGGATAGTAGTCAACTGGATAAGAATCTCCCTCAGAAGGGCTGCAAAATAAGACAGAAATAAAAGCGTTGGTAGAACACATTTATACACAATAAGTCCATTGCTGTTTACTGTCCACCTTTGTAAAATACATACATGTAGGCACAGCCTCTACAGAAACCCGGCCATGTTCTGGTGTCATGGAGTGATCCAAATGCTGTTCTTGTGGAGGGATCTTGGGAAAAACAAAAGAAAATGGGCATCAGAATTGTATACACCCTCATTAAATCTGTATTTAGTGTTCCACACAGATTCAAAGCGAACACATTTTCTTTTAACCATCTTTGAAAAGATCTTACAAGGTCTGCAGTGGAATCTGAGGGCCTCCGAGGCGGATTCCAAGGTGGTGTGGGGACCACAGGGGACCAAGGCGTGGTGATAGAGGAAGATGGGAAATTTTCTCGTAATAGGGCTATATTGACATTTGCATTAGATTCATTAGTAAGTTGAATTTAAAAAGCACATTCACAAACAGTGGAAACTAGCCAAAGTGCTATACAGTGTTAGCCTGGCTAAAGCCATCCCCTTTCTGCTTCTTTCCATTCACAGTATAGGGTCTGGATACACAGTGCCCTGAAGCGATTGTTAGGTGGGAGGAATGAACTCCACTCTGGTTTGAAACGATTGGACTTGCTCTCACTCAATCGCTGACAGTTGCCCATGACGTATGTGCCCGACATCATTTGGCATCATCGCCATTAGCGCCCTCCCCTAAACCTGCCCCGTTCGCTTATTGGCCCGGTAGTCTGGCTACATGAGCAAACCCCTCCCAGCACTGTGTATCCAGACCCTATACTGCGAATGGAAAGAAGCAGAAAGGGGATGGCTTTAGCCAGGCTAGTACAGTGTCATACTAAGACACTAAAATGAGCAATAAAACATGGCAGCAGAAAAATGGGATACTGAGCACTGATCACAGCCATAATGTCAAGAATTATGAATAACTTGGTACCAGTAATGTGTCACAGGCCATACCTTCAGGGGCTTTGATGTGGGGAGCATTCACAAGCTGTGTGCGGGGCTTCTTGCGGGCTGGTGGAGAACATGTAGGAGCTTCAGGGGACCAATGCGTGGTGACTGCTGAGGAAGATGCCAAATTTTCTCCAAATAAGCCTATGACATTTGCATTAGATTCATTATTAAGTTTAACTTGCAAAGCGCATTTACAAACAGTGAAAACTGGTTAAAGTGCTGTACAGTGTCATGCTAAGAGACTAAAATGAACAGTAAAACATGGCAGCAGAAAAGTAGGATACTGAGCACGCATTTCCTCATTTCAAGTATCTATAAAGATACTTGACTAATTGTGCAAAATTCACAGCCGTCATGTCAAGAATTATGAATGATTTAGTTATACGTTACAAGCTTTACCTTCAGGGGCTGTGATCTGTGGAGCATTCACAAGCTGTGTGTCGGACTTCTTGCGGGCTGCTGGACTACATGCAGGAGCTTCTTCATCAGTGTCGATTCTTTTGCAGCCTCTTATGTGAAAGATCATGCAGAATTAGAAACCGGTTTTATCTGGTGTTTGCATAATAGCAGTCTACCCACATTCAATTAGCAATAAGCCACGAGAGGCTGTGGGTTTGTGCTGGATATAGACTGGCTAAGGGGGTTGTAGCACAGCAGGAAGTGCTGGTAAAACTCCCCTTAGCTGTTCTAAATACAGCTCAAACACAGATTCAAGTGGCTCATTGTTTATCTAAAACTGTTGAACTGTTATCTAGAACTGGGAAGTGGTTACCAGGCTACACCAGATGCTTCTTCAATGGGTAATGATTTAGAATTCTATGACATCCCACACACTGTACTCGATTTACAACAGCTTGGAACGCCGAATCAGCCAATCACAATAAAGAACCAAACAGTTTTACACGAACATACAAAGTGCTACACAAGTTATCATACCAATGTCACCCTGGCCCGCCTTTAGTTCACAATCCCGCAGCTTGAAAGTTTCACACCATGAGAGTTAATTTCTATGTGAGCGCCGGAGAATATTTAACTATGCTTAGACCAAAACCGATCCCTAACCTGATTTTCAAAATTGACCAGAGAACATAGAAAACCTGGGGACTATAGGGATGACCCCATTGACATTCTTAACCACTCAGTTCTGAATTTCTGGATGACCCATTACCTATTTTTTCTTCTCAAATATTCTGGAATATTTGCATCCTCCTCTTCAGTCTGAAGATCTGACATTTCAGTGGCATCTGGAAGCTTGGTCATGGCATGTTCATATGATTCTGTTTAACATAAATACAAGACAATACAGATCTATACAGTTTCAGGTAGACAGATTAGGTTGGCAATTTGGGCAAGAAAACATTAATAATCAATGTTAAGGTAGGGTAGGACATCTTTGGGGGGGGGGGGGGGGGGGAACTGTTCCAGCGAGTTAAATTTTGAAAATATACAACCCTGCCCTTTCTTCAGACCACACCTCCAAAATAGCCTACAGGAGTGCAGAGGGGAAGGGAGAAGCAAGATACAAGTCTGATGGACGTGTCAGGATCCAAGCATTTTGACTGACTAGCTCAATATGATTAGTTTTTGAGACACCTTTCCAATTTACTGGTTGCAATATGGGTGAAGAGGATTTCCAGCAGTCACTGCTTGTGACTTATGGTGTGTGGCGTATGATATGGTGTGTGACGCATGATAAAATGTTCCAGAAAAACATCTACTCCACCTTTAAAGCTATACTTTACCATGAGAATAAAGCACACGAATATTGTAGAGGCTCCAAAGAGAAGTGGGTTGATCTCGATTTCTCGCAGCTTTGTGAGATGCAACTATGGATTTACTTGGAGGCCAGAAACACTTGTTCCCGCTGAGCCAGTTGGCTGGCACCACCTCAACCTCACAAGTGTCCATGAACTCCACCACGTGATACATTCTAAAAGAAAATTAGTCAAGTCAAATAACCCAGATTCTCAACAACGACATAGACAAACAGGCCAGAAATAAGCAAAAGACAAACAGGCCAGAAATAAGCAGAAGACAGACCAGAAATAAGCAGAAGACAGACCAGAAATAAGCAGAAGACAGACATGTGTTAAGACATGAAATCATTGTTGCATGTTATAGAACTGATTTATTTAAAATGGTGTTCCATGAATGGTGTATATTCATGTTTTCATGGTAAAGGAATCCATTTCTGTTAAAGGAGAGTTCCAGCCAATTTCAACATGCAGTTGCATTGCTCACGCACGTTACCCTTGGCTTATCAGTACCTGATGATGCACCATTTTTTGTACAGCCCTTTCTGAGATCCTGGGGATTTCAAACGGGGCATGGCTTGTTGACATTTAAGGGGCTGAGCAAAAAAAAAAAAAAAGTTGCATCTTCAGCTACTGACAAGACAGGGGTAGCACGAGCAATACAACTGCATGTTGAAATTGGCCGGTATTGTCCTTCAAGTTTGTATTCAGTGTCAAAATGCCGTATTACATAGAGAGGATCCACCTATTCATGTATGTAAAGCCTACATTTCCAAGTCATAATGAATACTTACCAATGGTAGTGGTAGTAAGTATTCATGAAAAAGATGGCATTAGTAAATGGGCAGATTCAATTCTAGAAAGACTACCAAGAAAGTTACATACTGGACCTTTAAATCACATTGACGCATCTAACAAAGGTGTCATTCCGTGTGAAATTGGACACTTTGGGGGCCAACCAGCATGGATTTTAATGCAACTTGGTATGCCTTTTTTAGTGACAAGGTAGAACCCCTGAACTGTATTTGCAGAAATCTGGCACCAATATTAATGTTGGTGCCCGATTTGTGCAAATACTGTTCTGGGGTTCTAGCTGGTCACAAAAATGCATAAAAGTTTCACTAAAATCTGTGCCGGTCGGGCCCCGAAGTGTCTGATTTCACATGCAATGACCCAAAGGTAAATTTTAGGCCAACATGTCTTACTAGCCAGGGATCCCTTTAAAGCCTACTGCAAATGCAACAAAGGCATCCCCACATGTTTGTTTTTGAAGGGAAGGAGGACATATTTATAAAGGCCATCATTTACTTTAACACACTTCAAAGTCCTGGACAACTGTGAAAGCAGAAACACACCCAGGGTAGATGAACTGAAGGGGTATGTGTAGAATGTCTCAACAGCATGGAACTGATAGTACACCAAATGCATATTACCTTCAAGCAATAGGATATTTTGAAGCAAACCAATGTCATTGCCTATTTTAATACAATTATCACCCTCTGTAATTTTAACACAAAACTGGTCCATGTGCAATTCTTTAAACTCCTGTATTCCTGCTCCAACACCCTGTGGTACGGGTCCACCGACATACTCTTTAACACAGCTCCAGCTTTCACATGACCTTTATGGACTCTGTTATTGGTGCACTCAGACAAGCGACGGACAACCTGGGCAACTGGGAAATTTGGACCCCTCACCATGCGCTTAATCTCACCAAGAAAATTTTCAAAAGGGAACCCAGATATCACCTCAACACATCCATGCCGTTTAACATCATCGCTTAAATGAACTAGGCCATGCAAATTATACACCAGAAAGCCCTCACCATAAAGTCTGCCAAAATGTTCAACAAATGACACAAGGAGGTTCTTCGCACAGTCACACATCCCTACATCCACCTCAGGATTGGCCAGTATGAAAATAGCAACCGACAACAGCATGAAGTTTTGATATACAGGAGCCGCCAGAACATCATGGAGAACAACAGGGCCTGTATACAATAGGAACTGTCGTAACTCCGTAGCCTTCCACCTCCCCCTTTCCTCAAAAGCTCTTGGCTTCCTTGAGAACTCACATGGAATGCTATTCTTCAACTGCACTAGGTTCCTAGACAATAATTTAACCATCTGACTGGACAGCCTAGTTGGCAATGGCCCACTGCACCACAGGTCAAATAATCGGCGAACCACCCCAAGACAAACCAAGTGCATGTAGTCATGTGGAAAATCAAGTACCATGTCAATGTCAAGTTTAGTCAGAGGAGACTGTGCAACATGATGTTCCTCATCCAACATTTGCCTGAAACCAACATCTGTTCTTGCGGTGGAGTCAGTCTGTGGATAAGTCATGCGACTGCCTATATACACACCAGTTTGTACACATTTATCACATGCAGAATAGCCTGTATGACCCTTAATACCTTTAACAAACGCCCGGGCTGGAGCATCACACACGACAGAACAGACCCGCAGAAAAAACATCTTTCCTTTGAACCAAAACCCAGACTGAAGACTAATCAACTCACTCACCAGGTCATTCAAATACTCTGTGAGTGATTTGGGTTTGCAATCCCCTCCAAAAATGCCTATCACAAAGGGACATTTACCTACATCCTTCAATATGCCTAGAATGGGCCAGAGTTGCTGGTTATTGCTCTTAAACAATGGGAGTCCATCAAAGTTCAACTGTAACTGCAGGCAATGTTTACTAGGGAGTTTCATCTATACATTTTCAAGAAGGCTTGTTATAGCATTTAAAACACCAAAGTAAAAGAAGGCACCTCTTGCTACAGGTAGGATTTTGTAGTTGGTGACAGTTTTGAGGAGAGTCCTTCCATCTCTGGGCAAATTAGGGTGGTGAAAATGTAGGATGGATAATAAGGCAGTGAGTGCTACCATGGTTACATTAAACTCCAAAGCCCAATTCACCAAACTATCACTAAGGTCAGGTGTATGATCAAAAGTGTCGTCTCCATCACTGTCACTGTCCCAGTCATACATAACGTCATCACTTTCACAGTTTACAACATAATCTACATCATGTACAGTGTGGTCATCAGTCAGACCTCTAAAGTTACCCTCCTCAATACCTTGTAGCAAACTGGACACTGATTTGACTGCCTTGCGTCTAAGATTGGATTTGAGAGAATGCATTTCATGAGCCATGCTTACCTTAGATCAGTTGAAATATTGAAGAAATTACCTAAGGAATAAAAAGAACAGTTGAGACAGGAGCAAGACCAACATCTAATTACACAAACTAGTTTCAATTTGACATCAATTTTAACCCATTCCCTTCTAGTACTCCCAATGACAAAATGTATGGAAAATCTGATACCCATGACCTTGAAAAAAGTATGTTCCACTTGGAATGTGTACTATTGAATGATTACTATTGCAATTTGTTTCATAGCAAACACTAGACTGGACTAAATATGTTGTAAAAGAAAGAGGGGATGGCTAAAACAGACCAATAAAAGGAAGTACATTATAGGCAGTTACTACATGATTTCATTTTTTTTGGGGTGATTTTTGTGATCAAAATGACTGATTTTGCAGCGGCATTCTCTTTTTTGTTGTTGCGAAGAATTCTTTACTTTTAAACCACATCAAAAAGTCTAAACAAGCTTAATAACACAAACACCATTTCCTTTTTATTTTCTGTAAGAATACTAACAAAGAATATTATTACTGAAGTGTAAAGATGCATTTTTTTTTAGAAACTGACGCAGGCCCATTCAACTACTTGAAAATACAGTGAGGCAACATCTTAGCACTGTAGGACTGTTTCAGTTGTCTGATATTCATTCCAGTTATTTTACACCAAATCAGATCTTTGGTAACTGCAGTACAAAAATAGCTCTCAATCCAGAACAGGCAGATTCATTCATTCATTGATCAGCTGTACTGTATGTGAGAGCTTGAGTGAGGGGGGGCAGATGAAGGAAGAGAACGGCAGTCATTTTAAGTGTTGTGTGACGGCCCACGTTTATCGTGTATAGGGCTAATGTGTTCCCTTACCAATACATTTTATTTTTCTGACGGCTGGTCGCGCAGATGTGACTTCAGATAGTTTTTAGTCATGGCATGGAATTAGAGGTCGCTCTCTACACTCCTGGAAGTCAAGACACTAGCCAGCTAGTTCATATGATGTATATACAGCCCCATGAAAATCTAACGTATATTACAGCGGCATTCATGCACTATACTGCAGGCAAGTGCGAATTCAGGTCATTGTTAACTTACGTTCGCATGCCAAAACGCACAAACATTCCTTTTCGAAACACGTGTTGCATGGAAGGGGCTGCATATTTGGTTATTTTGCGATAATTACGCGACATTGTAGGAAATATGCGGCTTATTGCTAATTATGCGAGAGCAATTGCAAAAAAACTCGAGGGACTGTATAGGCATGCCTGTGAAAATCCATTTAGTTGTAGCTACCTTGAGCTAAATGGTTAGCTTCGTTCGCGCCTACACGATGGGTAAGGTGCAAAGAATCTGTGTGGTAACCCCACTCATGCTAGGTACCTTGAAGCAATAACTTACTCGCTTCCAACCACAAATAACCGAACTAACATTGTGATCCGCTTCATTTTATTCCATTGGTCAAATATATACTGTGGTTGTAAATAATACAAGTGTGAATTGCATCTCAACGGCAAAGAGATGAACTAAGCCCCAGCTAATCATTAGGTATAGCTGAAAGTCGAACGAAGCTAGTTGTATAGAGGGCTTTCGCGTGATGTCACCACACCGTGAGATTTTGTTAGGGCACCATATTGGAAGAAGTACACATCTATGCAAGTACATACATAAAACAAACTACACCTGAAATGTAGCAGCAAATTTTCTTTTATTAACATGTTAACAGTGTTTTCTTTACTACATTAACAGTCGTTCCATTCTATGAAAGACCTGTTCAGAATTTGTTCATTTATATTTCATATAATAATCAGTGCAGATTAAATGAAATTCTCCACCATCATGTTAAAAAATATTATAGCACTTGACCACTATTGCAATCTGTATTATGCTGTTATGGATTTTTTATTTCATAATGTGTTTTATATATATATATATATATATATATATATATATATATATATATATATATATATATATATATATATAAATAAATAAATTTGGGCATGGGGAAAAACTATATTTAAAATCCAAAGAGGGATGGAGGGAGGAAAATTAAAACAAAAGAAAGAAATGAAATACATAACAAATGTGATAAAATTAAGGATGTTTTTATTCAGTAAACATTTAAAAAAATGTTCTACAAAACTCTAGCCTAGTGACTTACCAGTAACAAAATGGTCTGAACATATGCTGCGTTCATGTGCTATGGGAAGATGATATTTTCCAGTTGGGAAGTGGTATTTACCAGTGTGTTGTGTTCACATGCTTTTGTTGTTGTTGACAAATTTTAAAGATGGTGGACCAGATGCTATCGTTAGCAATAGCGTCTGCTCTGGATAGGTAAAAACAAACCATAACAAATTATTAAAGGAAATGGATTTCTAACATATTATATTACACTTGTTAATGATGCAACATTGCATAGACACCAAAAACTACCCACTAGTACTAGTAAAAAAAAACTTTAGTAGCGTACAATGCTTACCATTCAAGTGTCTTGTACCGCTCGCCGCCATGTTGAAAAGGTTAAAGTTCATCTCATCTCGGCAACTCGTGTAGCAAAATTTTCTATGAGTTGCCCAGTGGAAAATACCACAAGAGAGGGCGTTCATGTGTGCTTTCCATGTCAGCGTTTGGTATTTACCATAATTCCCATAGCACATGAACGCAACATTAGAACACCCTAACACAGCACAAAAGTTTACCATTGTAGGTTTTTGATAATCCAAGTGCCTCGTGGGTTCAAATACCGCGCGCTGCCGTTATTTTCCCCCAATCACGTTTGTTGGTCTTCCAATATGGCGCAGGGTTTGTTTACTTCCGGTCAGTGAAAGGGGTCTATAGCTTCGTTCTCGCTTAAAAGTCCACGGCATTTTCATACATTTCCCCCAAAATGCCCATTTGCACTGTCGGCACTTTACACAGACATTATTTTTTTAAAATGATCGTCGTCCATCTTATTAATCTAGCGAACTGAATTGAGAATTCTCTGATCTCATTTAATCTCTGACGAAAGTTTCATCTGACAGACCGACAACAATCAATTTTAATCAGCATACCTCAAAGCATTTAATATTACTGAACAAGGTCAAGGGAACCCTAATCGTTTACGCGTCTTAAGGAGGTTTTTTTTTATAGAAGACTTACCTCAGGTTATTAACAGTCAGTTGCTCCGGCTTGACTTCACCGCGCGGGACCAGCAATCCAAAAACACATGGAGGGGGGAGTCTTCTAATTTAAACTTCTGCACACGTGACGTCACTGCAGTGACTTGAACGGCCATACATTTATAGTTTTATAGAATAATGTGTTTGATATGTAATGACTTCTAATATATATATATATATATATATATATATATATATATATATATATATATATATATTTTTTTTTTAAACATTTTTTACTACTAATTTAAAAAAAATAAAAAATAAATAAATAAATAAATTCATTTATTTATTTTTACAAGTGAGTTTTTTACAACAAGTGAGCGTGGCATGGGTTGAATCCGGGTGACTCGGTCGCCGCCAGTAGGCAGCAAAGATGAGCCACCTACAGGACGATTTGCATATAGCGCTTTGCTGCCCACCAACCGTTCAAGGGACAGCCGAGTTCTATCCATGTTTAACTGGGTGCTTTTGATGTTGACGCCATCTCCTCGCATTTACGTTCCCTGTACAAAATGGGTAAGACCAGTATGCGCTTGCTGACCGCAGTGACAGTTTTGTTCATACTGATGGGCTGAGCGCCCTATATTGTTGAGAATTTAAATTGTAGGCATGCCTATTTGCTAGGATGGTTCCGAGATCAATATCTCTACCCACCCCAAAACAAATAGCCTAAGCCTGCATGTTAAAAAAATATATCTTGGTCTGTATAGGCCACTGGATTTTCTGTTAGTTTAAAAATGACCTGGCCCACTTGTGGTTGCCACGACTGAGCCAATGCAGAGACAGCCGACAGAGCCGCAGGTTTTATGGAAGCGGCCCTCTCCCGGTTGCCATGACCCAGCCGATGCAGCAACAACTGACAACCCCACAGGTTTTACGGAAGCGGGCCGCTCCCGGTTGCCACGTCTCAGCCAATGCCATCACTCTGCCGAGGGCGCCGCATGTTTTACGGAAGCGGGACGATCCTGCTTGCTGTCTGGGTAATGACTGGCAGAGGCACCTCGAACATCTGAGGGCTGTCCTTAGGTCGCTGAGACGAGCGGGGCTCACAGCCAACCCAAAGAAGTGTGCGATTTGGCGGGTGGAAGTACGGTATCTGGGCTTCCACTTGGGCAACGGGCAGGTGCATCCCCAAATTAATAAGACGGTAGCGATTGTGGCCTGCCCGAGTCCCAAGACCAAAAAGGGGGTGAGACAGTTCCTGGGGCTGGCTATTACCATAGGTTTATCCCTAATTATTTGGACGTTACCAGCCCGCTGACTGACCTCACCAAAAAGGGGGCACCAGATCCGGTCCAGTGGACGGAGCAATGCCAGCGGGCTTTTTCTGAAGTGAAGGCTGCACTGTGTGGGGGGCCACTGTTACACTCCCCTGACTTTTCTCTCCCCTTTGTGTTGCAGACCGATGCGTCGGACAGAGGGCTGGGGGCAGTTTTGTCCCAGGAGGTGGAGGGGGAGGACCGCCCCATCCTGTACATTAGCAGGAAGCTGTCAGTGCATGAGGGGCGCTACAGCACGATCGAGAAGGAGTGTCTGGTGATCAAGTGGGCGGTCCTCGCCCTCCGTTACTACCTGCTGGGGCGCCCTTTCACCCTCTGTTCGGACCACGCGCCCCTCCAGTGGCTCCACCGCATGAAAGATGCCAACGCGCGGATCACCTATTGGTATATGGCACTCCAACCCTTCAATTTCAAGGTGGTCCACAGGCCGGGGGCACAGATGGTCGTGGCGGACTTCCTCTCCTGTCAAGGGGGGGGGAGTCGGCTGCAGGCCGGACAGCCGCCCGGCCTGAGTCGGGCGGTGGGGGTATGTGGCAGCTGGGGCGTGGTCAAGTGCCGGTCTGTGACAGGAGGGTGGAGTCAGGGAAGGTAAGTGGCAGAATCACTACACCTGATGGCAATTAACCTGTGTTTGTGTGTGTCTTCCCAGTGACCGCGCCCTATTTAAGGAGGGAGAGCGAGAGCAGAGGAGCTCATCCCTGGACGAGACGCTGGTGTGTGTGTGTGTGTTAGAAGCAATTGTCAATGCTGAAAAGTGTGCCAATAAAGCCTCTGTTACACCTGATCTCTGTCCTGCCATCCTCTGTGCTCCACCCACACGTAGTGAACCCTTACAGTTGGATTATTGTAATGCCTTACTGTCTGGATGTTCCAATAAGTGCATAAACAAGCTCCAGTTAGTTCAAAATGCAGCAGCAATAGTCCTTACTAGAACTAGAAAATATGACCTAGAAGGAAAATCATGATAGTTTTAGCACGAAGTCTATTTTGTTGAAATTGTCAACTGTTCATTGATGGAGACTTGAGTGCGAGAATGATCATGACAACTGCAGTCCAAAAGTTATCATGGCAATTGTAGTCCTCAGCCATCATAGCAAAACTTTGTTTCTAGAGCTATCTTCAAAGTATGACTTTCAACTGTCCATATGTGGCCATCCTCCACAGGAGCAATGTGATGAGACTTTAGCCAGATGTAGGGTATCAGAATGGCTCAGGCAGGTCCAAAAAGCAAAAGTGGTCAGAATCACTGGTGCCTCAAGATCAACATGTAACTAGACAGAGAGAGACAGACAGAGGGAGAGACAGAGAGAGGTGGGGGGGCACAGGGACAAAGAGCTAGAGACCAGAGGTTTAAGCTGTGACATGTGGAACGTGGGGTGGATGCGTCGCATGGTGAGTGGTATTGCCAGTCTGATGGAACATAGATTGATTATCTTACTGATGAGGAAGGAACCTAGGTACCTGGGAGCCAGCTTCCAGGAGACAGTTCTGAGTGGCAGGTGGCGTGTGGAGAGCATGACTCGTTGCCCCACCCGGTAGGTGGGCACCTTAGAGCGGTGTTTGTTGGCCTGCCTCTTGGATGCTAGGGCAGAGCGAATGAGTCTTCTCTGGGCCAATGCCCACGTCCTCCTGCAGTGGCATATGAAGATCTGGGCTGAGGGTACAGCAACCTCCTCCTCTTGGTTGAGGAAGAGTGGTGGTTGGTAACCTAGGGAGCACTGGAAGGGTGAGAGACCTGTGGCAGATGAAGGAAGAGTGTTATGAACATATTTGACCCAAGGGAAGTACTTACTCCAAGAACCGGCATCCCTGGACGCCATACACCTGAGTGCCACCTCCAAATCTTGACTCGCCTGTTCTGCCTGGCTGATGGTTTGGGGATGGAAATCTGAGGAGAGACTACAGGAGGCCCCAATGAGTTTGCAGAAGGCCCTCCAGAACTGCGCAGTGAACTGAGGACCCCGGTCGGAGACAATGTCAGTGGGGAGTCCGTGTATGTGGAAAATATGGAGGATGAGTAATTCGGCGGTTTCTTTAGCTGTGGGAAGCTTGGGCAGAGGAATGAAATGGACTGACTTGGAGAACCAGTCGATAACTGTGAGGATGCATGTGTTGCCACCTGAGTTGGGGAGTCCTGTGACGAAGACCAGGGCAATGTGAGAACAGGGTTGATGAGGAGTCCGGAGGGGTCTTAGCAAGCTGGCAGGGTCGATTGGCTATCTTGTTCCAGGCACATGTGTCACAGGCTGCCATGAACTCCTGGACGTCTTCTTTGATGGATGGCCACCAGAAGCATTGTTGGATAAGTGCCAGGGTTTGAGCAGCTCCCGGGTGACAGGCCAACTTGGAGCCATGACCCCACTGCAGCACCTGAGCTCACACAGAACAGGGAACAAACAGATGGTTAAGTGGTGTGTTGTTTGAGTTACCTTCTCCAGGGTCCTGCTCCAGGGCCTTCTGCACTAAGTTCTTTACCTCAAGTAGGGCGGCTTTCACCAGACAACGTGGAGGGAGGATGGTTTTGGGCATTCTAGACTCCTCCTGGTGGGAAGAGAATATCATAGACAAGGCATCGCATTTGCTGTTCTTGGAGTCTGGACGGTAGGAGAGCGTGAAACAGAAACGGGAGACAAAGAGAGACCATCAGGCTTGCAGTGAATTGAGATGTTTGGTGGACTTGAGGTATTCTAAATTCTTGTGGTCAGTCCAGACAAGGAAGGGGAGATCCTACCCCTCAAGCCAGTGCTTCCACTCCTCCAAGGCGAGCTTGATGGCCAACAGCTCTCTGTCGCCGATGTCATAGTTTTGTTCAGCAGGGGACAGCCGGCAACAGAAGAAGGAGTAGGGGTGGACCTTGTCATCACTGGCCCTCTGGGAGAGGATGGCTCCGACCCCTGACTTGGAAGCATCGACCTCCACAATGAACTGTTTGGCCAGATCAGGTATGGTGTGAATGGGTGCTGTGGTGAACTTGCACTTGAGCATGGAAAAGGCTTTCTCTGCTTCCTTCCCCCACTTGAATGGGCTCCTGATCGAGGTCAATGCCGTGAGAGGTCCGGCCACCATGCTGAAGTCGCAGATGAAGCGCCTGTAGAAATTGGTGAATCCCAGGAAACTCTGGAGCTTTCATCGTGAGGATGGGGTGGGCCAATCAGTGACTGCCTTGAGCTTGAGGGGGTCCATCTGGATCCTCACTGGGGAGATGATGAATCCCAGAAATAAGACAGAGTTCTGGTGAAATTTGCTCTTCTCTGCCTTGACAAACAGTTTGTTCCCTAGCAGGTGCTGGAGGACCTGCCGGATGTGACCCCGATGTTCCTCCAGGGAGTGGGAGAAGGTCAGGATGTCATCCAGGTACATGAAAATGAAGATGTTTAGGAAGTCCCTTAAGACATCGTTAACGAGTGCCTGGAAGACTGTGGGCGTGTTGGTCAGGCCGAAAGGGACCATGAGGTACTCGTATTGATCAGTGGTGGTGTTAAAGGCCGTCTTCCACTCGTCCCCCTCCCTGACGAGATGGTATGCATTGTGTAGATCTAACTTGGTAAATACCTTGGCTCCCTGGAATAGTTCGAAGGCCATGGTCATGAGTGGTAGTGGGTAGCGGTTCTTGACCATGATGATGTTGAGACCCTGATAGTCAATGCAGGGGTGGAGTTACTTGTCCTTTTCCACAAAGAAGAATCCCTCCCCTGCTGGGGAGAAGGAAGGGGGGATGATCCCAGCTGCCAAAGTTTCGGAGATGTATTTCTCCACGGCTTGCCTTTCAATGGGAGAGAGAGAGTAGAGTCATCCCTTGGGTGGCGCTGTCCTGCGTAGGAGGTTGATTCCACAGTCATAGTAATTTTACCTAGTAAAACTATTAACAAAGGGCTTAACTAAACAGATATGTTTTCAGCATAGATTTAAACACTGAGAGTGTGTCTGAGTCCCAAAAACTACTTGGAAGGCTGTTCCATAACTGTGGGGCTTTGTAAGAAAAGGCTCCGCCCCCTGGTGTAGCCTTACTATATGAGGTACCAACAGATAGCCTGCACCTTTTGATCTAAGTAGGCGTGGTGGGTCATAAAGGACCAGAAGTTCATTCAGGTATTGTGACGCAAGACCATTCAGTGCTTTAAAGGTCAATAGTAGCATTTTATAATCAATATGAAATTTGATTTGGAGCCAATGCAGTGTGGATAAGACAGGGGCAATGTGATCATATTTTAAAGTTCTAGTAAGGACTCCTGCTGCTGCATTTTGAACTAACTGGAGCTTGTTAATGTACTTATTGGATTATCCAGACAGTAGGGCATTGACAATAATCACAGGCACAGACAATAATCCTACTTAGAAGTAACAAAAGCATGAACTAATTTTTCTGCATCATATAGTGACATTATATTTCTTATCTTAGCAATATTTCTGAGATGAAAGAAAGCTATCCTCATAAAGTTATCAGTATGAGTTTCAAATGAAAGACTGTAGTCAATGATCACATTGAAGTCTTTTACTGCTGCACATGAAGAAGGTCATCCAGAGTTACAGTGTAATCAGAAAACCTACTTCTAGGTACTTCATGTGGTCCTAGTACAAGTATTTCTGTCTTGTCAGAGTTAAGCAGAAGGAAGTTAATAAGCATCCAGTGTCTAATTTCCTTTATACATTCCTCAAGTGGATTAAGCTGGTGTCTCTCATCTGGCTTTACAGAAACAAACAACTATGTGTCATCAGCATAACAGTGGAAGCTAATACCATGCTTACGAATAATATCACCCAGAGGTAACACGTACAAAGAAAAAAAGCATTGGGCCTACTACAGAACCTTGTGGAACACCAAACTTTACCTGAGTATGTCTAGAAAAATCACAGTTTACATCAACAAACTGATAGCGATCAGTTAAATAAGACCTGAGCCAGGAGAGGGCTGTTCCCTTAACTCCCACAACATTTTCTAGTCTATCCAGGAGAATGGAATGATCAGTGGTGTCAAAGGCTGCACTAAGGTCAAGTAATACAAGCAAGGAGACAGCCCTGATCAGATGCCAAAAGTAGGTCTTTTACAACTTTAACCAGTGCTGTCTCTGTGCTATGATGAGGTCTAAATCCTGACTGAGATATTTCATGGATATTATTCTGTGGGTGCAATGGGTAATTGAGTGATCAATCTCATTAAATCTGAAGGTTGATAATTAAATTGAGTCAGTCTCATTTATCATTAAATCACTCATGGAATCAGTCTCATTGGATCAGTCTCATTGAATCAGTCTCATTGAATCATACCATTAATTTTGATGCTTAATAATAAATTATCAAACAGCTAAATTATGGTATATTCCAAATTATTATGATCACTTACCATATTACATAACTCATATGCATCTTTGAATTCTTTGAGATTGGGTGACTTCAAAAGTATTGGAACAACAAATAAAACACAGTTTCAATAATAATTGAATTTATTATAACAAAGATAAAAATGAATAATGTCAGCAGATATATACATATAAACAAGCATCAACGGTGTGTGTTATGTGTGTGTGTGTGTGTGAGAGAGAGTGATTGGAATCTTATCTGAGGTATGTGTGTGTGTGTGTTTGTGAATCTTATCTGAGGTGTGTGTGGTCGTGACCACGTGTTTCTAAGTACAGCAAGAGAGTTAGCTTTGGTTGCTAATTGAGATGGGTTGGCCACGTGTGGAAACACAGATTAGCCTTGTGTCACTAGCTAAGACAAAGGAATGCTAGCTAAGATGTGTTTGTGTGTGTGTGGCCTAAGCAAAAGTTAGCATGGATTGCTAGCTAAGGTGTGTTTGTGGTAAACAAAAGGTTAGCCTAGCTTGCTAACAAGACAAAAGAATTAGCCGCGTGGCTAGCTAAGGAGGGTGTGTCACCATGTGGGGTTTGAAAACAAAGGATTTAGCTCTGGTTGCTAGCTAAGATGTGTTGGCCACGTGTGGAGACACAGATTAGCCTTGTGTTGCTAGCTAAGACAAAGGGATGCTAGCTAAGGTGTGTTTGTGAGGCCTGTGGAGGAGGGCCGCCACATGTTCCCTTGAGACAATACAATTAGCTCTGGATGCTAATGAGACAGAAGAATTAGCCATAGCAGCTAACTCACTAGCTTTATAACATTACCAAATTCACTGAAACCTTGATGAGGTCAAAATATGTGTAAGAATGAAATTAAGAGTGTTAGGAAGGAATAGAAGATAGCATGCAACCTGTCTATTAAACAATTGAGAGATCAAAACAAAATAGAACAATCAATTCAACACAAAAATCAGTGTTTACAGTGTACACATTTAAACTGTTCCTGAGTTTAAATTCACACTTCTTCATAAAAGCTAATTCCTAAGACTAGTTTTATGCCCAAAAATTTGACAGTCTTACTTAGTATCTTGCTTATAGCAAGATTATGAGAAGTTCTGAGACTTTTGGAGTTTCACCGTTGTGAAGCACGTGAAGCGCAGAGAATTTCTTGGTCTGACGCGTGGTCGCTCGTGATGAAAAGAAAGTCTCTGATCAGACAATGTGCACAGGTTTTTTTTATATTAGAAGGATTCAGTCGCTTCTAACTTTTAAATTAACTGCTTGGCGGCAGTTTGGTACATACTTGATAATAGGCAAACAAACTGGCTGTAGCTCAAGCTGAGTTTAAAATCACATGATCCTAGAATCAACCGTGGCCAAAGGTGAAAGAAAAGCACGAACCTCTGATTCTTGAGGAAAAGAAAAGACTTCTTTATCAGCGGAGCAAATCTCTCTGTGTCCAGACGGCTTGAAATCCAGACGAGAGAGAGAGAGAGACGGAAGTGTTGTTCTGTTTCTTATGCTTTCATGGAGGATGTGACATAGATGATCCCGCCCGGCATGACGCAGGTCAACGCTGAAGCTGGTGATGGGAGTTGTAGTCCTTAAAGGGACTGTTGTAGTTCTTAGACGGACTGTGTACCTACAATTCCTATGTAGATCTGAACATAACTGCTGTGCCATAGTTTTTTCTAGGATCTTGGAGATAAAGGAAAGGTTTGATATTGGCCAATAATTGGACAGCTGACAGGAGTCGAGATCAGGATTTTTAATCAGGGATTTGATAACTGCTAGTTTAAAGGATTTGGGTACATAGCCAATTCTAAGGGAATAATTTATTATTTCTAGAAGAGGTTCAATTGCTTCTGGTATTATCTGTTTAAAGAGTTGTGTAGGTAAGGGATCTAGTACACAAGTTGAAGATTTTGATGTGGAGATTAATGAAATTAATTCAATTTCTCTAAGGTGAGTAAAACATTCTAATTGCTGATCTGATACAGTTATATTATTAAGTACAGGGTTACTTAAATTGTCTGGCCTTAAATTAGTAGTTTGAATTTTTTTGTCAGATATTTTCAATTTTGTCATTAAAAAAATTCATGAAGTCATTGCTACTACATATTGCAGGTGTGTATGTGTCTATAGTGGTCTTTTTCTGAGTTAAATTTGCTACAGTATTAAATAGGAATATAGGGTTATTTTTGTTATCCTCTATTAGGGTGGAGAGATACATTGATCTAGCAGCACTAAGAGCTTTTCTATACTTCAGGAAATTCTCCTTCATGCTAATTTGAATGCTACCATTTTTTTCTGATGCTATTTACATTCTAATTTTCAAGCCGTCTGTTTTAATGTGCAAGTATAATCATTATACCAGGGCGCTAATTTTTTTCTTTTTAATCATTTTTCTTTTAAGTGGAGCAACATTATCTAAATTATAATGGAATGTTGACTCTTAGTAACCTCAGACTGGCGAAGACATATATTGTTAGCTCTTACATGGATGACTTTCTTTGAGAACCTGTGCTTGCCTAGGACCCTAAGATTACCTGCTATTTCCAGCTTTCTGGCTCTGGGTATACATGTAACTAAAGCTGCTTGTTCCCCTAAAGGCCTAGATAATTTTGTGTGCCATAAGATAGAGTCTCCTATAGCCAAAGCTCTTTTAGGTTTCTCAGAGGGTGCTTTACTGAGGAGAACAAACCTATTTGACATGTGAAGCAGAGAGGAGTGGTGCTCCCATGTGCAAGTCTCAGTGGTAGCTTTGGCTGTGTGATAATGCCACCAAGTCGTCACCCATTCACCCCGCTGTGAGAGTTCTAATGCCGGAGTGTGCGTGTGTGTGTGTGTGTGGGGGGGGGGATTGCTAACTCCACTGACAGCAGCTCCACCTTTTCACCATTAGTTGTATTTTATCACAGCTAATGATAAATGCCCATCAATAAACGTATAAATATAACAATCAGTAAATGCTGATTTAAATATGTATTTTTATCATTATGCAAATTGGCAAGCCAAAGAAGTAGATGTTAGTGACACAGGAGTCATTTCCTTATATTTAAATTTTCCTCTTCTCTTGCAATAATTTCAGTAAACATAGCCATGTTGTAAGGACAAGGTTGCTTTTTTCTCTATTTTACAATTTCTTCCCCATGTCATTTTTTAATGTACCCTTTACACAGCACCTTTATCTCATTTCCTCCTCTGTGCTTCATTTTCCTTGTGCTGCCCCAACCCCAAACCTTACCTTCCCCTCACCTTCTCCTATTTCTTCTCCTAAAACACCTCTTTTTTATTCCATCCCTCTAGCCTGGAGCTGAAAATGCGAACATGAGTGAATGAAGATTTCTGATTAGGTTCCACTCTGGTGGCCTGGAAGAAACGAAATAATGAAAATACCATAATATAATATGATTTTATACAAAGAGCAGCTACAATAAATACAAATGTATTCCATGTGCATATGCAAACTCAGTATATAAGAGAGAGAGAGAGAGAGAGAGAGAGAGAGAAATTTAGCTTTTGGAAAAACACCAGAAAAGTATTTTTTATAAGAAAAAAAAAATCTGAGAGGCAATGATGATAATAAGGCTCTCTTTATACACACACAAACATATAAATTATATACACACAATATATATATATATATATATATATATATATATATATATATATATATATATATATATAAAATCTCATTATCTCTAGCCGCTTTATCCTGTTCTACAGGGTCACAGGCAAGCTGGAGCCTATCCCAGCTGACTATGGGCGAAAGGCGAGGTACACCCTGGACAAATCACCAGGTCATCACAGGGCTGACACATAGACACGGACAACCATTCACACCTACGGTCAATTTAGAGTCACCAATTAACCTAAGCTCCATGTCTTTGGGGGAAACCGAAGCACCCGGAGGAAACCCACATGGAGAACATGCAAACATGCAAAACTATATAGAGCCAGGTTGTATGTCCACCACCACCATCTGCGCCCCCGGCCTGTGGACCACCTCGAACTTAAACAGCTGGAGGGCGAGATACCAATGGGTGCTCCGCGCATTGTCATCCTTCATGTGGTGGAGCCACTGGAGGGATGCGTGGTCCGAACAGAGAGTGAAAGGGCACCCCAGCAGGTAGTTTCAGAGGGCGAGGACTGCACACTTGATGGCAAGACACTCTTTTTTTGATGGTGCTGTACTTGCTTTCATGCACTGAGAGTTTACGGCTGATGTACAGCACAGGGCACTCCTCACCTTCCACCTTCTGGGACAAAACATCCCCCAGCCCTCTGTCCAATGCGTCAGTCTGCAAAATCAAGGGGAGAGAGAAGTCAGGGAAGTGCAAAAGTGGACCCCCACACAGTGCAGCTTTTGCCTTAGAGAATGCCTGTTGGCACTGCTCCATCCACTGGACTGGCTCTGGAGCCCCCTTTTAAGTCAGATCGGTTAATGGGCTGGTGACATCCAAATAATTAGGTATAAACCTACGATAATAGCCAGCCAGCCCCAGGAACTGTCTCACCCCTTTTTTGGTCTTGGGCTTTGGGAAGGCCACAATTGCTGCAGTCTTGTTGATTTGGGGACGCACCTGCCCATGACCCAAGTGGAACCCCAGATACCATACTTCCACCCCCCATTTGCACACTTTTTCAGGTTAGCTGTGAGCCCCACACACCTCAGCGACTTTAGAACAGCCCTCAGATGTTCCAGGTGCCACGGCCAATCATGGCTATAGATAATGATATCATTGAGGTAGGCAGAGGAGGGCAGAAGGCAGGGGATCTTCTCCATGAGCTGCTGGAATGTAGCTGGAGCCCCAAATAACCCAAAAGGAAGCGTGACAAATTGATGTAACCCAAACAGTGTGGAAAAGGCCATTTTTTCTTGGGATAGAGGAGTCAAGGGGATCTGCCAATATCCCTTCGTTAAATCCAGTGTTGAATAAAAGCGATCAGAGCCTAACTGATCGGGCAACTCATCAATGCAAGGTATTGGGTGTGCATCAAATTTAGACACTGCGTTGACCTTTCTATAGTACACACAGAACCGACCCGACTCATCAGTCTTGGGAACCAGGACAACTGTACTGCTTCAGTCACCATGGGATTATGGCCATCCTCGATTATGCCCATCTGGAGCATGGCCTTGAGTTTGTCCTGAACCACCTTTTTGTTGTGTTTGGGTAGGCGGGAAGGGCAACTACGCACCACCACCCCTGCGGGCATCTCAATGTGGTGTTCTTATGAGGTGGGTGTGGCCAGGTAGGGGTGAGAACACGTCAGAAAATTCCTCCTGCAATTTGGCTACCTCCGTGAGTTGGGTCAGTGAGAGGTGGTCTCCACAAGGGACTGGAGTGGTTCGGGATGTTACTTTGGTTACCTCCGGCCCCAGCTCCACCTTCTCCAGGACTACTGACACCAACACCACGGGGACCCCCTTGTTCCAACATTTTAACAGGTTGAGGTGGTAAATTTGCAATGCCTCACCCCATCCATTCGCCTCACCTCATAGTCGGCGTCCCCGACTCGCCATGTGACCTCGATGGGCCCTTGCCACTTGGCGATTAATTTGAAGCTCGATGTGGGAAATAATACAAGCACTTTGTCTCCCAGTGTGAACTCTCTAAGGCACGTGTCCATGTCATACAGACAGATTGGATGCTCTTGTGCCTGCCGCAAATTCTCCTGGGTTAGGTGCATGAGGGTGTGGAGTTTTGCACACAAGTCAAGAAAGTACTGAATTTCATTTTTGCTAGGCGAAGGTCCCTCCTCCCAATTTTCTCATAGCACATCCAAAACGCCACACGGCTCATGCCCATATAATAATTCAAATGGTGAAAACCCTGTGGAGGCTTGCGGGACTTCTCATACTGCAAATAACAGGGGCTCAAGCCACTTATCCCAATTACGTGCATCTTCACTTACAAATTTCCAAATTATGTTTTTGAGTGTTGGTTGAAACGCTCCACTAAGCCATCCATTTGTGGGTGAGAGACACGGGTGCAGATAGACTTAATTCCCAGTAACCCATACAGTTCGCACAGTGTGCATGACATAAATGTAGTGCCTTGGTCTGTCAGGATTTCTTTCAGAATCCTGACCTGGGAGATAATACGGAAGAGTGCTTCTGCAATACTGCGTGCTGAGGTATTGCGGAGAGGCACTGCTTCTGGATATCGCGTTGCATAGTCCACCAGAACTAAAATAAAGCGATATCCCCATGCTGACCAATCTAATGACCCGACGAGATCCATCCCAATTCGCTCAAACAGGGTCTCGATTAAAGGGAGAGGGTGCAAAGGCACTTTTGGTGTGGCCACAGGATTTACTAGTTGGCATTCGCGGCACGCCGCACACCACCGATGGACATCCCTGCGAATCCCTGGCCAATAGAACTGGGCCATTATTCAGGCTAGTGTTTTATCCTGCCCTAAGTGTCCAGCCATGGGATTAAAGTGAGCTGCATGGAATACAAGATCCCTACAGCTCTTTGGGAATAATAATTGGGTTATTCATTCACCAGTTTGAGTGTCTGCATCATTCGGTACAATCTATCTTTAATAATAGCAAAATAAGGGAAGGCCAGAGTCACGCTTGGCTGAAAAGTTTGACCATTGATTACTCTCACTTGGTCAAACACATGCTGCAGAGTCACATCTCACGACTGCTCTAATGGGAAATCCTCAAGGGAATCCTCGAGAGAGGGAGGAGTGGGCTGCTCCTCACTTCTCATGTCGCTCTGATGTGGTGCTGACATAAACGGCTCTGTGACAGCTTCTCCAGTCAATGCCACACTGGGCTCTTCCCATGACATACTAGTGCAGGACCAACTACTTGTTAAATGTTCCATCAGCTTTTTAAACCTTGGCCAATCAGTACCCAAAATCAATGAGTGGGTAAGACGAGGATTAACTGCCACCTTTATTCTATGCATTTGGCCACAGAATAGACTACGGACAGACACTAAGGGATAATTGTGAACATCCCCGTGCACATACAACATTTTAACCGCTTGTGCTCTCTCCAATGCCTCACCTTGCACCAGGTGTTGGTGAACTGAGGTCTGATTACAACTGGAATCCACCAACATGTGATATGTATCCCCTTGAACACTTACTGGCATGTGATACATTCCAGTCTAATTGGGGGTGGTCTCTGGTGTGTTGGGGATCTAGAATACAGCTTCCACCTCCCTTGCGGAGCCCTGATTCTGGAGATGCTCCGGCTCCCCGCCGTGCCAGCATACCGGCCCAGGCTTTCCCTCTGCACCGGTCTTATGGGCGTCACTCACCTGAGGGGGGGAGGACACAGACATGGAAGAGGGAGACAGGAGGACACCATGAGTGCGATGGGCTGGCTGGGGAGGAGCTGGCCACCGCCTCCGCTGTGGAGGAATGGGGTGAGGGCGAGAGAGAGAGAGAGAGAGAGAGGGAGAGAGAAGAGAAATGAGGAGAGGCACCTTCGCCTCATCCGCCTGCTGTCAGAACTGCTGCCAGATGGTCCTCCGCCAACTCGATGGCTCACTGGAGCGACGCCAGGCAATGACACTGGACCCATTCCGCCGTTCCTTCTGGAAGCAGAGAGATTAACTGTTCCAGTGTCACCAGGTTGATGAATCCGTCGGCATCACAGTCTTCTGCCCTCAGCCACCACCGGCAGGCATCCCGGAGTTGTTGGCCAAATGTGAATGGTCGGCTGACCTCCTCCACTGTCAGCTTCCGGAACTGCTGGCAGTGTTCTTCCAGGGAGCGGCCAATCCGCTGCATGATGGCCCTCTTGAGGTCAGAGTAGTTGAGCCGGCTGTCAGCAGGGAGCTGTTGCACCGAAAGCTGCACTCGCCTGTCAGGAGCGGGAGGAGGTGGGCCATGTGCTGCTCAATTGGCCACCCCCACGCTTGGGCTGCTTGCTCGAAGGGAGTGATGAAGGCTTTGGGCTTGTCATGTGGGCCCATCTACATGAGGGTGATGTGAGGGGAGTCCATGGTGGTGACGGTGGATGCCCCTGCCGACGCCAGCAGGTGCCAGAATGCCTTGAGATCTTCCCGCTGGGCCAGCATCAAGGATTCAAAGCATTGTTCTTGGTCCTTCCGGAGGGCGGTCAGTGCTTGATGCTGGTTCTGCTGGGCAGCAGCGAGGGCATGGATGAGCTCCATAATTGGGGAGGACTCCATGGGGTGGTTCCTTTCCCTACACATTCCAGAGTTTTGGCACCACTGTAGTAAATCCCTGATGTGGGTGGAGTACAGAAGCACGGCAGGCGGGAACTGAAGTTTTTGCAAACTTTATTTTAACTAGCTTTTCAGCTACCCATACACTCATGCTATTTATTTATTTATTCATTCACACACTTTCTTTCTCTCTCTCTCTCTCTCTCTCTCTCTCACTCACTCACTCACTCACTCACACACTCTCTCTCTCTCTCTCTCTCTCTCTCTCTCACACACACACGTTCTGATTGGGAGCCAGCTCTTCTCTGCTTTCCCCCTCCTTTTATGCTCCATCCCTGCAACAAACACACACACCCATATTAATTGACACCAGGTGTAATGACTTAGCCACTTACCTTCCTCGACCCTGCCCTCCATTCACAAACTGCCACTTGGCCATGCCCCCATTGCAACTAATATATATATATATATATATATATATATATATATATATATATATATATATATATATATATATATATATGTATATATACACACACACAGGCACACACAGGGTGTTTCAAAAAATTTGATATCATTTCACAGTCTAGTAACTTTGCCAATTCTCGTTCTGTTGATCTCAAATTTTAACAGCATGTATGGAAACAGGTCATAATTTTATGTTTCATGTTTTTTGTTTTTATCTTTTTAGGCATAAAAATGGCATTCATTGGAAAAGAAAAGGCATTTTGTGTGTTACTGTACACTTGAACACAGTCAAACAAGACTGTGCAGTGTGCATTTTTGAGAGAATCCTCTTAAAATACACCAACTGCAGTGCAGATTTGGACATGGCACAAAAAGTTCAAAGAGGAAGGCTGTCTGTGCAGGGCAAAATCATCTGGACAACCACCAGCATCAGAAGAGACAGTCGAGTGGGTTTGCGAAGATTGAAAATTCGTGAAATCATTCATGGAACCCACATACCTTTGAATTTCAATGTTGAGGAATTAATCTTATCTTGCTCAACATTAAGCCTGTTCAGTTTCATTTGCCTAGACTATGTAGTTTCTGTGCTATTTGCATCTCAAATAATGTAACATTTTTTGAAACACTATATATATATATATATATATATATATTTTTTTTTTTTTTCAGTTTTAGCCTTTTAGCCAGAAGCGACAAGTCGAGTGTGAGAAAGAATAGACATCATTATACATTCATGTCCATTTAATAATAAGAATAATAAGAATAATAATACATTTTTTTAAATTGAATTTATTTATTTATTTCGAACATGTATAAAAATGTATGTAACTATTTGTACATACAAAAGAAAGAAAACGAGAAAGTGACAAAAAAAGAATAAATAAAATAACAAAGAGCTAAGACATTACACTACACCGCACATTGTTCAAAAAAGGAGTGGGAAAAAGTACAATACTTAATATTAATATTGAATACATTTATTCAAAAGCTTAATTTATATTAGCTAAAACAACATGATTTTCACATGCTTGCTCATTTGATGAGAATTCTACTTGCCTTTATTTTAGAGGCTCAATGTGAAAGTTTTATTCTTAAAATGCTTATTAACTTTTTATAGTGAGTAACGTGGGCAAACCTAAAACTCTCTAATTATTCATAAACCACCAAGCTATGAGAAATACAGAAAAAAATGGGAGGGATCAACCAAAGCCCCTCTTGACTATGATGCTGTGCAGGTAGGTATTCTCCACATAAACCCCACTCTTTGTTTCTCCCACACTCTGCAAGCTTGTTCTTTCCCCTTCTTTCATTCTCTATGTGATCCTGTTTCTGCCTTTTCATCTGTAAGTAACAAGTGGGCCCTCTTTCATGCTGGACCACACTCTCAATTAGCACTAATAGGGCTCTCTTAGGCCGAATGAATGGCACTCTCTCTGATTGAGAGAATAAAGAAAGGAGAATTCATGAAGAAGGAACTGGGGTAGAAGTGGAGGAGGAAAATTTAAGGTGTAGAGGATATAGGATTGAAAAGGACACAATCTGGGATTTAGGAGTATAAAAGAACCAGTGATGGTCATTGTATCAGGCTAGAATACAATCAGGCTAAATCAGGTTAAAAATTAAATCATCTACCCCATCATTGGTTTTATTTGTATCTTCAACCTGAAGAAATTCTATGTTACATATGTAACATAATGTAACTTTAATTACATGACTCAGACTGTAGTTCTAGCTGTAAGTCAAATCACAGGTTTATATTAACATCTTAGTTCTAATACATTATCATTATTAACAGCTAATTAACAGAAATGTAGGCTGATTAACTTCCCCTTAAACAGATTTAAATTGTTGATTTGGTTTATTTTCATTTGGCACTTTTGGAAGGAATCTCCAGTGTCAATGCTAGAGGTCAGGCTGTTCCTTTATGCTTTCCAATACATAGCGTTCCTCCTCCTCCTCCTCCTCCTCCTCATCATCATCATCATCTTATTATTATTATTATTATTATTTCTTGGCAATATGACAAACAGAACTTTTTGTCTTATTGAGTTTAAGAAAGACAAAATAAGGTTAGTAAGGAAACTGACTTAAAATTTGACACTGCTGGCAGATTACTATGGTATTACTGTGGGATATAAAACACTTCAGGCAGTGTTGTTATAGGAAACTAATCAACTTCAGGGTGGTAACAGTATACCCAATTTTGAGTGGGGGCACATCACTCCTCCCCATCAGTTATTATTTTTCCATAATTAGTGTGTTTTTTCTATACATAGTTCATCTGGCAGAAGTAGTTCTATAATAAGTATAAATATTTAATTGAAACCATCTTGTATACTACATTCATTATTAAAATTCAAAATAAACACAAAGTAAAAGTCTATAAAGTTTTGAAAAGATATTGTTACGTGAGAGGTTATCACAAAAAAAAAAACAACAACACCGAATTCGGTTATAGAAAAGTTTTAACATTAATCAGAAGTGAAACATGTTCAAACAAAACCCCAACACGTTACACAGATAAAACCCTAGGCCTAGGTCACAAAACAAAAGATTCCCCTTTTCAAACCCCATCAAAATACAGACATATTCGTAACATAAAATATAAAGGACACAGAATTTATCTCACGGTCCCTTTGTGCCTTGCGTTAGGCAAGCGCCGGTCAGCAGGTCCCATTGCCCCGACCGTTGAATGGTTCACAGTCTTTAAATGTCCTCCGAAGTAGCAGTGGTGTTTCCAGAGGCATCTGGGAAGGGAAAAGTCCGAAAAGCATAATCCAACGCGAGGGAAAAATATCCAAAATAGACCAGAGTCTCTGAAGCGAGGGCACCGAGAGCTGTCCAGCTGTGTCGAGCACATCCGAGAGTGTGTGTCGCCACAACGTGTCCGCCTGAAATTGTTCACATGAACTTTTAATTGACATCAGCCAGGCACCGCGTGGCACCTGCAGCTCACTGGAATGTCTCTCTCATGAACTTTATCCAAGAGCAAAATCGAGTGGGTGTAACATAATGATTATCAGAAATGTCCATCATGCACAAGTAATCATAGAATAACAGCAAATCACCCCAATAAAATATAGAAATGCTCTTAACATCCAAACACAGGATATTTACATATTGCAATGGAAATAAATGACTGAATAAATAATAAAAATGAAAAACAAAACACTTGTACATCACACCTTCCCCCTTAAAGGGAAAATTTTGATTTTAAAGATCAAAATTTTCAGTCAAGTTCTCTTCTTTATCCCATTTTTACACTTTTCAACAGTGGGATAGACAATCAGCAATAACATTGTCTTTACCTTTTATGTGTTTGATTACAATGTCATACTCTTGAAGAATTAAACTCGAGTTTAACAACCTTCTATTCTTGTTTTTCATTTTACCCAAGAACACTAAGGGATTATGATCCGTATAGATAATCAAAGGTTTCTGACTGGTACAAACGTATACCTCAAAGTGTTGAACTGCCAGAATAAGGGCTAAGAGCTCCTTTTCAATCGTTGAATATTTCCTTTGATGCCGGTTTAACTTTTTCGAAAAGTAAGCTATAGGATGCTAAACACTGTCACTCTCATTGTTTTGTAATAACACGGCACCTACAGCATCATCACTAGCATCCACAGCTAGGGCAAACGGCTTGCCAAAATCAGGGGAACTGAGAACAGGGTAATGACACAACAAGCATTTCAGTTCGTCAAGTGCCTTCTGGCAGGTGTCAGTCCACACAAACTTTTCACTTCTCTCAAGCAAATTTGTCAGAGGCAGGGCTACATCGGCAAAGTTCTTGCAGAACTTACGGTAGTATCCTACCATGCCTAAAAATTGTCTCAAGGCTCTCTTAGTGCCGGGAACTGGATAGGACACTATAGTCTGGATCTTAGCATCAACAGGGGCCACCTTGCCTTGGCCAATAACATGACCCAGATAAGTAACACTGGCATAGCCAAATTCACTCTTCGCCAGATTAACTGTAAGATTGGCTTCTGATAGTCTCTGAAACAGTTTTTCAACATCACTGATATGACCTTCCCATGTGTCACTGCCAGTAACTAAGTCATCAATATACGCACTAGTGTTGGGTAAGCCCTTAACCACAGAATGGATCATTCTTTGAAATGTGGCAGGGGAATTCTTCATTCCGAAAGGGAGCACATTGTATTCATACAACCCCGACGGTATGACAAACGCAGAGATTTCTCGACCTCTCTCCATTAGTGGAACACACCAATATCCTTTCAACAGGTCAACTTTGGTGAGAAACTTTGCTTGTCCAACTTTATCAATGCAATCATCCACTCTTGGGATTGGAAAAGCATCTGTTTTACTGACAGCATTTACTTTTCTATAGTTGGTACAAAATTGTGTACTACACTTAGGCACTAGTACGCACGGTGAGCTTCAGTCAGAGTGAGACGGCTGAATGATGTTGTGCTCCAGCATGTACAGCACTTCATTCTCGGCAAGTTTGCATTTCTCTGGACTCATTCTATATGGGTGTTGCTTGATGGGTGGAGCTTCACCCACATCGACATCATGAACGGCCTCATGAGTTATCTTAGGAACATCTGGAAACAGATCCCGATACTTGAGTATCAGGGCAGTCATTTGGTCTTGTTGAGCAGGTTCTAAGTGAGATAATTTTGAGTCCAGGCTCTGCAGTATGTCAGAATTAGACAGTTTACAAGGAATGATGTCAGGCTTGACTGAGGGTTCTTCATCCAGCGACCCCTCATCCTCTACAGAGCTCTCACCACACTGCTGATTGACCATTGACACAACCTCCATGAGCCTATCATGGTAAGGCTTCAACATGTTGATATGGCATAGCTGCCTAGCCTTTCACCTGTCTGGAGTGGACACAAGGTAATTGAGGTCATTGACCTTTGCATGGATTACATAGGGGCCATGAAACCGAGCTTGCAAGGGATTGGACTGCATTGGGAACAACACAAGCACCTTGTCCCCAGGACGGAATGTCCTAGCTCTGGCTTTTTGATCATACCAAGTTTTCATCTTTCCTTGGGTAGACTCAAGCTTTTCTTGAGCCAATGCACAGGCCCTGTGAAGTCTCTCCTTGAAGTTCAAGACATAATCCAACAGATTCACATGGGTGTCTTTGTATGTCCACTGCTCACACAATAGGGCTAATGGTCCTCTCACCTGATGCCCAAACACCAATTCAAATGGGCTAAATCCAAGGGACTCCTGGACTGACTCCCTAGCAGCGAAAAGCAACAAATGAACTCCTTCATCCCAGTCCTTCTCATTCTCAAAGCAGTAGGCTCAGATCATTGTTTTCAGAGTAGCATGAAATCTTTCTAGAGATCCCTGACTCTCAGGGTGATAGGCACTTGAAGTGATCTGCTTGATCCCCAGCTCGTAGACAGAGTCCAGAGGTAAAATTGCTACCTTGATCTGATTGGATCTCTTTCGGCAGACCAAACAAAGTGAAGAATTTAATCAAGGCCTTCGAAACAGTAGCTGCTTTGATATTTCGAAGTGGAATTGCTTCAGGGAACCTTGTAGCGGCACACATAATAGTCAACATGTACTCATTTCCAGACCGAGTTCTCGGCAAAGGTCCCACACAATCCACGATCATTCTGGAGAATGGTTCACCAAAGGCTGGGATGGGTTTTAGAGGAGCCATGGGAGGATCCAACTGGTGTTTGCCAACCATCTGACCACTGTGACACGTCCTGCAAAAGTTAGCCACATCCTTACATAATCCTGGCCAGAAAAACTGCTTCATAATCTTGCTAACAGTTTTGTTAACACCAAGATGACCACCTAGTGGTAAGCAATGGGCCATAGTGAGGATGTCATTCCTGTAGGCTTTAGGGACAACAACTTGATGGACGACTGCCCAGTCCTCACTTGCAGGAATATCAGGGGGGCTCCATTTTCTCATCAACACCCTGTCTTTCAGGTAATAACCAACTGGCACCTTTCCAATTTCGTCCTCAGAGAGAGTTTTTCCTCTCAACTCAGCAATTTCTGCATCATTGCTTTGCTCCATAATTAGCTGTTTTCTTGACAAAGACAGCTCATCAGACACCTGAGGATCTTCACTAGCTTCCACTGGTGAACTACTATGATCCTGTTCAAACAGTGTTTCAAGAAAAGTGTCTGACACCTCGTCAGGACAGTCACTCTCCCTAGAATCATGGTCTACTTTGAGACCAGACTCGTCAGCGTCCTGATGTAGCACAATGCTAGATTGCACATGGTCATCCTCTTCTTTAACCTTTCTGGCCATAGCTCGAGTAACTGCACACGAGGGAAACACATCAGAATCCACATTAGACTCTTCTATAATACTCAGCTGAGAAGTCAAATGCATAGAGGGGACAACTTTACCACCGGCCAAGTCATTGCCTAGCAACAAAGAAATACCTTTAATAGGCAGGCTGGACATGAGGCCCACCTTAACTTGTCCTGTAACCAAGTCTGACTTCAAGAACACAGAGTGCAGAGGTACGGTCACGTACCTACCCTCCTATCCTATCCTACCCTCAATACCCTGAACCAGAGTGAAGTCACCCATAGCGGTGTCATCACATTCACAGGAGGACAAGGCCTCTTTCAACAAAAGTGACTGGGAAGCCCCAGTATCACAAAGAATTCAAATGGGCTGAGGAGCAGAATTTTCATTTAAAGAAACAAATCCCTCTGACACGAAAGGCAGGAAATCTTTCCTGAGAAGATCAGACGACTCCACTTTGTTAGTCTCAAGAAGACAAGATGGCTCCATTGAACCAAAGTCAAGAGGCATTTCCCTCAAAGATGCCACTAAAGCATTGCCACTAGCAGACGCCTCTCTTTCCTTTTTCTTCTTAAGGTGTAGGCACTCAGACAAGACATGACCTGGTTTCTTGCAATAGTAGCAAGTAGGAGTTGAAAACGCTTCCTTTTTAGCATCTTCACTCCTTGTTTTGTTCTCAGTCATTTTGACTTTCACATCTGTGGTATGTGCAACGACAGGTTTGCCACCAGTCTTCTTGACAGCAGACTGCCGGTCCTGGACCCCGAACTTGGACTTATGCGTCAATGAATACTCATCAGCTAGCTTCGCTGCTTCATGGAGTGTCTTGGCATCTTTCTCATTGAGATATGACTTAATGTCATCCTTAACACACCGTTTAAATTCTTCCACTAGCATCAAGTCCGTTAACAGTTTGAAGTCATCACCAACAGACCTAGACGTGCACCAGCGTTCAAAGTACACCTCCTTATCATGTGCAAATTCAACATGAGTTTGATTTTCATTTCTTCTTAGGCCTCTGAATTTCTGCCTGTATGCCTCTGGCACTAATTCGTAGGCAGTCAATATGGCTTTCTTAACCACATCATATTTTGTTGCATCATTAACAGACAAAGCTGAATATGCTTGCTGTGCCTTCCCTCTTAAGACACTCTGCAGCATCAAAGGCCAATAATCTTTGGGCCATTTTAAACTCTCAGCCACCTTCTCAAAATGTTGAAAGTATTTATCTACTTCCAGGTCATCAAATGGTGGAACCAATCTCACTTCCCTGCTTGCAACAAAATCACTTGCATTTTCTTTATCTTTTCCTAACTTTGCCAACTCTATTTGCCTTGCTATTTTTTCTCTTTCCACATCTAATTTTTCTCTTTCCATCTGCAGTCGGTCTCTTTCCATTCTTTCCTGTCTTTCTCTCTCTTTGTCCTGTCTTTCATTTTCCAACCTTAATTTCTCCAGTTCAAACTGTCTCTCCTTTTCTCTTTCTTCTGCACGTTCTTTCTCTCGTTCCAATTCTAACTGCAGTAACATTATTTTACTCTCCATGTCAGAGGCAGAGCTAGGTTCAGCGGGACGTTCAGGCTCTGCAAACTGCGCTAAATCAGTACTTGTAAAAACGTCTTCATCATGATAATGCTAAGCAATAGCTAGAGCTATCTTAGCTTTTGTCAAAGTAGCAGTTACATCAACTAGATTTAGAGACTTGGCGACTTCTAGCAACTCAGTTTTTTTCAACTCCTGCAGACCTGCAACGGTTGGGCTTTCCAGAAAATTATTCACTTTCGCCATGATGACAAAGGAAAAAAAATAGCTTGGACACTAACTTCGTCTTTTCACAATGTTAATAAGGTACAAATGACTCGGAATCCGCGGCTTGGATCCCGGACGAGCCCCCATTATGTTACGTGAGAGGTTATCACAAAAAAAACCCAACACCAAATTCGGTTATAGAAAAGTTTTAACATTAATCAGAAGTGAAACATGTTCAAACAAAACCCCAACACGTTACACACATAAAACCCTAGGCCTAGGTCACAAAACAAAAGGTTCCCCTTTTCAAACCCCATCAAAATACAGACATATTCGTAACATAAAATATAAAGGACACAGAATTTATCTCACGGTCCCTTTGTGCCTCGTGTTAGGCAAGCGCCGGTCAGCAGGTCCCATTGCCCCGAGCGTTGAATGGTTCACAGTCTTTAAATGTCCTCCGAAGTAGCAGTGGTGTTTCCAGATGCATCTGGGAAGGGAAAAGTCCGAAAAGCATAATCCAACGCGAGGGAAAAATATCCAAAATAGACCAGAGTCTCTGAAGCGAGGGCACCGAGAGCTGTCCAGCTGTGTCGAGCGCATCCGAGAGTGTGTGTCGCCACAACGTCTCCACCTGAAGTTATTCACGTGAACTTTTAATTGACATCAGCCAGGCACCGCGTGGCACCTGCAGCTCGCTGGAATGTCTCCCTCATGAACTTTATCCAAGAGCAAAATTGAGTGGGGTGTAACATAATGATTATCAGAAATGTCCATCATGCACAAGTAATCATAGAATAACAGGAAATCACCCCAATAAAATATAGAAATGCTCTGAACATCCAAACACAGGATATTTACATATTGCAATGGAAATAAATGAATGAATAAATAATAAACATGAAAAAAAACACTTGTACATCACAATATTTAATCACACATGGGGGGGTGAGTTACGCTGTATTTATGTACGGTACATTTATGCTTTGTTTCAGTTGAATCTACATATGAAGTTTGGCAGTTCTTCCTTAAAAGTTGAATGAGTAGTAAAATCAGTGGATTGCTATGGAAGAATGGAGAAATGAATGAAAGAATAGAAGGGTGAGATAAATGAATGTCATTATAATAAAAAGTAGCGAAGTGATGTAGTTAAGTGTTTTTTTTCTGTGAGTGTTGGCATTAATCACTAATCTTTTTTGATTCTTTCTACAAATAATTTTCCAGTATCCTCTTCATTTCTTTATTGTACTTTCGCTTTCCTTTTTGTACTTTCCACTTTCACTTTCCTTTTTCAGTTTTTTTTTCTGGAAGAATGCCAGACCGGAAGCTTTCTTTTTTCTCCTCCTGCATAAAGACCACAAGCAGAGGCCATCCACATCGGATCTACTTGATTATCAAAAGATCTTCGATTAAGGTATGTGAATCCTTTCATCATGGCACACTTTCAGCTTGTTCAGTGTGCTGAGTGCAGGATGTTTCGTCATTCTTCCTCTGTTGCTAATGACAGCTTGATTTGTGAAAAGTGCAGATTAGTTAGCTCTCTGACAGAGAAGATTGCAGTTTTAGAAGCGCGTATCCAGGCTTTAGAGAAGGCCAGTGAGAATGAGGTCAGTGTAGTTTCTGTAGGGGAAAGTCTGGATGCCCTAGATGGAGTTAGTAATCCCCCAACTCCAGCATTAGAGCCCTTACAGTGGGGCGAATGGGTGATGACTCGGAGGCATAAGCGTAGAGCCAAAGCTACCACTGAGGCTCGCCCACAGGAGTACCACTCCTCTCTGCTTCACGTGTCAAACAGGTTTGCTCTCCTTAGTGATGCACCCACTGAGAAACCTGAAAGAGCTCTAGTTATAGGGGACTCTATCATACAGCATGTGAAATTAGCTAGGCCTTTAAGGGGCACCAGCAGCTTTAGTCAGGTGTATACTGGGAGCCAGGGTGCCAGACATAGCAGGTAATCTTAGGTTCCGAGGCAAGCACAGGTTCTCAAAGATAGTTATCCATCCAGGAACAAATGACATATGCCTTCGTCAGTCTGAGGTTACTAAGAGTAACTTTGTAGAGGTTTTTAAATTAGCGAAGGCGATGTCCAGTGCTGTAGTATGCTCTGGCCCCATCCCAATGCGGTGTGGTGATGTAGCTTACAGCAGGTTATGGTCACTGAACTGCTGGTTGTCCAAGTGGTGCTCTGAAAACAGTATGGGCTTTAGATAATTGGGCCAATTTTGAGGGCACTGCTGGCCTGTTAGGGCGGGATGGTATCCATCCCACTCAGGAAGGTGCTGCTCTCATTTCCTGCAGCATAGGTCATAGTCTCAGGACAGGCCTAGTTAATTTCTGACAATCCAGAGCCAAGGCCAGAGAGCAGACAAACAGGCTAAACTGACTGTCTGCTAGCTGCACAGAGTTGTCACTCAGGGTCCACTACATCAAGACTGTGTCTGTTCCCCAAGCTCAACAAAAAAGTAGAAATATTCAGAGAGTTTGTTCCAGTAACATTATCAATATAAAATTAGGTCATACTAACTGTACACCACTGCCAGCACCTTTGATCTAAAGGTGGGGCTATTAAATATTAGATCTCTTACATCAGAAGTGCTAATGGTTAATCCACTTATTACTGATCAGGAGTTTAATGTACTTTGTTTAACTGAAACATGGATTAAGCCAAATGAATATGTAGCATTAAATGAAGCTAATCCTCCTGGATACAGTTATATACACCAGCCTCGTCTAACTGGCAGAGGAGGAGGTGTCACAGTTATTTATAATGATTATCTAGGTGTAACACACAAACCTGGTTATAAATTTAATACATTTGAAGTTGTACGTAGCCTCGAAAAATAAGTCTACCCAGTTAATTCCGTTACTTATTATTTACAGGCCCCCGGGGCCATATTCTGAGTTTTTTCTGAATTTGCAGATTTTATCTCAGACCTAGTTATTTCCTTAGACAAACCTTTAGTTGTCGGAGATTTTAATATTCACTTCGATAACCCAGAAGACCCTTTGAAAACAGTGTTTGTGTCCATTTTAGATTCAATAGGGGTTAATCAGAATGTCATAGGACCAACCCATAATGGTGGCTACACCCTCAATCTAATACTAACATTTGGGTTAAATGTAGAAAATATAGTCACACTTCCACAGTCTAAAGTTATCTCAGATCATTATCTCATCTCATTCAAAATATGTCTGAGTAATAATATATGCACCTCAGCACGCTACTGTATTAAACGTACATTCACGTCAACTACTGCACAGAGCTTTATAAATGAGCTCCCAGAGTTATCAAATTTGATTGGGTCACTGTCAGCCCCTGCAGAATTGAACAGGCAACTGAATGCTTAGAGTCAACGTTCCGCTATACTTTAGATAATGTAGCTCCTCTTAAAAGGAAAATGATCAGAGACAAAAAATTAGCACCCTGGTATAATGATGACACTCACACTTTAAAACAGACCACTCAAAAATTGGAACATAAATGGCATCAAACAAAATTGGTCGCATTCAAATTAGCATGGAAGAAGAGCTTCCTGAAGTATAGAAAAGCTTTTAGTGCTGCTAGATCAACAGATCTCTCTTGCCTAATAGAAGATAACAAAAATAATCCTAGATTCCTATTTAATACTGTAGCAAAATTAACCAGGAATAAGTCCACTATAGACACATGCACACCTGCAGTATGTAGTAGCAACACCTTCATGATTTTTTTAATGACAAAATTGAAAATATCCGACAAAAAATTCAAACTACTAATTTAAGGTCAATGTAAGTGACCCTGTAGTTAACAATATAACTGTATCAGATCAGCAATTAGAATGCTTTACTCCACTTAGAGAAATTTAATTACTTTCATTAATCTCCACATCAAAAGCCTCAACTTGTGTACTAGATACCTTACCTACACATCTATTCAAACAGATAATACCAGAAGTAATTGAACCACTTCTAAAAATAATTAATTCTTCTCTTAGGATTGGCTATGTACCCAAATATTTTAAACTAGCAGTTATCAAATCTCATCTCATTATCTCTAGCCGCTTTATCCTTCTACAGGGTCGCAGGCAAGCTGGAGCCTATCCCAGCTGACTATGGGCGAAAGGCGGGGTACACCCTGGACAAGTCGCCAGGTCATCACAGGGCTGACACATAGACACAGACAACCATTCACACTCACACCTACAGTCAATTTAGAGTCACCAGTTAACCTAACCTGCATGTCTTTGGACTGTGGGGGAAACCGGAGCACCCGGAGGAAACCCACGCGGACACGGAGAGAACATGCAAACTCCGCACAGAAAGGCCCTTGCCGGCCCCGGGGCTCGAACCCAGGACCTTCTTGCTGTGAGGCGACAGCGCTAACCACTACACCACCATGCCGCCCAGTTATCAAATCCCTGATTAAAAAACCTGACCTTGATCCCTGTCAGCTGTCCAATTATCGGCCAATATCAAACCTCCCCTTTATCTCCAAGATCCTTGAAAAAGCTGTGGCACAACAGTTATGGTCATATTTACATAGAAATAACATCTGTGAAATGTATCAGTCAGGATTTAGACCTCATCATAACACAGAGACAGCACTGGTGAAAGTAGTAAATGACCTACTATTGGTGTCTGATCAGGGCTATGTCTCGCTGCTTGTGTTGCTTGACCTTAGTTCAGCATTTGATACCATTGATCATTCCATTCTTTTGGATAGACTAGAAAATGTTGTGGGAGTAAAGGGAACAGCCCTCTCCTGGCTCAGCTCTTATTTAACTGATCACTATCAGTATGTTGATGTAAATGGTGATTTTTCTAGACATACTGAGGTAAAGTTTGGTGTTCCCCAAGGTTCTGTCTTGGGTCCACTGCTTTTTTTCTTCATATATGTTACCTCTGGGTGATATTCATAAACATTGTATTAATTTCCACTGTTATGCTGATGACACACAGTTGTATGTTTCTGCAAAACCAGATGAGAGACACTAGTTTAATCGAATTGAGGAATGTGTAAAGGACATTAGACACTGGATGCTTATTAACTTCCTTCTGCTTAACTCTAACAAGACTGAAGTACTTGTACTAGGACCACATGCAGCTAGAAGTAAGTTTTCTGATTACATAGTAACTTTGAATGGCCTTTCTGTTTCTTCACGTACAGCAGTAAAAGATCTCAGGGTGATTATTGACCCCGAGATGCTCTGGACACTTGCAGGCATGCTTTTATGGCTGAGGACTATAGTTGACTAGCAAGTCAACTATAGTCCTCAGCCATAAAAGCATGACTGCTTTTAATATGACTGCTTTTAATGATAACTTTAGAACTGCAGTTGTCATGAACAGTTTTTCACTCAAGTTTCCATCAATGAAGAGTTATAACATCAACAAAACTGACTTCATGTTAAAACTGTTAATGTTATAGTCTTGTTGTCTGTTGTTGCTCAAATGAGGATAGGTTCCCTTTTGAGTCTGGTTCCTCTCAAGGTTTCTTCCTCATGTCGTCTGAGGGAGTTTTTCCTTACCACTGTCGCCACAAGCTTGCTCATTGGGGATAGATTAGGGATAAAATTGGCTCATGTCTTGGGTCATTCAGATTCTGTAAAGCTACTTTGGGACAATGTCTATTGTTAAAAGTGCTACGCAAACAAACTTGATATGTACTTTCACAGTCAAATCCATATACCGGTACAAAGTTTGGTGCCTCTATCTTAAAAGATGTGGAATTAGTAAAAATCAGTGGGTTCTCATGGGAGGATGGAGGGATGAAAAAGAAAATAAAAAAGAGAAGACATTGTGTTTATCTAAGGTTTCACAACTGTTATGCTCAGTCTAGGGGACCTGAGACAAGATGAAAAGCACCCATCCTCCCCATGTCCCAAGCAGCTATATATCACAATGAACTCTGATTTGTAAATAGATATTTATGTTTACTGTTAGAGAACTTATGAGCTTAAAAAAAAAGACTTCATGGTGGATCAAGGCCAAAACAATAAACAAAAGTCAATCTAACTTAAGGAGTCCTACTTACCTAACACAAGCAAAACAAACTAAAAGACAAAAGACTTACCTCCCTAACTAATAAAACGGAAGAAAACAAGGTTAACAAAAATGGCAGTCCATCCCTACTAACTTAACAGAGCCAAAGATCATAACTAAGGATCCAAACCACAGAGCTGCTGGTTGGGAGAAGAGGAGGGTGAGATGTCAGCTAGTCCATGTTGCCATCTTGGCCTCTTTATAGGGCTCTCCCAGTGTAGCAGCCAATCACACTGAGCAATCCGCCCATTCCGGAACTGATTCCAGTGCTCGCACACCTGTGTACATAATTAACAAACATGAGCAGCACCAAAAAAAAAAGACACTTGATGACCTCAGTCATAACACAACCTAATGACATTTAACAGCATCAGTGGTCCTAGCTTTTAATCTCGAGGAGCAGTTACACCTTGAAAAGTGAAGCCAATGAAAGGAAAAGTAAGGGATGAAAAAATAGAAAGCAGGAGTGATAGAGGTATCAAAGAGGTAGTGTGCTTTGTAGTATTGCTCAAATCATGTCTTGTAAGTTTGGAGGTATTATTTTAAAAATTGTATATATGGGAGCAGTTTGAACAAGTTCCCATTCAAAGTCTGGGAGGATGGATAGAGGGATAAAAACATCAGTTACAGGACCTATGCAACAAAGTTTGAACTAAGTTTCCATGTTAAGTGGGTCAAGCTAAATTATGAGCACAAAATCACTTAGAAGAAAAGTAATAAGGACAAGAAACTTAGGGATAACAATAAAGTGTTGTGCTTTGCTTTGCAAGCACTATTATATATAAATATTTTTTAAAGTGGTCCACAACCCAAAATACATTGCTGACCAGGTGATAAGAATGAGAACTGAGGGTATTCTGGCTTAGTGTGGAGTTTCAGTGTAGAATACTTGACCCTATAGCTAGACTATTGGCATCCATATAGGCACACAGCACATTTTATTGCTTTGGATATAAAGGGAGGAAAGCAGGTGATTTATTTTTTATCATGGCCTTACTGTGTCATCCTTTCTCTCTCTCTCCACTTTTAAGGGTTAAATTATTTCCTGCAGCATCATTCTGACTTCTGAATCTACAAAATTTTGAACATCTCAGAAGATAAATGGTACATTACAGTTCAATCAGTAAGTAAATATATCCATCCTTAGATCATTTTTCGTCTTTGCACACCATGAGACTATGTGTATAACAAAAGAGATTCATACTTGGCATGAATGCTGTGTAAAAGGATCCATTCTTAGAAGCAATAAAATAAAATAAAATAAATAAATAAATAAATTGACTTGCTCTGGGAAAAAAAAACAACAACCAGAAAGAAAATTAATGTTGTAAAGGACTAAATATAGTACCAAAAGAAAAAGTGACAAGATTAGGGCTACAACTTCCAGTAAGCAGACTATTATATATTGTCTGCTTTATAGTTTAGTTTAGTGTTAACATCGCAGCTCAAACCCTCACAGATAAATTATTCCTGAGTTTTAAGAGGAATTTCAATCCAATTCAAAGATTGTTTTAGCACAGGAGGTGGTTATTTCATAGTGCTCTAAAAATACTAACATGACAAATTCTGCCCTGCCACAGAACATGGAAGAGAAAAGGGATTTGTAGAAAACTCACTAATCCTCCCTTTTGGCTCTAGAAGTCCTCGCTTCAGCTTACTCAACAAGAGAAGCATGAGAAGGAGGAAATATCAAAGGTACTTACATTGCAAAATGGAACTGTTGTCTATTGTATCCCCCTGCATTATCCCTTCCCACAGAATGGCAAATATATGAAGAGCAGCCATGTCCAAACATTCCAGTCCACAACACCTTGCTGTGGCAATTATTTGATAGGTTGAATAAATAAATATTGGAGTGCAAAACAGGGTGTTACATAGCAATAGTGATGTGTGTGAAATGTGAAAAGCATTTAGTGGATGCTTTTATCTTCTTCAGAAGTGCATCATAATATCCTCATAGCTAATACAATACCGGGTAGGTCAAGATGTAAGTATACCAATAAGCTGTGAGAGTTGTTAGTACAACAGTGTAGTTCATGAACAAAAACAAAATAAATGTCAGCTTTTTTTCTGGATTTAGTGCCTGGTAAAGGGTCTTTAGTCTTCATTTGAAAACAAACAGTGACTCGGCTGTTGTGACAGCTAGGGGATGTTGATTCCTCCACCTGGGTGCCAGTACAGAGAAAAGTCTTGATGTGAAGACATATAGCTTGATGGATGGTGGGTCCAGTTAAGCCATACTAGTGGCATGAAGGGAACTTGGTGCAGAGCAGCTTTCATGTTGGTGGGGAGCTGGTCCATTTCTGGCTTTTTAGATGAGTGTTCTTGCTTAAAATCTGATACAGGCAGCCAGCAGAGGGAGCACAGCAATGATGTCAAAGTCCTTCCCATGCCACAAGGCACATTGGGAGGCATCTGTCTCCATTTCAGTAGCCCTTGGCCTCTCACCTGAAGTTCCCAGTTTCCTTTAAATAATGAAGGGAGCTTTTCAAAGAATGATCTGATATGATAATCAATAAAATTGGATAAAGGTTCAGTAGGCGAGCCAATACTCATTGTGATGGGGTGACATTTTGGTTGGCTTGTGCAGTTTAGGTAGGCTATAAACAAGTGGTTTGAAAGGAAAATAATTTAAGTACTTATATTCAATCTGACTGGCATGATCAGAGGACAAGTCTTGCTTTAAAATATTCTCAATCTTCTCTTTAAAAGAGAATGTTGGCTCAAACATGCTGTTTTGTTTTTATGAAAATGACCATCAATTGTCTTTTTATTTCATCATTATACATTTTACTATCCATCAGTACTATCCTGCCCTCTTTATTAGCAGATTTCAGTGACATCAGGATTCTTAGACAAAGAAGATAAAATGGGGATTTCATCTGTAGTGTATGGACTGAAACATTGCATGTTTGCATTCAATGCACTTTTGCATATTTTTCAGTGTCTGTACGGCCCTGTAATTTAACAAATAGAAATACTTTAAAAACAGTCTCTGGTCTGTTATCCTTTTTCTTTATTTTTTTTTCTCTCTGTGTGTGAGTCTTTCCTTGTTGCAGATCAAGTCAAGAAAGAAAGGAGGTAGAGGAGAGGATCAACAAATGTGGGGACAGAGAAAGTGTACACAAAATGGATAAGCAGCTTAAGGTAGATTTTTATATTTTTAATTATACTGCATTTAAAATTATACAGTATAATTAAAAATATAAAAATCAATAAACTAACCCAACAAAATTATTCCAAATTGTCACAAATTTCCAATAAAAACTGAGCACATCTTCGAGTGTTGTAATTTTGTATGATATATACAAGAAGTTCACAGGAATCTTGCAGGAAAATCAAGGTGAATAATTGCTAATCAATAATGCAAAATGGATGGGCACTGGTGCTGTAAAGGATCTCAAAGGGTGTCCTTGTCTAGGGCCATTAAATCTGCCCCAATTTTGAAATGACCTTTTATGGAAACAACGTTGATACCCTAATTGATTTCACACAGGAAATGCATGGTAACACGAAATGTCTGGAGTTGTGAAAAAGTGAATTTGACTGTCTTTGGCCTTGGTGTATGTAAAAATTTGGCCTCAGCTATAAGTTGATGCATTCTTATAATGTCAATAATTTAAGTCCAATCTACAGATCTTGGCTTTGACTGCTCCCACTTAAAACTACAAGCCCCGTTCCAAAAAAGTTGGGATTCTGTGTAAATGTAAATAAAAACAAAATACAGTGATTTGCAAATCATCAAAACCCTATATTTAATTGAAAATTGTACAAAGACAACATATCAAATGTTGAAACTGAGAAATTGTATTGTTTCTTTGAAATATATATGTGCTCATTTTGAATTTGATGCCAGCTAATTAAAAAAAAAAAGTTGTGACAGGGGCATGTTTACCACTGTACTGCATCACCTCTACTTTTAAAGACACTCTGTAAATATTTGGGAACTGAGGAGACCAATTGCTGCAGTTTTGAAAGTGAAACATTGTGCCATTCTTGCCTGATATACCATTTCAGTTGCTTAACAGTTTGGGGTCTCATTTGTTATATTCTTCATTTCATAATGTGCCAAATGTTTTCAATAGGAGACAGGTCTGCACTGCAAGAAAGCCAGTTTAGCATCTGGATTCTTTACTATGGAGCCATGCAGTTGCAATGCATGCCGACCTTTCTGCGCTCCATTCTTTCACAAGAGGAAGATTCGTGAAACTTTATTTATTTTTTTTAATCACACCTCATATTTCTACATTGGCTATGTTTTGTCACTATTGAATTTTACTGCCATCTACTTGATTTTAATATCTATGCCACTGTTGAGTGCAGACTTCCACTAAGGCAGAATGCTATATCTTGCAATATCTGCAAAAGAGAAATTAAATTTGTGGATCTGCCATATGATTCAGATCTGCCCCAAAATTTAATGGGTTTTTTCCTTGGACCATTGCTACACTCTTTCACCAAGTTTTATGGAAGTTAGGTTGGTCAGGTTTAATTTCAAATTTAATTCCACTTTTGCAGATATTGCAAGATATAGCATTCTGCATTAGTGGAAGTCTGCACTCAACAGTGGCATAGATATTTGTGGCAGTGGGAGCGTGGCCAAGCATCAGTTTGTGAATGGAGGGCAGGGCCAAGGAAGGCGATTGGCAAAGTCAATACACCTGTTGTCGATTAATTAATGTTGTGTGTGTGTGTGTGTGTGTGTGTGTGTGTGTGTGTGTGTGTGTGTGTGTGTGTGTGTGTGTGTTTGTTGCAGTGACGGTGGAGGACAGAAAAGGGGGAAGAGAGCAAAAAGAGGGGATAACTCCCAACCAGAACACGTGTGTGTGTGTGTGTATGTGTGTGTGTGTGTGTGTGTGTGTGAGCAGCAAACGAGTGAGTGAAACTGAAAGGAAACAAAAAGTACAAGAAATAAAGTGGTGTGAGAACATCATCTCCCATCTGCCATGCTTCAGTACTCCACCCACATCAGGGGCTTAATACAGCAGTGCCCAAAGCTGGGAATACATGGAATCCTCCAAATTCAAGGACCTGATCCATGCCCTCATTACTGCCCAACAGAACCAGCACCAAGTGCTGATTGCTCTCTGAAAGGAGCAAGAACTATGCTTTGAAGCCTTGCTGTTGGCCCAGCAGGCAGACTGCCAGGTGTTCCGGCACCTGCTTGCATCAGCGGGGTCCTCGATTGCCACCACAGTGGACCCTCCCCACATCACCCTCACAAAGATGGGGCTGCACAATGATCCAGAAGCCTTTATATCGCATTTCAAGCAAGCAGCCGAAGCGTGGGAGTGGCTGGTCGAGCAGTGTGTTGCGTGCCTACTTACACTACTGACTGGAGATGAGCAGCTCACTGCACAGCAGCTCCCCACCAACAGCCAGCTCATCTACACAGACCTGAAGTAAGCCATTCTGCAGTGTGTCAGCCAGTCCCTGGAACAACACTGCCAGTGCTTCCGGATGCTGACATTGGAGGACGTCAGCCAGATGTTTGCATTTGGCCAACAGCTCCAGGATGCCTGCCAATGGTGGCTGAGGGCAGTTGACTGCAATGCCGAAGGGCTCATCGACCTAATGACACTGGAGCAGTTCATTGCGTGACTTCCAGAAGGAATGGCAGAGTGAGTCCAGTGTCATCACCTGGCATCACTGGATCAAGCCATCAAGTTGGCAGAGGACCATTTGGCGGTGGTTCCAGCAACAGGTGGACATGTTACCGCTTCTCTTTTTCTCTCTTCTTCTCCTTCCCCCCTCTCTCCTCTTCCCATCCCCACCCCATTCCCCCACTGTGGAGGCAAGGGCCAGCTCCCCCCCAGCCAGCCCACTGCACCCATGGTGTCCTCCTGTCTTTCCCTTCCATGTCTGTGTCTTCTCCCCCCAGGTGAGTGACGCCCATAACACCAGTGCAGAGGTGAAGCCTGGGCCAGTATGCTGGTGCTGCAGGGAGCCCGGGCATCTCCAGGGTCAGTGTTCCACAATGGAGGTGGGAGCTGTGGTCCAGATCCCCAATGCACCAGAGACCACCTTCAATCGGGCTGGAGCATATTGTATACCGGTGAGTGTTCGAGGGGATACATATCATGTGTTGGCGGATTCTGGCTGTAATCAGACCTCAATCCACCAAAGCCTGGTGCAAGGTGAGGCATTGGGGGGAGCACAAGTGGTGAAGGTTCTGTGTGTGCACAGGGATGTTCACAGTTATCCATTAGTGTCCAGCTACATTTTATTTCAGAGAGAAAAGCATAGCATAAAGGCAGCAGTTAACCCACATCTCACCTACCTGCTGATTCTGGGCGCTGATTGGCCGGGGTTTAGATGTTTAATGGAGCATATAGTAGGGGGTGGGTCCTACAATAATACGTCACGTGAGGATCCCGGGGAGGCATTGACTGGGGAACCTGTCACAGAGCTGCCTACATCAGTACCACATCAGGATGATACAAGGAGTGAGGAGCAGCTCACCCCATGGATTCCCTCAAGGATTTTCCATTCGAGCAGTCATGAGATGAGACTTTGTGTCACATGTTTGAACAAGTGAGAGTAATTGATGGTCAATCTCTCCAGCCAAAAGCAGCAAACTCCTTCCCATATTTTGTGATTATTAAGGATAGGCTGTATTGATTGACACAGGACACTCAAACCAGTGAAGAGTTAACCCAATTGTTAATCCCAAAGAGCCGTAGGGAACTCATATTCCACGTGGCTCACTTTAATCCAATGGCCGGAAACTTGGGACAGGATAAAACACTAGCCCAAATAATGGCCCAGTGTAGCAGGCCAAATTAACCCCTGCCCAGATTAAACCTGGGTATAGTTTGGCCCAGGCCAGAGTATACCCCGGGGGATAAACTGTCCTAGGCCAAACTATGCCCAAGGTGTAAAATAGCCTAGGCCAGACTATACCCCTCCAGGCCAGAATATACCCCTCTGTGTAAAGAGGATTTGATTGTATTTACACAGTATATATACTCACTTTTTAACCCAGAGGGAACCAAACGGGTTCCTTTTTCCAAGTGATTAAAGTTTTTCTCATTTTGTGCACACGTCATCATTTATAAACTGAAATCTTTGTAAATTACAGTTAGGAAAGTCTATTTTTACTAGGGCCCTAGCTAGTGAGATGCTGACATTAAATCCTATTGGCGGGGATAGATGTCCATGAAATCAATATAAGGAATATGTTTACATAACATCTTGAGCTTCCTTGCACATTTTTCAGTGGACTCGACTGTTTAACACACTGCTGGCACTGTAATTAAGTAATAAGGCTAAGATAGTTCATGTGTGTATGTAGTGTGTGTGGAGGGGGACGCACTGCCGATGTAGTGATGGTTTTACTTAAAAGTGAGCATAGCAGGCGGCCTTACTTTTCATTTCATAATGTAATCTTCTTTATTTAGTGTATATCTAAGTATTTTTTAAACAAATAAATCTACAATTTATTTCACACTGTGTTTGTTGATACATTGATTCTGATATAGTCTTTCATTTAGAATAGTGGACTCGACTATTTAACAGAGATCATATGGCATTCTGTATTTATATTCACTCTGGTTGAAAGGTCTTGTCCTTTATGTCAGTGTGTGTATGTGTGTGCTAATCATGGCCACAGGGAATCTATTGAGTTGCAACATCGCTATCAACTCAAAAGTTGGTGACTGCATGGATTGGTTGACTTATCCCGCAAGCTTCAATCTGCAGTCAGTAACAGAACATGCACTTTATCTTGAAAACAAGCATGATCAATTTGATGTTGTTATCAGTGTTTAACTTTGAGCATTTATATTGTAGCTAGAACTTGCCAGTCTTAGAAGTTGGAGTTTAAGTTCGTTATGAGTTTTATTATATTATGAATAGTCAAATTAATTGAACATTATGTTCCAATTGCATTATAATGTTTTGGATATGTGCTTTTATTTTAATGAGTAAACACTACTGAGAAGTGTGGCAGTAATCTTTGATCTTTGTGGAAGTTTAATATTTTTAGTGATTAAAGTTTTTCTGGTTGAAGTAATAAAAGTCTATGTGTTAAAAGTTTTAAGATTTAGGTCAGTTAGCTTTCTCACTTAACTTACCTGACAAAACTGAATTCTCAATAAAATGTTGAAAAATTAAGTAATTCTTGTGTATATCGCTCAACACTACTGATATCATGGGGGTATAATTTGGCCTGAGGGGTATGAATTGGCCTAGGCTATAATATACCCCAGAGTCAAGTCAAGTCAAGTTTATTTGTATAGCGCTTTTAACAAACATTGTCGCAAAGCAGCTTTACAGAATTTGAACGACTTAAAACATGAGCTAATTTTATCCCTAATCTATCCGCAGTGAGCAAGCCTGTGGCGATGGTGGCAAGGAAAAACTCCCTCAGATGACATGAGGAAGAAACCTCGAGAGGAACCAGACTCAAAAGGGAACCCATCCTCATTTGGGCAACAACAGACAGCATGACTATAATATTAACAGTTTTAAAATGAGGACAGTTTCATTGATGTTATAATTCTTCATTGATGGAAACTTGAGTGCAAAACTGTTCATGATAACTGCAGTCCTAAAGTTAGCAAGTCAACTTTAGTCCTCAGCCATAAAAGCATTACTGTAAGAGTCCAGAGCATCCTCCAGGTATAACCCTCAACTGTCCTCATGGGACCGTCCTTCACAGGAGTGATGCGATAAAACTCCGACCAGACACAGGGCACCAGGATGGGTCAAGCAGGTCCAAGGGGCAGAAGAGGCCAGCATCTCAATCCCAGGACCAACATGTAACTCAGAGGGACAGACTGGGGGGGGAAGAAAACACATGTTGTTAGGTATGCCCTAAAAATGACAAGTATTAAATCTGTGTGGTAGGCTCGCAGAGACGAGAGTCTTGACATCAGGCATAACACACAACAATGGCATGTTAATATGGTTAAAAAATATCATGACCTGCTCTGGCTGGATGCTTGATTGGGTGATGGGAGCACACTCCTCAGCAATGATGAGATGCAGATGGGACCCTTAGGGCTGGCCAAGACAATTCAGTTACATTTCACCGGGTCTGGGACATGCGACAGAAAGTCTGACGGCCGATTCCCTGCAGGCTACGATAGCCAGTCGAGGTCTCCACCCTCTCCGCCAGAAGATTTTCTGTTGACTCCATGTAACTCAGAGGGATAGATTTGGGGTGGGGGGGAGGGAAAGAAAATGCAGGTTGTTAGGTATGCCCAATGTCACCTGAATAAGTAGAAGCAGTATACATATTGCACCAAGTACAAGCAGGGACTCCGGCAACTAACTATGACAGCATAACTAAAAGGAGAGAGCCAGAAGGTAACACAGGCATGAGGGAGCCCTGAGACATAAAGCAGCCAGCCACTACACCGTCAACAAACTCGAGTGAGCAAGCGAGTGGGGACTGACAGCATCCATACATCCCAGTTTACCAAAACACTATGTCTGAGGACCCTCTAGATCTACACCTTTACCTCATAAACACCATTAACAAAAGGCTTGACTAAACAGATATGTTTTCAGCCTAGACTTAAATGCTGGGACTGTAACAGAGTGTAAATTGGCTTAGGCCATAACATACCTGGGGTATAATCTAGCCTAGGCCACTTTAACCCCAGGTATAGTCCAGACTGGGGGTATACTATGGCCTGTTACACTAGTTCTATTGGCCAGGGATTCATGGGAATGTCCGTTGGTGGTGTGCAGCATGTCACAAATGCCAATGAGTAAATCCCACGGCCACTCTAAAAGTGTCTTTGTGCCCTCTCCCTCTAATCGAGACCTCCTTTGAGAGAATTGGCATGGATCTCATCGGGCCATTTGATTGGTCAGCATGGGGATATCGCTTTATTTTAGTCCTGGTGGACTATGCAATGTGATATCCGGAAGCAGAACCTCTCCACAATATTTCAGCACACAGTATTGTGGAAGTGCTCTTCTGTGTTATCTCCCGGGTTGGGGTTCAAAAAGAAATCCTGAGTGACCAAGGCACTATGTTTGTCACACACACTGTGCAAGCTGTATGGGTTATTGGGAATTAAATCTAACCACACCAGCATCTATCACCCACAAACAGATGGCTTAGTGGAGCAATTCAATCAGACACTTAAAAATTTAATTCAGAAGTTTGTAAGTGGGAGTTTGCATGTTCTCCCCATGTCTGCATGGGTTTCCTCCAGGTGCTCCAGTTTCACCCACAGTCCAAAGACATGCAGTTTAGGCTAATTGGTCTTAATTGACTGTAGGCATGAGTGTGAATGGTTGTTTGTCTCTATGTGTTAGCCCTGCGATGACCTGGCGACTTGTCCAGGGTGTACCCCGCCTTTCACCCATAGTCAGCTGGGAGAGGCTCCAGCTTGCCTGCGACCCTGGACAGAATAAGCAGCTACAGATGATGGATGGATAGATGGATGGATGGAAGTTTGTAAGTGAAGATGCACGTAATTGGGATAGATGGCTCGAGCCCCTGTTATCCGCAGTACAAGAAGTCCCACAAGCCTCCACAAGATTTTCACCATTTTAATTGTTGTATGTGCGTAAGCCTTGCGGCATTTTGGATGTGCTGCGGGAAAATTGGGAGAAGGGACCTTCGCCTAGTAAAAACATCCATCCATCCATTATCTGTAGCCACTTATCCTGTTCTACAGGGTCACAGGCAAGCTGGAGCCTATCCCAGCTGACTATGGGCGAGAGGCGGGGTACACCCTGAAAAGTCACCAGGTTATTGCAGGGCTGACACAGAGACAAACAACCATTCACACTCACATTCATACCTATGGTCATTTTAGAGCCAACAATTAACATAATCTGCATGTCTTTGGACTGTGGGGGAAACAAGAGCACCCGGAGGAAACCCACAGAGACATGGGGAAAACATCCAAACTCCACACAAAAAGGCCCTCGCTGGCCGCTGGGCTCAAACCCAGGACCTTCTTGCTGTGAGGTGACAGTGCTAACCACTACACCACCATGCTGCCCCTAGTAAAAACAAAATTCAATAAATTCTCGACCTGTGCACAAAGCTCCACACCCTCACGTGCTTAACCCAGGAGAATATACGGCAGGCACAAGAATGTCAAGCCTAGCTGTACAACAGGAGTTCGCAACTTAGAGAGTTCACCTCGGGAGACAAAGTACTAGTGTAATTGCCCACATCGAGCTCCAAATTAGCCACCAAGTGGCAAGGGCCCTTCGAGGTCACATGGTGAATTGTGGACATTGACTATGAGGTGAGGCGAACTGATTGGGGTGGAGCACTGCAAACCTGTTAAAATGTTGAAATAAGGGGGTCCCTGTGGCATTGGCATCAGTAGTTCCAGAGAAGGCAGAGCTGGGGCCAGAGGTTAAAAATGATAGTATTGACTCAAATTTCTCTGGTCCCTTGTGGAGACCACCTCTCACCGGCTGAACTCACAGAGGTTGCCATGTTGCAAAAGGAATTTTTTTATATGTTCTCGCCCCTTCCTGGCTGTACCCACCTTACAGAACACCACACTGAAACGCCCCCAAGGAGTGGTGGTATGTAGCCACCATTACTGCTTACTCAAACACAAAAAAAAGGCGGTTTGGGATGAACTCAAGACCATGCTCAAAATGGGCATAATCGAGGAGTTACACAGTGACTGGAGCAGCCCAGTGATCCTGGTTTCCAAGGCTGACGAGTCAGTCTGGTTCTGTGTGAACTACAGAAAAGTCAATGCAGTGTCTAAATTTGATGCATACCCAATGCCTCACATTGATGAGTTGATCAATCAATTAGATGCTGCTCAGTTTTACTTGACAGTGGACTTCATGAAAGTATATTGGCATATCCCCTTGACTCCTCTATCCCAAGAGAAAATGGCCTTTTCCACACCATTTGGATTACGCCAATTTGTCACACTTCCTTTTGTGTTATTTGGGGCACCCACTACATTCCAGTGGCTCGTGGACAAGGTCCTCCACCCCCATGCTGCCTATTTGGCGACTTACCTCGATGACATTATTATTTACAGTAATGATTGGTCGCAGCACCTTGAACACCTTAGGGCCGTCCTAGAGTCACTGAGGCATGTGGGTCTCACAGCTAACCCAAAAAAGTGTGTGATTGGGTGGGTGGAAGTACTGTATCTCAGTTTCCACTTGGGTCATGGGCAGGTGCATCCCCAAATTGACAAGACTGCAGTGATTACAGCCTGCCTGAGGTCAAAGACCAAAAATAGGGTGAGACAGTTCCTGGGGCTGGCTGACTACTATCATAGGTTCATATCTAATTATTTATGTCACCAGCCTGCTGACTGATCTCACTTAAAAGGGAGCACCAGATCCAAGTCAGTGGATGGGGCAGTGCCAACAGACCTTCACTAAGGTAAAAGCTGCACTGTGTGGGGGGCCACTTCTACACTCCCCTGACTTCTCTCTCTCCTTTATTTTGCAGATGGATGCATCGGACTGAGGGCTGGGGGCTGTGTTGTCTCAGAAGGTGGAGGGTGAGGAATGGTCCGTGCTGTACATCAGTCGCAAGCTCTTGATGCATGAAAGTAAGTACAGCACCATCGAAAAGGAGTGCCTGGCCATCAAGTGGGCAGTCCTCACCCTCCAGTACTACTCACTGGGGCACCCTTTCACCCTCTGTTCAGACCACGCACCCCTCCAGTGTCTCCACCACATGAAGGATGCCAATGCGCAGATCACCCATTGGTATCTCGCCCTCCAACCATTCAAATTTGAGGTGGTCCACAGGCCAGGGGCGCAGATGGTGGTGGCGGACTTCATGCCCTGGCGGGGGGGAGTCTGCTGCAGGCCTGAGTCAGGCGGTGGGGGTATGCAGCAGTGGGGGTGAGTATGAGTGTCAGTTTATGAATGGAGGGCGAGGCTGGGGAATGTGAGTGGCAAAGTCAATACACCCGTCTCGTCTCTCGTCTTCTTCCGCTTATCCAGGACCGGGTCGCGGAGGCAGCAGTCTAAGCATGGAAGCCCAAACTTCCCTTTCCCCAGACACCTCGGCCAGCTCCTCGGGAAGAACACCAAGGCGTTCCCAGGCCAGCCGAGAGACATAGTCCCTCCAGCGTGTCCTGGGTCTTCCCCGGGGCCTCCTCCCGGGGGGACATGCCTGGAACACCTCCCCAGGGAGGCATCCAGGAGGCATCCGAAAAAGATGCCCGAGCCACCTCAGCTGGTTCCTCTTGATGTGGAGGAGCAGCGGCTCTACTCCGAGCTCCTCCCGAGTGACTGTGCTTCTCACCCTATCTCTAAGGGAGCGCCCAGCCACCCTGCGAAGGAAACTCATTTCAGCCGCTTGTATCCGCGATCTTGTTCTTTCTGTCATTACCCAAAGCTCATGACCATAGGTGAGAGTCGGAACGTAGATCGACCGGTAAATTGAGAGCTTCGCCTTTTGGCTCAGCTCCTTCTTCACCACGACGGACCGGTAAAGCGATCGCATCACTGCGGAGGCTGCACCGATCCGCCTGTCGATCTCACGCTCCATCCTTCCCTCACTCGTGAACAAGATCCCGAGATACTTAAACTCCTCCACTTGAGGCAGGACTTCTCCACCAACCTGGAGAGGGCAAGCCACCCTTTTCCGGTCGAGAACCATGGCCTCGGACTTGGAGGTGCTGATTCTCATCCCAGCCGCTTCACACTCGACTGCAAACCGCCCCAGTGCATGCTGAAGGTCCTGGTTTGAAGGAGCCAACAGGACAACATCATCCACAAAAAGCAGAGATGAAATCCTGTGGTTCCCAAACAGGATTCCTTCCGGCCCCTGGCTGCGCCTAGAAATTCTGTCCATAAAAATTATGAACAGAACCGGTGACAAAGGGCAGCCCTGACGGAGTCCAACATGCACTGGGAACAGGTCTGACTTACTGCCGGCAATGCGAACCAGACTCCTGCTCCGTTCGTACAGGGACCGGACAGCCCTTAGCAAAGAGCCCCGAACCCCATACTCCCGAAGCACCCCCCACAGAATACCACGGGGGACACGGTCGAATGCCTTCTCCAGATCCACAAAGCACATGTGGACTGGTTGGGCAAACTCCCATGAACCCTCGAGCACCCTATGAAGGGTATAGAGCTGGTCCAGTGTTCCGCGACCAGGACGAAAACCGCATTGTTCCTCCTGGATCCGAGGTTCGACTATTGGTCGAATTCTCCTCTCCAGTACCCTGGAGTAAACTTTCCCTGGGAGGCTGAGAAGTGTGATTCCCCTGTAATTGGAGCACACTCTCCGGTCCCCTTTCTTAAAAAGAGGGACCACCACCCCAGTCTGCCACTCCAGAGGCACTGTCCCCGACCGCCACGCGATGTTGCAGAGGCGTGTCAACCAAGACAGCCCCACAACATCCAGAGACTTGAGATACTCAGGGCGGATCTCATCCACCCCCGGTGCCTTGCCACCGAGGAGCTTGCAAACCACCTCAGTGACTTCGGCTTGGGTAATGGACGAGTCCACCTCTGAGTCATCAGCCTCAGTCTCCTCAGTGGAAGACATGACGGTGGGATTGAGGAGATCCTCAAAGTATTCCTTCCACCGCCCGACAATGTCCCCAGTCGAGGTCAACAGCTCCCCACCCGCACTGTAAACAGTGTTGGCAGAGTACTGCTTCCCCCTCCTGAGGCGCCGGACGGTTTGCCAGAATTTCTTCGAGGCCGACCGATAGTCCTTCTCCATGGCCTCCCCGAACTCCTCCCAGTTCCGAGTTTTTGCCTCCGCAACTGCCCGAGCTGCAGCACGCCTGGCCTGCCGATACCCATCGGCTGCCTCAGGAGTCCCGGAGGTCAACATGGCCCGATAGGACTCCTTCTTCAGCTTGACGGCATCCCTTACTTCCGGTGTCCACCACCGGGTTCAGGGATTGCCGCCACGACAGGCACTGGAGACCTTGCGGCCACAGCTCCGAACAGCTGCGTCCACAATGGAGGTAGAGAACATGGTCCACTCAGACTCAATGTCCCCCGCCTCCCTCGGAAGCTGGGAAAAGCTCTCCCGGAGGTGGGAGTTAAAGACCTCCCCAACAGAGTGCTCGGCCAGACGTTCCCAGCAGACCCTCACCATACGTTTGGGCCTGCCAGGTCTGTCCAGCTTCCTCCTCCGCCAGCGGATCCAACTCACCACCAGGTGGTGATCAGTTGACAACTCAACCCCTCTCTTCACCCGAGTGTCCAAGACATAGGGTCGGAGATCAGATGACACGACTACAAAGTCGATCATTGACCTCCGACCTAAGGTGTCCTGGTGCCACGTGCACTTATGGACACCCCTATGCTCGAACATGGTGTTCGTTATGGACAAACTGTGACTAGCACAGAAGTCCAATAACAAAACACCACTCGGGTTCAGATCGGGGAGGCCGTTCCTCCCAACCACGCCCCTCCAGGTGTCACTGTCATCGCCCACATGAGCATTGAAGTCCCCCAGTAGCACAATGGAGTCCCCAGTCTGAGCACCCCTCAGTACCTCTCCCAGGGACTCCAAGAAGGCTGGATACTCTATACTGCTATTTGGCCCATAGGCACAAACAACAGCAAGAGCCCTCTCCCCAATCCGAAGGCGCAGAGAGGCGACCCTCTCGTTCACTGGGGTAAACTCCAACACATGGCGGCTGAGCTGGGGAGCTATAAGGAAGCCCACACCAGCCCGCCGCCGCTCACCACGGGCGACTCCAGAGAAGTGGAAAGTCCAGCCCCTCTCGAGGAGCTGGGTTCCAGAGCCCAAGCTGTGCGTGGAGGTGAGCCCAACTATCTCTAGCCGGTACCTCTCAACCTCCCGCACAAGCTCAGGCTCCTTCCCCCCCAGCGAAGTGACATTCCATGTCCCAACAGCCAGCCGCTGTGTCCGGGGATCAGGTTGTCGAGGCCCCTGCCTTCGACTGCCACCCAATCCACACTGCACCAAACCCCTACTGCTACCTCTGTGGGTGGTGAACCCACAGGAGGTCGGGCCCACGTCACCTCTTCGGGCTAAGCCCGGCCGGGCCCCATGGGCAAAGGCCCGGCCACCAAGCGCTCGCATACGAGCCCCAACCCCGGGCCTGGCTCCAGGGTGGGGCCCCGGCTGCGTCCTACCGGGCGACGTCACGGTCCTGGATTTTTTCTCCATAGGGGTTTTGTCAATACACCCATTGTTGATTAATGTTGTGTGTGTGTGTGTGTGTGTGTGTGTGTGTGTTGCAGTGACAGTGGAGGATAGAAAAGGAGGGAGAGAGTGAAAAGAGGAGATTGCTCCCAACCAGAACACGTGTGTCTGTGTGTGTGTGCATGTGTCTGTGTGTGTGAGCAGCAAAAAGTACAAGAAATAAAGTGATGTGTGAACATCATCTCCCACCTGCCGTTCTTCAGTACTCCACCCACATCAGGGGCTTACCTCAGTGGTGCCCAAAGCTGAGGTTTGCACAATCCTGCTTACAGGCAGACAAACAAACAGACAGACAAACAATGGACAGAAAAACAAACCACACTGCAAACATAACCTCATTGGCAGAAGTAATAATAAGCCAATAGATTAAAAGGTTATTCCCTGCATATCATGTAACAATAACTACAATCTCTCATTTGTGTTATATTCTCTGTAGTCTCACTGGGGTCTGATCTCTCATCACAATATATATCTGGAGACAGTTTAAAAAAAACTTGGTAGCAATTTGCAGCAAAAATGAGTGCAAAACCCTCATCAGTTTACAGTTTGGACACATTTAATGACCAGAGTCATAGCATCTCATGGTAGTTAAGTCTTCGGAATGAACACACACATGTCTACACAGTGACAATTTCTTGTAGACATTCTACCTACCGGCATGTTTTTGGGAGGTGGGAAAAACCTTAATGCATGCATGAGGAGAAAATGCAATATGCACAAAGACAGTAACCAGAGCTCAGGATCTAACCCAGGAACAAAAGATTTTTCCTTAATATAATGACGCATCTAGGATGTACTGTACATATCTGGACACTGAGGTAGACCTGTGCTCTAGTACAGCAACTAGAAAACTGAAAATACAATAGGACCATAATCACACACTCATCCTGAACTTATGTATATGACTGTTTGGATTCATCCCAACAATCTTAGGTCAATGTTGGTGATTCATTTTCTTTATGTAAGACAAAATTGAAAAAAAAAAAGTTTGTAGGTGGGCCTGGTTGCTACTCATAGTTTATACAGTTGTATATCTCTGTTTACAAGCTGAACAGAGAAATCATAAATTATTGTTTTCCTTCCTGGTCTGTCACAGTGATTGTTGTAATGATGAGTCACAACTTTCACAAGTTTCTGTGGATAAAGAGAAGTTTTCACCATAGATCTACATTGAATTCTCACCAGTTTTGTCTTGCTAGAATTCTCACAAGCCCTGTTCTCTTAGGATATTTATTAGAATGGAAAGGATGGGGAGAATTGATTGCAGAGAGAGAGAGAGAGAGAGAGGTGGCAGTATGTGGTTCTTTGAGATTCACCACACAGTGTTATTTTCAGATTATTGACTGCAAATGTCAGAGGGGAAAAGCAGGATTTGTAAGCAGGGCAGATCAAGGAAAAGTATCTCTCTCTCTCTCTCTCTCTCTCTCTCTCTCTGTGTGTGTGTGTGTGTGTGTGTGTGTGTGTGTGTGTGAAAGCAAAAATTTTTCATGCAGAAAGTATATCAAAGGTCAACGTAAGGAAACAGAACAATAGACAGTATAATAAACACTCACTGACATGCTCACGCATGCACATACACACACACACACACACACACACACACACACACACACACAAATAAACTTGAAGGTTAATATTCATACATGACACCTCCATCAAGACTTCGCTGATATACATTCAGTGTCATTTCCATTTCCGGTTGAGAGTATGTCGTGCGCATTCTGGCTGCCGCTTCTCACCGGAGTGTTTATTTTATTGATTTATTTATTTATTTTGTGTGTGTGTGTTTGTGTAGTTTGATGTTTGTTTTTGTTTGAGTGTTTTTGTCCACTGGTTGTGGTGTAGCTCCGGACCCGGTTTTGGGCGTCGGTTCCCTCCAGCCGTTAGTTTGCCTGTACTCCTAGCTATGGACTGCAGTGAGCTCATTGCTCATTTTAACATTGTGGTTGTCCAGCGCTCTGTGCAGCAGTCCTTTAGTGCTTGGCGTGATGTTCCGAACGATGTTGCTTGGTGGTGTCGTGGTGGCTGTGCAGGTGGTTTGGGACATACCAGCGCTCTGCGTAGTGGTGCGTTTGTGCTCGCTTTGTGGATCTATGGCGTGGTGTTCTGAGTGATGTTGCCCGATGGCATCGCAGCAGCTATGCTGGCGGTGTGGGACTTGTTTTCATGCGCCTTTTGGTGGGACTGTGGCTGCTACACCATTGGAATGACATCTTGACCTCTATTTGCTGGACTTTTTTTTTTCCCTTTAATTGTAAAGCGACGATGGGTTTTGAGAAAGGCGCTATTTAATTGAAATTATTATTATTATTATTATTATTATTATTATTATTATTATTATTATTATTGTAGTGAATGTGAGTGTTGTCTGTGTCAATGTGTCAGCCCTGTGATGACCTGGCGACTTGTCCAGGGTGTACCCCGCCTTTCGCCCGTAGTCTGCTGGGATAGGCTCCAGCTTGCCTGCGACCCTGTAGAAGGATAAAGCAGCTAGAAATAATGAGATAATGAGAATGAGATTATTGTAGTATTGGACCAGGTGGGTGGAGCACAAAAGCACAGGCCAGAACTGAGTTCTTAATGAACTATTTATTTTTAACAATATGTGTGGCTTTTCAGCTCATTCACTCATTTCCCAGCCAAACACACACACACACACACACACACACACAAAACTGTTCTGGTTGGGGAGAGCTCCCTTTCTCTGCTCTCCTCTCCTTTTAAAGGGCGCAGTCACTGGGGAAGACACACAAACACAGGTTAATCCCCATCAGGTGCAATGATTCCACCACTTACCTTCCCTGACTCCACCCTCCATTCACAGACCAACGCTTGGCCACGCCCCCGCTGCCACATACCCCCACCGCCTGACTCAGGCCGGGGAGCCATCCGGCCTGTAGCTGACTCCCCCCCCCCCCCCCCCCCCCCCTTTGATGGGAGAGGAAATCAGCCACGACCATCTGCGCCCCCGGCCTGTGGACCACCTTGAAACCTTGAACTTAAATGGCTGGAGTGCCAGATACCAACAGGTGATCCGCGCGTTGGCATCCTTCATGCGGGGGAGCCACTGCAGGGGTGCGTGGTCTGAACAGAGGGTGAAAGGGCACCCCAGCAGGTAGTAGTGGAGAGCGAGGACCACCCATTTGATGGCGAGGCACTCCTTTTCGATCGTGCTGTACCTGCCCTTGTGGACCGACAGCTTCCGGCTGATGTACAGCACTGGGTGGTCCTCCCCCCACCTCCTGGGACAGAACAGCCCCCAGCCCTCTGTCCGATGCATCCGTCTGCAAAACAAAGGGGAGAGAAAAGTCAGGGGAGTGTAACAGTGGCCCCCCACACAGGGCAGCCTTTACCTTAGAGAAAGCCCGCTGGCATTGCTCCGTCAACTGGACTGAATCTGGTGCCACCTTTTTAGTGAGATCAGTCAGCGGGCTGGTGATGTCCAAATAATTAGGTATAAACCTACGATAGTAGCCAGACAGCCCCAGGAACTGTCTCACCCCCTTTTTGGTCTTGGGCCTCGGGCAGGCTGCAATCGCTGCTATCTTATTAATTTGGGGACACACCTGCCCATTGCCCAAGTGGAAACCCAGATACTGTACTTCCACCCACCCAATCACACACTTCTTCTGGTTGGCTGTGAGACCCGCTCGCCTCAGCGACCTAAGGAAGGCCCTTAGGTGTTCCACATGCCATGGCCAATCATAACTATAAATAATAATGTTGTCCAAGTAGACGGCCGCGTAGGTGGCATGGGGGCGGAGGACTCTATACATCAGCCACTGGAATGTAGCGGGTGCCCCAAACAGCCCAAAAGGAAGTGTGACGAACTGGTGTAAGCCAAATGGTGTGGAAAAGGCCGTTTTCTCTCAGGATAGCAGAGTCAAGGGGATCTGCCAATATCCCTTTGTCAAATCCAGTGTCAAATAAAAATGAGCTGTGCCTAGTCGATTGAGCAACTCATCAATATGAGGCATTGGGTACGCGTCAAACTTAGATACCGCGTTGACTTTCCTATAGTCCATGCAGAACCGGACCGACCCATCGGCCTTGGGAACCAAGACCACTGGGCTGCTCCAGTCACTGTGGGACTCCTTGACGATGCCCATTTCAAGCATGGCCTCAAGCTCTTCCCGAACCACCTTTTTTTGTGTTCAGGCAGTCTGTAAGGGTGGCTGTGCACTACTACCCCCAGGGGCGTCTCAATGTGGTGTTCTATGAGGTGGGTGCAGCCAGGCAGCAGTGAGAACATGTCAGAAAATTCTGTTTGCAACTGGGCAACCTCTGTGAGCTGGGTTGGGGAAAGGTGGTCTCCACAGGGGACTGGAGCAGTGGGCGATGTCAATTTCCCTTTTTGAACCTCTGGCCCCAGCTCCGCCTTCTCCGGAACCACCGACACCAATGCCACAGGGACCTCCTCGTTCCAAAGTTTTAGTAGGTTGAGGTGGTATATCTGTAATGCCCCACCCCTGTCCGTTCGCCTCACCTCATAGTCGACGTCCCCAACTCGCCATGTGACCTCAAAGGGTCCTTGCCACCTGGCAATTTAGAGCTCAACGTGGGCAACAACATGAGTACTTTATCTCCCGGTGTGAATTCCCTAAGGCGCGTGCCCCTGTCGTACAGACGGATTTGACGTTCTTGGGCCTGCCAAAAATTCTCCAGGGTTAGGTGCATGAGTGTGTGGAGTTTGGTGCGCAGGTCAATAATGTATTGAATTTCGTTTTTACTGGTTGAAGGTCCCTCCTCCCAATTTTCCCGTAGCACACCCAGAATGCCATGCGGCTTACGCCTGTATAGTAATTCGAACGGGGAGAACCCCATGGAGGCTTGTGGGACCTCTTGCGAATAACAGGTGCTCGAGCCATTTATCCCAGTTGCATGCGTCCTCGCTTACGAATTTTCTAATTATGTTTTTGAGGGTGCGATTAAACCATTCGACTAAGCCATCCGTTTGTGGGTGATAAACGCTGGTGCGGATAGGCTTAATTCCCAGTAACCCATACAGTTCGCACAGTGTACTTGACATAAACATAGTGCCTTGATCAGTCAGAATCTCTTTGGGGATTCTGACCCTGGAGATGACGCGGAAAAGAGCTTCAGCAATACTACATGCTGAGATATTGCGAAGAGGCACTGCTTCTGGATATCGCATTGCATAGTCTGCCAGAACTAAAATAAAGTGATATCCTCATGTTGACCAATCTAATGGCCCAACGAGATCCATCCCAATTCTTTCGAATGGTGCAAAGGTGCTTTTGGGATGGCCGCGGGATTTACTAACTTGCATTTGCAGCATGCCGTACACCACCTACGGACATCGCCACGAATCCCTGGCCAATAGAACCAGGCCATTATTCGGGCTAGTGTCTTGTCCTGCCCTAAGTGTCCAGCCATGGGATTAAAGTGAGCCGCCTGGAATATAAATTCCCGGCGGCTCTTTGGGATTAAAAGTTGGGTTATTTGTTCCTTAGTCTGAGTGTCCTGCGTCACTCAGTATAATCTATCCTTAATAATGGAAAAATAGGGGAAGGATGTGGGGGCATTTGGCTGGAGCATTTGACCATCAATTACTCTCACTTGGTCAAAAGCATGCCTCAGAGTCTCGTCTCCCGACTGCTCTAATGGGAAATCCATGAGGGAATCCCCGAGAGAGGGAGGAGGAGCCTGCTGCTCCTCACTCTGACACAGTGATGACGTAGATGGCTCTGTGACAGCTGCTCCAGCCAATGCCACTCCGGGACCTCCCCCTGCTGAACTATGGCAGGCCCCACTCTTCACTAAGTGCATCATTAATTCCCTAAATCCCAGCCAATCAGTCCCTAAAATTATCGAGTGGGTAAGGCGAGGATTAACTGCTGCCTGTAATCTAAATTTCTCCCCTCGAAACAGAATGTGGACCGACACTAAAGGGTAGTTGTGAACATCCCCATGCACACACAACACCTTCACCAACTGTGCTCTTCCCAATGCCTTGTCTTGCACCAGGCTTTGGTGGATTGAGGTCTGATTAAAGCCAGAGTCCACCAAAGCCTGATACGTATCCCCTTGGATACTCACCGATATGCAATACTCTCCGGCCCAATTGAGGGCGGTCCCTGGCGCATTGGGGATCCAGACCACCACGCCCACCTCCATCACCGAGCACTGATGCTGGAGGTGCCCCAGCTCCCCACAGCGCCAGCATACCGGCCAAGGCGCTCTCGCTGCACCAGTGTTCCAGAGATCACTCACCTGAGGGGGGGAAGACACAGACAGGGAAGTAGAAAACGGTAGGACACCGCTGGTGTGGCGGGCCGGCTAGGGTGGAGCCAGCCCCCGCCTCCGCGGTGGGGGAATGGGGCGAGGTCGAGGAACAGAATGGGGGAGAGAGAAAGAGGAGAGGAGAGAAGGGGAGACATGCTGTCCTGCCATCGGAACGGCTGCCATATGGTCCTCCACCAGCTTGGTGGCCTAATCCAGCAATGCCGGGCGATGGCACTGGACCCACTCCGTGGTTCCTTCCGGAAGTCGGGCAACGAATTGCTCCAGTGTCACCAGATCAATGATTCCCTCTGCATCGTGGTTGTCGGCCCTCAGCCACCGCCGGCAGGCATCCTGGCGTTGCTGGCCAAACGAGAATGGCCGGCTGACCTCCTCCAGGCGCAGCGCGCGGAAGCGCTGCTGCTGCTGCTCCGGGGTGCGACCCACACGCTGGAGGACAGCCCTGCGGAGGTCCGCATAGACCGGCTGGCTGTCAGCGGGGAGCTGTAGCGTGGCCAGCTGCGCCTCACCCGTTAGCAGGGGGAGGAGGTGCGCCGCGCGCTGTTCCACCGGCCAACCCCACGCCTCGGCTGCCTGCTCGAAAAGAGCAAGGAAGCCTTCGGGGTCGTCCTGCGGACCCATCTTCGTTAGGGTGAGGTGGGGAGGGTCCGCGGCGGTGGTGATTGGGGCCCCCGCCAACGCGAGCAGGTGCCGGAACGCCTGGCGATATTCAGAGGCTTCGAAGCGTTGTTCTTGCTCCTTCTGGAGGGCGATCAGCGCCTGATGCTGGCTCTGTTGGGCCGTGGCGAGGGTATGGACCAGGTCCTGGAAGGGGGAGGACTCCATGTGGCCATTCCCTTCTGCACTTTCTCGGGTTTCAGCACCATTGTAGTATTGGACCAGGTGGGTGGAGCACAGAAGTATGGCAGGCCAGAACTGAGTTCTTAATGAACTATTTATTTTTAACAATATGTGTGGCTTTTCAGCTCATTCACTCATTTCCCAGCCACACACACACACACACACAAGTGTTCTGGTTGGGGAGAGCTCCCTTTCTCTGCTCTCCTCTCCTTTTAAAGGGCGTGGTCACTGGGGAAGACACACAAACACAGGTTAATCCCCATCAGGTGCAGTGATTCCACCACTTACCTTCCTTGACTCTGCCCTCCATTCACAGATGGACGCTTGGCCATGCCCCTGCTGCCAAAATTATTATTATTATTATTATTATTTAATATAGCCGGCAGCACGGTGGTGTAGTGGTTAGCGCTGTCGCCATACAGCAAGAAGGTCCGGGTTCGAGCCCCGTGGCCGGTGAGGGCCTTTCTGTGCGGAGTTTGCATGTTCTCCCCGTGTCCGCGTGGGTTTCCTCCGGGTGCTCCGGTTTCCCCCACAGTCCAAAGGCATGCAGGTTAGGTTAACTGGTGACTCTAAATTGACCGTAGGTGTGAATGTGAGTGTGAATGGTTGTCTGTGTCTATGTGTCAGCCCTGTGATGACCTGGCGACTTGTCCAGGGTGTACCCCGCCTTTCGCCCGTAGTCAGCTGGGATAGGCTCCAGCTTGCCTGCGACCCTGTAGAACAGGATAAAGCGGCTAGAGATAATGAGATGAGATAAGATTTTATATAGCTGCTTTCTTACGCTGTTGCTGTCAAGTTGACATAGATGCATGACTTAATTGGCAATTTGTTGGCTGTGGTAGGACACTTGCTGGGCAGACTTATGTTAGAAGATGACATAGGACAAGAACACAGCTACAAATACTGTATAGTTGTTATGATGTTTAAATGTACTGTATATCAGCCCAGAAATTGTCATAACATGACCACATCATTGGGTGATATACAAGGATCAGCTATAACATAATAACCACTGACAGGTGAAGTAAATAATATTGATTATCTCATTACAATGGCACCTATCAAGGGGTGGTATATATAGGCAGCAAGAGAACAGTCAGTTCATGAAGCTGATGTGTTGAAAACAGGAAAAATGGGCAGGCCTAAGGATCTGAGTTATTTTGAAAAGGGCCAAATTATGATGGCTAGATGACTGGATGTGGGCATTTCCAAAATGGCACATCTTGTGGGGTGTTCCCGGTATGCAGTGGTTAGTACCAACCAAAAGTGGTCCAAAGGAGGATAACCAGTGAACCAGCGACAGGGTCATGGGTGTCGAAGGCTCACTGATTCACATGGGGCACAAAGGCTAGCCCAGATGGTCCAATCCCACAGAAGAGCTACTGCAGCACAAACTGCTGAAAAAGTCAAGTTTATTTGTATAGCGCAAGTAACAACAGACATTGTCACAAAGCAGCTTTACAGAAAATTTAAAGATTTTAAACATATGAGCTAATTTTATCCTGAATAAATTTATCCCCAATGAGCAAGGCTGTGGCAATGGTGGCAAGGAAAAACTCCCTTAGACGACATGAGGAAGAAACCTTGAGAATGTGGTGGAAAAGTGCAGTAAAAAACTCCAGGCTGTTCGGAAGGAATAAACAGAACCAGAGAAACCCTATGAGGAAAACATTATTGCTGGCACCTTTCTCTTTTAGCCAGCATTAACTTTTTTCAGAGTTTAATTTGTCTTTCCCCAATGTGCAATTATTGGTACTCATGTGTCACTTTCTCTAATGTGCAATACTGGCACCTGCACTACCCCCCGAGATAATGCATGCACATACTTCCTCTTATATATGACTTTTATTTATTTCTATTTTTATTTTTTTCTATTTTCTATTTATGCCTTTTAATTTTTATATTGCTATACTGTCCTACTTCTGTAGGGTTCCAATACTGAGACTTGTTTCTGTTTCTTCTCTCGTCTGACACATTTCATTGTAATTTTGATTGTGTTAACATACATTTGACAAATAGACCTTAACTGAACTAATATATCCCAGCATAACAATAATAGATGTGTATATAAATGACATTTAAAAATAACTTATCAGATAAGCAAAACATCTGTAGGTTTTAGGTAAGTTGCTGATTTCCAACAACAGGTCTGGCCTACATACATGTTGTGGGCATGTGATTATGTTTTAGTAATCACACATACAAGCCTTACAAGAATTGGTTATAATAAGGTTTTCATTAATAGCATACACTTTGATGTGACAATTATGTGTACATGGCGAGGACACAATGTCTGTGATTATTTATCTTGTGCAAATCAAGTATAATTACTTCAGCAACATCATAGAAGGTATATACAGTGTGTGTGTGTGTGTGTGTGTCCAGTAATCTTATCCCATCAGAATAGCATTAAATCCAAGAGTATCAATCATATGTACTTAAAGATACCTTGATAAAACTGTGGCAGTACTGCACTTAAATACACTGCCCGGCCAAAAAAAAAAGGCTCAAACACTAATATTACACTGGACCACAATCAACATTGATTATGGTGTGCATCCCCCATGGCATTGATTCATTAACCTTATGCAACATCTCAACATTAATTCCCATCCAGAGCTGCAACAATTTTTCACCAAGATCTTGTTTTGATGACTGTTGAGTCAAACTCTAAACTCTAAAGTCTTCTCCAAGTCCCAAAGATGGGGTAAAGGTCAGGACTCTGTGGTAGCCAATTCATGTGTGAAAATGAATCCTTATACTCCCTGAACCACTCTTTCACAATTTCAGCCCTAATTTTATGCCCGTCCCATCACGGAAGAAAAATCCATTGATGGGATAACCTGGTCGTTCAATACATTCAGGTCATCAGCTGGCTTCATTTTATTCCCTCATAATGTTACTGAGCCTCAGCCTCACCAACTGAAGCAACCCCAGATCGTAATGCTGCCTCCAGAGGCTTGTATAGTAGCTACTATACATGATGGGTCCATTGCATCATGAGTTTCCCTTGGTACTCTGACATGCCCATTGCTCTGGAATAGGATAAATTTGGACTCATCAGACCAGATGACCATTTTCCATTCCTCCAGATTCCAATCTTTATGCGTCCTAGCAAATTGAAGCCTTTTATTCCAATTACAGTATTGACAAGTGGTCTTCTTATGGCCACACAGCTCTTTAGCCCCAATCCTGTGAGTTCACATCACATTGTGTGTTTGGAAATGCTCTTACATTCACTATTAAACATAGCCATGAGTTCTACTTTTGAGGGGGTTTTTTTATGATTCAACTTCACCAAGCTTTTCAGTGATTGCTTATCACAGTCAAGATTTTTTTCTGACCACATTGCTTCCATGTAGTTGGCAGTTCACCACTATTCTTCCAGGTTTTTTAGTGTATTGAACAGTTCTTAAACCAATTCCAGTCATTTCAGTAATCTCCTTAGCTGTTTTCTTTGCTTGAAGCAGGCCAATAATTTGACCCTTCTGAAACACAGTTACATCTTTTCCATGACCACAGGATATGTCTTGTGACATGGTTGTTAAATAAATGAGAAGCTACTCACTGCATCAGTTAGGGTTAAAGAATTGTTGCCAGCTGAAACATATGAATCACTGTATTAATTATCCAATCAAAAGGTTCTTAAGTACTTTTATGAATTTGCTTATTTAAATCCAAATTACCTTTTTTTTTTTTTTGGCCAGACAATGTATCTAGTAAACATACAGTGGTGCTTGAAAGTTTGTGTACCCTTTAGAATTGTCTATATTTCTGCATAAATATGACCTAAAACATCATCAGATTTTCACACAAGTCCTAAAAGTAGATAAAGAGAACCCAGTTAAACAAATGAGACAAAAATATTATACTTGGTCATTTATTTATTGAGGAAAATGATCCAGTATTACATATCTGTGAGTGACAAAAGTATGTGAACCTTTGCTTTCAGTATCTGGTGTGACCCCCTTGTGCACTAATAACTGCAACTAAATGTTTCCGGTAACTGTTGATCAGTCCTGCACACCGGCTTGGAGGAATTTTAGCCATTCCTCCATACAGAACAGCTTCAGCTCTGGGATGTTGGTGGGTTTCCTTACATGAACTGCTCGCTTCAGGTCCTTCCACAACATTTCGATTGGATTAAGGTCAGGACTCTGACTTGGCCATTCCAAAACATTAACTTTATTCTTCTTTAACCATTCTTTGGTAGAATGACTTGTGTGCTTTGGGTCATTGTCTTGCTGCATGACCCAATGTCTCTTGAGATTAAGTTAATGGACAGATGTCCTGACATTTTCCTTTAGAATTCGCTGGTATAATTCAGAATTCATTGTTCCATCAATGATGGCAAGCCTTCCTGGCCCAGATGCAGCAAAACAGGCCCAAACCATGATACGACCACCACCATGTTTCACAGATGGGATAAGGTTCTTATGCTGGAATGCAGTGTTTTCCTTTCTCCAAACATTATCATCATCATCATCATCATCATCATTCTTCCCTCATGGCGCACAATAAGGGGCCTTGGGGTGCTTTTGCTGGATTGAATCGAATGTCCAGCAGTCGCATTAATTTCGCTTTATCCGTCATCGTTCTTTTGATCTGATTTTCGTCCATTCCCAGAACTTTTTCCACTTTACTCCAGATCATTTTGGGAGTTTTGAGGTCGAATAGGGCTTGCTTTTGAAGTGTGTCATTTCTGAGTCTGCATATATGTCCAAGGTATTTCATGTTTTGGGAGTGGCAGAAATTTTGGATCGGTGTAGTAAATGCTTCTCATTTAAACCAAAAAGTTCTATTTTAGTCTCATCTGTCCACAAAACATTTTTCCAATAGCCTTCTGGCTTGTCCATGTGATCTTTAGCAAAATGCAGATGAGCAGCAATGTTCTTTTAGGAGAGCAGTGGCTTTTTCCTTGCAACCCTGCCATGCACACCATTGTTGTTCAGTGTTCTCCTGATGGTGGACTCATGAACATTAACATTAGCCAATGTGAGAGAGGCCTTCAGTTGCTTAGAAGTTACCCTGGGGTCCTTTGTGATCTGGCCGACTATTACACGCTTTGCTCTTGGAGCGATCTTTGTTGGTCGACCACTCCTGGGGAGGGTAACAATAGTCTTGAATTTCCTCCATTTGTACACAATCTGTCTGACTGTGGATTGGTGGAGTCCAAACTTTTTAGAGATGGTTTTGTAACTTTTCCCAGCCTGATGAGCATCAACAACACTTTTTCTGAGGTCCTCAGAAATCTCCTTTGTTTGTGTCATGATACACTTCCACAAACATGTGTTATGAAGATCAGACTTTGATAGATCCCTGTTCTTTAAATAAAACAGGGTGCTGACTCACAACTGATCATCATCCCATTGATTGAAAACACCTGACTCTAATTTCGCCTTCAAATTAACTGCTAATCCAAGAGCTTCACATACTTTTGCCACTCACAGATATGTAATATTGGATCATTTTCCTCAATAAATAAATGACCAAGTATAATATTTTTGTCTCATTTGTTTAACTGGGTTCTCTTTATCTACTTTTTAGAAAATTTCTAAAGGGTTCACAAACTTTCAAGCACCATTGTATGATAATTAACCTAACACAGCACAGTCAATTAAGAATAGTATTATGGTGGGATATTTGATAAGTCTACTTACCCTTAAGTATCATAATAAAACTAATGTGCAATAGTAAAATCATGAAGTAACTTTTATAGTAAAGCCTTATGCCACACTCACAACCCACTGTAAGTGTTTTGGACACACATGGGTCACAGGGTTTGGTAGCTCACAGCCATGGCGCAGGGTCGCGGTGAACCTGGGGGAAAGTTTGGGGGAGGAGTATGGGCAAAGTACTTGTCAAGTACAGGTTGCATGCCTGACTTCCTGGAGGCATGGGCAAAATTGCACCGTTAGCCCGCTGAAAGCGTATGTCTGACACATGTGATCAGTGTGTGTTCAGTGAGTGTGGAGTGCATGTGACTTGTATTTTACCATTTTCCTGCGCTAGGAGTACGGGCTGCACTTGTGAAGCATGTATGACGTGTGACGCAAGCCAGGAGTGGGTATAAAAGCATGTCCGCAGCATTCTGCATCTGTCTTTTGACTGAAGAACATTGGATATTTTGCAGGAAAAATTTTTTAATTTTCAGTTTAAAGTTTAGAAAATGGGACCCAAGAAGAAGTGAGCAAAAGTGAAGTAACCCAGCCTGAAACAGCAGAGGGGGGGAGGAGGAAGAATCTGATGATGATGGTTGCAGCAGCAGCAAGCCCTGCATGGACAGGGAGAAGTATGCCTTCAAGCCAGCAGAAGGCACAGCACCCCAACAGAGGTATTTTCACAGGTAAATACTAATTAAACCTCTTGCACTATAATACTGTTGCAATCGTTTAAGGTGGGTGGAGCACAGAAGCATGGCAGGCCAGAACTGAGTTATCAAAGTCTTTATTTTTGCTTTTCAGCTGTTATTTTACTACTCTCCCAGTCACACACACACAAGCGTTCTGATTGAGGAGAGCTCTCTTCCTCTGCTCTCTCCTTTTTATAGGGCATGGTCACTGTGGAAGACACACAAACACAGGTTAACTAACATCAGGTGTAGTGATTCTGCCACTTACCTTCCCTGACTCCGCCCTCCGTTCACAGACTGACGCTTGACCATGCCCCCGCTGCCACATACCCCCACCGCCCAACTCAGGCCGGCGAGCTGTCCAGCCTGCAGCCAACTCCCCCCCCCGACAGGAGAGGAAATCCGCCATGACCATCTGCGCCCCCGGCCTGTGGATCACCTTGAACTTAAACGGCTGGAGTGCCAGATACAAATGGGTGATCCGCGCATTGGCATCCTTCATGCAGTGGAGCCACTGGAGGGTTGTGTGGTCCGAACAGAGGGTGAAAGGGCGTCCCAGTAGGTAGTAACGGAGGGCAAGGACCGCCCACTTGATGGCAAGGCACTCCTTCTCTATAGTGCTGTAGCGGCCCTCGCGCACTGACAGCTTCCTGCTGATGTACAGCACTGGGTGGTCCTCCCCCTCCACCTCCTGGGACAGAACAGGCCCCAGTCCCCTGTCCGACGCGTCCATCTGCAAAATAAAGGGGAGAGTAACAGTGGCCCCCCACACAGTGCAGCCTTTACCTCAGAGAAAGCCCGCTGGCATTGCTCCATCCACTGGACCAGATCTGGTGCTCCCTTTTTAGTGAGATCAGTCAGCGGGCTGGTGAAGTCCGAATAATTAGGTATAAACCTACGATAGTAGCCAGCCAGCCCCAGGAACTGTCTCACCCCCTTTTTGGTCTTGGGCCTTGGGCAGGCCGCAATCGCTGCCGTCTTATTAATTTGGGGATGCACCTGCCCATTGCCCAAGTGGAAGCCCAGATACTGTACTTCCACCCGCCCAATCGCACACTTCTTCAGGTTGACTGTGAGACCCGCTCGCCTCAGCGACCTAAGGACGGCCCTCAGGTGATGTACATGCCGTGGCCAGTCATTACTATAGATAATAATGTCGTCGAGGTATGCGGCCGCATAGGTGGCACGGGGGCGGAGGACACTATCCATAAGCTGCTGGAATGTAGCGGGCACCCCAAACAGCCCAAAAGGAAGTGTGACAAACTGGTGTAAGACAAACGGTGTGGAAAAGGCCATTTTTTCTCGGGATAATGGAGTCAAGGGGATCTGCCAATATGCCTTCGTCAAATCCAGTGTCGAATAAAAACAAGCTGTGCCTAGTCAATCAAGCAACTCATCAATACGAGGCATTGGGTATGCATCGAATTTAGACACCGTGTTGACTTTTCTGTAGTCCACACAGAACAGGACCGATCCATCGGCCTTGGGAACCAAGACCACCGGGCTGCTCCAGTCACTGTGGGACTCCTCAACAATGCCCATGTCTAGCATGGCTTCGAGTTCTTCCTGAACCACCTTTTTTTTCTGTTCAGGCAGTCTGTAAGGGTGGCTGCGCACTACCACCCCCAGGGGCGTCTCAATGTGGTGTTCTATGAGGTGGGTGCGGCTGGACAGGGGCGAGAATACATCAGAAAATTCTTTCTGCAACTGGGCGACCTCCATGAGTTGGGTCAGGGAGAGGTGGTCTCCACAGGGGACCGGAGCGGTGGGCAATGTCAGTTTTACTTTTTGAACCTCTGGCCCCAGCTCCACCTTCTCTGGAACCACCGACACCAACGCCACAGGGACCTCCTTGTTCCAAAGTTTTAACAGATTGAGGTGGTAAATCTGTAACGCCCCACCCCTGTCCATTCGCTGCACCTCATAGTCGAGGTCCCCGACTCGCCGTGTGACCTCAAAGGGTCCTTGCCACTTGGCGATCAATTTGGAGCTCGACATGGGCAACAGCATGAGCACCATATCTCCCGGTGCGAACTCCCTAAGGCATGTGCCCCTGTCGTACAGGCGGATTTGCCGTTCTTGAGCCTGCCGCAAATTCTCCTGGGTTAGGTGTGTGAGTGTGTGGAGTTTTGTGCGCAGGTCAATAACATATTGAATTTCATTTTTGCTCGGGGAAGGTCCCTCCTCCCAATTTTCCCACAGCACATCTAGGATGCCACGTGGCTTACGCCCATGTAATAATTCGAATGGGCAGAACCCCATGGAGGCTTGTGGGACCTCTTGCATTGCGAAAAGCAGGGGCATGAGCCATTTATCCCAGTTACGTGCGTCCTGGCTTGCAAATTTTTAATTATGTTTTAGAGGATGTGATTAAACCGTTCGACTAAGCCATCCGTTTGCGGGTGATAAACGCTGGTGCGGATCGGCTTGATTCCCAGTAACCCATACAGTTCGCGCAGTGTGCGTGACATAAACGTAGTGCCCTGATCAGTCAGAATCTCTTTGGGGATTCTGACTCGGGAGATGACGTGGAAGAGTGCTTCCGCAATACTAAGTGTGGAGATATTGCGAAGCAGCACTGCTTCCGGATATAGCATTGCATAGTCCACCAGAACTAACATAAAGCGATACCCTCATGTTGACCGATGTAATGGCCTGACAAGATCCATCCCAATTCTTTCGAACGGGGTCTCGATTAATGGTAGAGGGTGCAAAGGCACTTTTGGGATGGCTGTACACCACCTACGGACATCGCCGCGAATCCCTGGCTAATGTTCGGGCTAGTGTCTTATCCTGCCCTAAGTGTCCAGCCATGGGATTAAAGTGAGCCACCTGGAATACCAATTCCCGGTGGCTCTTTGGGATCAAAAGTTGTGTTATTGGCTCCTTAGTCTGAGTGTCCTGCGTCACTCGGTATAATCTATCCCTCATAATGGAGAAATAGGGGAAGGATGGGGTGGCGTTTGGTTGGAGCGTTTGACCATTGATTACTCTCACTTGGTCAAACACATGCCGCAGAGTCTCGTCTCGTGACTGCTCTAACGGGAAATCTGCAAGGGATTCCCCAAGAGAGGGAGGAGGAGCCTGCTGCTCCTCACTCTGATACGGTGATGACGTAAACAGCTCTGTGACAGCTGCTCCCGCCAATGCCACACCGGGACCTCCCCCTGCTAAACTACGGCAGGACCCACTCTTCACTAAATGAGTCATTAGCTCCCGAAATCCCAGCCAATCAGTCCCCAAAATTATCGAGCAGGTAAGGCGAGGATTAACCGCCGCCTTTACTCTAAATTTCTCCCCTCAAAATAGAATGTGGACCGACACTAAAGGGTAGTTGTGAACATCCCTGTGCACACACAACACCTTCACCAATTGTGCTCTCTCCAATGCCTCGTCTTGCACCAGGCTTTGGTGGATTGAGGTCTGATTACAGCCGGAGTCCACCAAAGCCTGATACATATCCCCTTGGATACTCACCGGTATGCGATATGCTCCAGCCCAATTGAGGGTGGTTCCTGGCACATCGGGGATCCGGACCACCGCGCCCACCTCCATCGCCAAGCACCGATGCTGGAGGTGCCCCGGCTCCCCGCAGCACCAGCAAACCGGCCCAGGCTCTCTCTCTGCACCAGTGTTCCAGAGATCACTCACCTGAAGGGGGAAAGACACAGATATGGAAGTAGGAAATGGTAGGGCACCGCGGGTGTGGCGGGCCGGCTGGGGTGGAGCTGGCCCCCGCCTCCGCGGTGGGGGAATGGGGTAAGGACAAGAAACAGAAGGGGAGAGAGAGAGAGAAGAGAGGGGAGAAGAGGAGACATGCTGTCCTGCCGTCAGAACAGCCGCCATATGGTCCTCTACCAGCTCGATGGCCTGATCCAGCGATGCTGGGCGATGGCACTGGACCCACTCCACTGCTCCTTCTGGAAGTCAGGCGATGAACTGTTCCAGCGACACCAGGTTGATGATTCCCTCGGCATCGCGGTTGTCGGCCCTCAGCCACTGCCAGCAGGCGTCCCGGAGTTGCTGGCCAAACCTCGAACGGCCGGCCGACCTCCTCCAGGTGCAGTGCGTGGAAGCGCTGCTATTGCTGCTCCAGGGTGTGCCCCACATGTTGGAGGACGGCCCTGCAGAGGTCGGCGTAGGCCAGGCAGCTGTCGGCAGAGAGCTGTAGCATGGCCAGCTGCGCCTCGCCCGTTAGCAGGGGGAGGAGGTGCGCCACACACTGTTTCACCGGCCAACCCCACGCCTCTGCTGCCTGCTCAAACAGAGTGAGGAAGGCTTCGGGGTCATCATGCAGACCCATCTTTGTTAGGGTGAGGTGGGGAGGGTCCGCGACAGTGGTGATGGTGGACCCCGCCGACGCGAGCAGGTGCCGGAACACCTGGCGATCTTCCTGCTGCGCCAGCACCAGGGCTTCAAACCGTTGTTCCTGCTCCTTCTGGAGGGTGACCAGCGCCTGGTGCTGGCTCTGTTGGGGCGTGGCGAGGGCATGGATCAGGTCCTTGAAGGGGGAGGACTCCATGAGGCTGTTCTATTCTGTACTCGGGCCCGGGTTTCGGCACCACTGTTGCAATCATTTAAGGTGGGTGGAGCACAGAAGCACGGCAGGCCAGAACTGAGTTCTCAAACTCTTTATTTTAGCTTTTCAGCTGTTATTTTACTACTCTCCCAGTCACACACACACACAAGCATTCTGGTTGGGGAGAGCTCTCTTCCTCTGCTCTCTCTCTCTTCTTTTTATAGGGCATGGTCACTGAGGAAGACACACAAACACAGGTTAACTAACATCAGGTGTAGTGATTCTGCCACTTACCTTCCCTGACTCCGCCCTCTGTTCACAGACCGATGCTTGACCACGCCCCCGCTGCCACAAATACATACACTTTAAACATTCATTTCAGTATCTATATGCTTATGTAATTAATATTATATATGCTGATTTTCATGTATGTTTCAGCTAACGACGCCCAGAAGTGAGGACATTGCAATCCCATCATTGCTGTCAGGCCATTGTGTCATGCTAAGTGATAAGGACAAGGACATCCCGACACCCCCTCCCACCACTCAGCAGGAGTAGGAGCAGGACATTAGCTCGGAGTCAGAGTCGAAGTGTGTTTCAGTGCTCAAACTGTTGGGCTATTTAGTTGGGATTTTTTACAATGTAGTAAAATGTGTTATTCCCTTATACTCATGTTTTATTATTTGATGTTTGCATGGTAAATGAACATATTCTCAAATAAAAACAGCAAATGAGGTGGTCTTCTTCCCTTCTACAATGCTACATGCTATATGATCGGTTCCTTGGTTCCTCCCCCAGTATATATACCCAGAGTCTTGCCCCTCGTGTCACGTGCGGGTCACGTGTGCTGCATGCATGCCATACATAGGGGTAGAAAGTGAGATGTACTTCTGTCTTGGGGGCCGCACAAATAGCAAGTATGGAGTACTTGTGTAGTACTTCTGAGGCACTTCACTTGTACAATGACCGTGCATCACTTGTGCATCTTACTGTCATCACAAAAAGCCCCTACTAGCCATGCTGATGACTTGGTTCAGGCGTACAAAAGGAGTACAGATCCTGTACGTAGTGTATGTGTTCCTGATTTTTCGCAAGACCCATAGAATTTGCATGTGCAAGTCGAGTCTGGGACCTTCTACGGCGCTGAACACATACAAGTGTCGCACAAGTCTCAAGCACAGTTTTGCCATTTTTTTTTTTTTTACTGTAGACCGCCCATAGTAGCACGTATGGTGGGTTGTGAGTGTGGTCTTATACTAAAACTAGAGTAAACTGCAAATAATTTTTAAATTAAAAAATAACTACTTGAAAATATCTGGTTACTATCAACAAGGGCTTGATAAATTGTCTTTTCCATATGTTGCTACCATTGGAAATATCCTTCAATCCAAATAACTGTACAAACATACACATAACATGACAGTCACTCACACAAAATGTCCTCACATCACTACTCATCAAGTAAACATAAAGATAAGCACAAATATACCCCAAGCTTTCAGCAAGCATGTTCTAACAAATATCACTTCAAGGTCACAGAACTAAATGCTCCAACATGCCGTTTGTGCAAATACTCAGTAGTGCACACTGAATTAAGGCCTTTCCACCAAATGTCACTACATGCACTTCAGCTCTGAAGTGTGCATTTTTGATGAACTGTTTGGTGCAGTTGAGTCTGAACACAGATCGGCTAAAAGCTTTGCCCTGGACTCCTCTTAACCATTCCCTCGTGACCCTTCTCATCTGCTGGATGTGTGTGTCTGAGTGTGTGTTGAAGAAGTGTTGGCATTTGAGTGGTGAATAATGGTCTGATGTTTTCTAAGACACTGGGGCTTCACTGACATTTAAAACTCTACTCAAACTCATAAAAAATAGACATTGCTAATCATGAACAAAGTCGCACATCTAAGACTTCATCTAGCACTAAACTCACAACAGTACGCGTGCATACACACACACACACACACACACACACACAAAATCACAAAATCTCACTCACTCCCTTTGCTTCCTAAAAGGAAACTGTCAACATTCATATTCTCAGCTTTAAGTCTAAAATAAACAGGATATTTCAGTATTTCAGATCTGTGTTAATTTTCTAAAAGGATGATTTACCATCCTGTCAGTGATCAACAGTCATCACTATAACAATCTTCATCCTCTTAACCATTCAGTGTAATGGACCATAATGTCCACCATGCCTAATTCACATCTGTGAAAGCCATTAGAGAAAATGGCCCAGTCTCCATCTTTTGCTAGTTTTCTGTGTACCGTATGCACTTTATCCTGCTACCTTGTTTTCTTAGGCCACTATTTGAAGTAGGGAAGACAAATCAGGGAAGATTGAGATCTCAATTGAAGAATGGAGCTGTGTGGCTCATATAAAGTGCCACAGTAATATCCTGCTTGACCACTTTGTATCAGTTCAGTGTATCTACATCATTTCCTAGAGAATGAAATAAAGAAAAGGTAGAGCTAGCACCAGGTAGCACTAACAAATCAAAGCTAGACATTTTTCATGTTTCCTGTCTGCCCCAGCAATTTGGCTGAATCTTGGAACAGCTAAAATGCCTAACTTTAAACTAGAGGTGCGCATCAGGACTGCAGAGTCATGGGAGCAAGTGACTTTTACTCTATGTGGGTGGAAGTTGAAGGTCAGATATAAAATTTGAGGGACCAAAAAAGACTGTGTTGATTAATATCGGAGCATATTAGACATGGCACAGTTCATGTGCATGCTCACTTATTATTACCTCCACTAATTTTGTTGGAGGAGGTTATGTTTTTGCCTCTGTTTGTTTGTTTGTTCCTACTGTAACTCAAAAAGTAGTTAATCAATTTTTATGATTTTTTTTAGGAAAGGTGGAGCATGGACGATGGAACAATTGGTTAGATTTTGATTCACATCTGAATATGTGGCTTGGCAGAGGTATGTATGCTATCAAGTGCCCTTCTAGTTCTGTTCATGAGCATCTGCAGGAGGAAAGAAGATGATGACTGATGTGTCATCAGCATAGCATTGGAATGAAAACCCATGTCAGGATATTATCTCAATGAGAAAGTAAATATAGACATAGAGTAGAAGAGGACCAAGCACTGGGTCTTGTGGGGCAGCAGTCAAGAGTCTGTATGGAGTAGATGTGGATTATCTCCATGTCACTTGATATGACCATTCTTGCAGTTAAGGCACAAACCATGCCATGACTCTAAGGTGGGGTTTACATTAGACCTTATCAGCGGATCATCAGATTAATGTTTTTAAAACGATTAGCGTGCACACAGCAACGCCAATACACGATTCGCGTGCACACAGCAACGCCAATACACGGATACGCTCGGCTCCGCAGGCATCCTGCGCTCCAAATCACTCCGCCCTTAACAGCGAGTGCCCTCTGGAGGGTGCGCACTCTGGCCCTGCGCAGCTCACAGAGCGCGCGAGTGAAGTGCATGAGCAGTGATTCGGGACTGAGCCACTGTGTGTGTGATCCTAGTGCATATCGGGCATGCGCATCACTTACCACTTGCAAGTGGAAGGATGGCAAGCCTAAAGACAATCATAACTACACAATGGGCAGTATTTGCATCAGTATTTGCAGTATTTTCATACTTTTATACTCTTTAATGAAAAGTGATACAAGGCAGAAGTCCGCACTGTTTTTCAGCAGTCGCATCACATGACCAACGCCAGCGAATCAGGAAGGTGGATGTCACAGTGACGTTGTCCAATGACGACGCCAGCTAGAGCTCAGCACAGTGTATCCGCGTATTCTCAATGTTTACACAGCACCGGACCAGACACGATCTGGATTGAATACGTGGACCCTGGCGGATTCCCGTTTCCCGGCGTTTCCAAGCGTTTTAATGTAAACGGACAGTGCATCCGCGAAGAAAACGAGACAGATATGGTCTAATGTAAACTTGGCCTAATTCTAAGGCTCTTGAGGATGGACAGATGAGTCTTGTGATTGACCATGTAGAAGGCTAATGAGAGATTGAGGAGGGGATGGGGACTGATGACAGTTTGGCTCATCTAGCAGAATGAAGCTTCTCAGTGCCTGTCATGAGATCTGGTAGGAAGCCAGATTAGTTAGAAAGTTGTTCATTCATCTTCAGTAAATGCTTCATCCTTATCAGGGTCACTATAATTTAAATGATTAATTTGTTTGTGATTTAAATGACTAATTGAGCGGGCATGCTGGATTACTGAAGAGTGTCTATGAGAGCAGGCAGGATTGGTCAAGGGTGACTGGTCAGGATTTCTTTGGGAGCAGGTGGGAGTGGAATATATAAAAAAGAAAACTGCATACTTCTACTGGTTCAAATCAGCATTACCCTCCTACTAGCATTTCCTGAACAGGGGTTCTCTCTCTCTCTCTCTCTCTCTCTCTCTCTCTCTCATTTTATTTATTTGGCAGCAGATTCTTTTTTTTTTTTTTACAAAGTGATCTACAGTGGACCTGAGTAGTTTAGACCTTGCTCATGGGCTCAAAAGTGGCAGCTTGGGGAATTTCAGCTTCCAACCTTCAGATCAGTAGCCTACAGCCTCAACCAATGAGCCACCACATCTGCTTCTTCTTCTTCTTCTTCTCCTCCTCCTCCTCTCAAATTAGCATGCTAACTTAGTGATTGACACAGATAACACAGACAAAATGCACACATCACATGTTCTTCACACTTCATTGGCCAGAAACAAAAGTCAGTCAGCTCACTGTCCATACAACTGCAAAGCGAATGGAAGGAACTATGTGTACATAGGGAATGACACTATGGAAACCTTGTTGTAAGTTATATGGAGCCAACAGGGGAAAACAAACACTGAGGTGCTTAATAACTTGTATCACTCAATATTGAAATGTATTAATCAGAGATGGTAGGGGTTGAAAATGGTGAATTGATTGTACCGAGACACCAGTGGGACTCGATTTGAAGAATAGGAGCTTTATTGGATATTAATGTCAGAGCTGTCAACAAATATGGAAAACATATGTAAAAGGCTATTCTTCAAGAACTTCAGTCCTCCTGAACAATGGTCACATTTATTTAGCATTTGTAAAGTATTACAAATGTCAAGACATATATATTGAAATGCTCATAGCAAACTCATATAAATTGCTAACATTTAACAGAATATAAAACCACACACGAGTTTATACAAATTATCAAAATAGAATAAGTATAATAACAATATAATAAACAAAGTACAATATACCATATTGTATAGTCACCAAGTGCAGTGACACAAGTGCCATGGAAAATGTACTTAAGGTGAGTCAGTAATACAGGTAATGGAAATTGTCATGTCTATGCTGGTGAAGGTCTTGACCTCTATGCTTGGTGAAGGACTGCAACTCCCATACTTCTTTAAACTATAAACACGGCCACCTCAAACTCCAGTTCCCAGTACACCTACATACTCATTGGGTCTTTCTCAATGACAAGGAAGGACCCTTAACAGCAGCATTTCATGGATGCTATACCATCACATCACACCTGTATATACAGACTCACAAAATATTCAACCAGCGTCTTTGTTCCTGATGTGCCAAGCCATTGCAGAGAAGCATCTATTGCAAACCGGTAAACAAATCCAAATCATAATCCAAAAATGTGGTCAGGTGAAGCGAAGCTCCAGTGAGGTGCAGTCAGAATGTTAGAGGAGAAACACAAATCAAAGTTGGGAAAGGCAAAAACTACAACGTAAGTCACAAATTGAGAGTCATACTAAAGTAAGTTAAGGCTTGTTATAGTCTAGTATGGGAATGCTGAGTAATACTTTGCAGAGAGTGTGAGGAAGGAGAGTGCTTATATATGTTTGGGGAAATGTGATTCAGGTGTGGAACTGATTAGAATTTGGGAGAGGGAAGCCCCCCAACCCCCACCCCAAGGCACTCATACTGGGAGTGCTTCTGGTTTTTCATGGTGCCTGGTGTGAAATTCCTGCTTGAGCAGAGGGTCTAGCATGTCTTTGGCTAGGGCTCAACTGCATTCCTCAGGGCCATAGCCCTCCTAGTCCACCAAGTCCTTGACATTACCTTGTTTATGGCATGAATTGAGGATTTTGCATACCAAGTACACTGGTTCTCCTTCTATGTTTAGAGGTGCTGGGGGTGACATGGCTGAGGTATCTATGATTACAGGCCCTGATATGACAGGTTTAAGGCATGACATATGGAAGGTAGGAGATATACAGCAGTGCTGAAAAAGTTCTAGTTTGTAGGATACCTCGTAGACTTTCTGCAGGATCTTGAAGGGGCCGCTGTTCTTGGCACTGAGTTTCTTGCACCAAAACACTATCTCTGGGTTGTACACAGGTGTCTCCCCTCTATGCCTGTTGGTGAAGTGCTTGTACCTTCTGGCCACTTGTTCAAGGCATTGTTAAACCTTATCCCAAACCTGTTCACTCCTTTGGAACCATTGATTGACTGTTGGTATGTTTGTGGAGGAGTTATCCTTGGGGAAGAGTGGCAGTTAGTATCCCAGTACACACTGAAATGGCGTGAGCTGTGTGGCTGAAGGTTTTGGTGAATTTTGTGTGTATTCTGCCCAGGGTAGGAATTGGGCCCAGTTCCCCTGGTTTTCCATACAAAATACCCTCAGGAAGCACCCAATTTCTTGATTGGCCCGCTCTACCTGGCCATTCAGCTAAGGGTGATGGCTGGAGGTCAAGCTGACTGTTACCTCTAGTTTATCAATAAATTTGCACCACAGTTTGATGTGAAATGGGGACCCTGGTCACTCACTATATCCTCCAGGATACCAAAGTAGCGGGATATGTGGGAGAAAATCAGTTCAGCAGTCTTGAGAACTGTGGGCAGGCCAGGTAGATGGAGGAGTCTGAGGGACTTTGAGAATTGATCTATTACTACCATTATGGTAATGTAATTCTTTGATTTTGGCAGGTCAGTGATGAAATTGATTGCCAGGTGGGCCCAAGGGCATAGGGGTTTAGGGAGTAGCATTAGTTTACTTACTGGCAGTGCATGGGGTACTTTGGCCTGGGTAGAAGCAGAGCAAGAAGTGATTAATTGATTTATACCAGTTTGCATATTCTACCACCAATATTTGGCCTTAAGGAGTTGATCAGTGTGCTTACTGTTGGGGTGCCCCATGGCTGGTGAGGAGTGAACCCAAGTGATGAGTCAGCCCTGGAGTCATGGTGGTAGAAACTTAGTCAGGAGGGTGTTCTTCTGGGATGTGACTGGGTGGGGTCCATGTTAATTCTCTGTCAGTGTCTCATGTGAGAGCATTGATGAAACAATTGGGAGTAGAATGGTTGTGGGTTCCTGAGTGGAAGTTACAGGGGCATGCATTCTGGACAGAGCATCAGCCTTGATGTTCTTGGATCTGGGTCTGTATGTAATCATGAAATTAAACCGGGTGAAGAAGAGGGACCAGTTTGCCTGATGTGGATTCAGACGTTTAGCAGATTTAAAATATTCCAAGTTCTTGTGGTCTGTGTATATTACAAAGTGGTGTGTAGCTCATTCAAGCCAGTGTCTCCACTCCTCCAATGCCAGTTTTACTGCCAGAGCTCCCAATTACTAATATCATAATTCTGTTCAGCTGGTGTGAGTTTTCTGGAAAAAAAAAAAAGGCCACTGGTTTTAGGTTGGGCCTCTCTCTAAAGCATTGATAGCACACTACCCTGACTCCTTTTTCCAAGGCATCGACCTCCACAATGAATGGTTTCATGGGTTTGAGATGCTTGAGTATAGGAGCTGAGGTGAAGGCAGATTTGAGCTTGGTGAACATTTCCTCAGCCACCTGAGTTCATTTGAGGCATTTGGCCCACTTCTTTAGAAGAGGTATGAGGGGAGAGGCAATACAGCTGAAGCCCCAGATGAAGCCGTGGCAAAAGTATACAAATCCTAAGAATCATTGAAGCTCCTTAATGGTAGTGGGTGTTGGCCATGTTGTAACCACTGATATTTTGTCTGTGCTCATACCGACTCCCTCAGCAATTATCATATATTCCAGAAATGTAGTTTGAGAAATAGGGAACTCATTTTTTCCCACCTTAATGGACAGATGGTTTTCTAGGAGCCATTTAAGCACTGTCTTGACATGTTTGATATGGCTTAATTCATCAGGGGAGTAGATGAGATAGGCGATGACATATTGGCCAAGAACATCTCTGAGAATGTCGTTAATAAGGCACTGAAAAATGCTGAGCACGCATGATAGCCCATATAGCATTACACAATATTAAAAATGGCCTGTGGTAGTGCTGAATGCAATCTTCCACTCATCCTCCTCTCAGATTCTTACCAGGTTGTAGGCACTTATGAGCTCAAGCTTTGTAAATATTCACACCGAGCATAGCTGTTCCAGGGCTGAAGGGACTACAGGTAAGGGATATGGGTATTTAACAGTGACTTGGCTCAAAACCCAATAATGGATGTGTGGCCTGAGGCCCCCTCCCTTCATTTCTACAAAAAAAGAATCCAGCTGATGCAGGTGATGTAGAAGGACAAATGTATCTTTGCTATAGTGCTTCTTGTATGTACTTCTCCATGGCTTTTTGTTCTGAGATGGCTAGGGGATAAATGCAGTAGCATGGAGGCATAGTGCCAGGGAAGAAGTCAATTGCACAGTCATAGGGCCTGTGAGGTGGTTGACCACTGGCCTTTCCTTTGCTAAATACTTCCCTGTATTGATTGATTGGGCTCACCTGTATTCATGGTGGGTGTGGCAGCAGGGGCGTGGTCAAGCGTCGGTTTGTGACCGGAGGGCGGAGTCAGGGAAGGTAAGTGGCAGAATCACTGCACCTGATGTTGATTAACGTGTGTTTGTGTGTCTTCCCCAGTGACCGTGCTCTATTTAAGGAGAGAGTGAGAGCAGAGGAGGAGCTCTCTCCCCAACCAGACACCTGATGTGTGTGCGTGTGCGTGCGTGTATGAGAGAATGCAAAAAGACAACTGAAAAGTGTCAAAATAAACAAGTTACGAAACTCAGTTCTGGCCTGCCATCTTCTGTGCTCCTCCCACTCCTACAAACCGCTACAGTGGCGCTGAAACCCGGGACGGGAGCGCAGAAGAAGAACAGCCCCTTTCGCCGACCTGGTCCACACCCTCGCCACGGCCCAGCAGAGCCAGCACCAGGCGCTAGTCGCCCTCCGAAAGGAGCAAGAGCAACGGTTCGAGGCCCTGGTGTTGGCACAGCAGGAAGGTCAACAGGCGTTCTGGCACCTCCTCACGTCAACAGGGTCCACCACCTCCACCGCCGCAGGCCCTTCCCCTCTCACCCTAATGAAGATAGGCCCACATGACGACCCCAAGGCCTTCCTCATGCTCTTCGAGCAGGTAGCAGAGGCCTCAGGCTGGCTGGTGGAACAGCGCGCGGCGCGCCTCCTCCCCCTGCTAACAGGCGAGGCGCAGCTGGCCGCACTACAGCTCCCCGCCGACTGCCGGCTGGTCTATACAGACCTCCGCCAGGCCATCCTCCAGCATGTGGGGTGCACCCCTGAACAGCAGCGACAGCAGTGAGAGTAATCGATGGTCAAACGCTCCAGCCAAATGCCACCCTGTCCTTCCCCTACTTCTCAATTATGAAGGTCAGATTATACCGAGTGACACAGGACACTCAGACTAAAGAAAAAAATCACGCAGCTTTTGATTCCAAAAAGCCGCCGGGAATTGGTATTCCAGGCGGCTCACTTTAATCCCATGGCTGGACACTTAGGGCAGGATAAAACACTAGCCTGAATAATGGCCCGGTTCTATTGGCCAGGAATTCACGGCAATGTCCGTAAGTGGTGTATGGCATGCCGCGAATGCCAGTTAGTAAATCCAGTGGCCATTCCAAAAGCGCCTTTGCGCCCTCTCCCATTAATCGAGACCCCATTCGAAAGGATTGGGATGGATCTTGTCAGGCCATTAGATCGGTCAACATGAGGGTATCACTTTATATTAGATATAGTGGACTATGCAACGCGATACCCGGAAGCAGTGCCTCTTCGCAATATCTCAGCACGCAGTATTGCGGAAGCACTCTTCCACGTCATCTCCCGAGTTGGAATCCCCAAAGAGATTCTGACTGATCAAGGCACCTCATTTATGTCACGAACACTGAACGAACAGTATGGGTTATTAGGAATTAAGCTGATCCGCACCAGCGTTTATCAGCCACAAACGAATGGTTTAGTCGAACGATTCAATCGCACCCTCAAAAATATAATTAAGAAATTCATAAGTGTGGATGCACATAATTGGGATAAATGGCTCAAACCCTTGTTATTTGCAGTGCAAGAGGTCCCAAAAGCCTCCACGGGGTTCTCCCCGTTCGAATTGTTATATGGGCGTAAGCCGCATGGCATTTTAGACATGCTGTGAGAAAATTGGGAGGAGGGACCTTCCCCAAGTAAAAATGAGATTCAATACGTTATTGACCTGCGCACAAAACTCCACACACTCACCCACCTAACCCCGGAGAATTTGCGGCAGGCTCAAGAATGGCAAACCCACCTGTACAACAAGGGTACGCGCCTTAGGGAGTTCGCACCGGGAGATAAAGTACTCGTACTGTTGCCCACATCGAGCTCCAAATTAACCGCCAAGTGGCAAGGACCCTTTGAGGTCACACGGCGAGTCGGGGACGTCGACTATGAAGTGAGGCGAACGGACAGGGGTGGGGCACTACAGATTTACCACCTCAATCTACTCAAACTCTGGAATGAGGAGGTCCCCTTGGCATTGGTGTCGGTGGTTCCGGAGAAGGTGGAGCTGGGGCCAGAGGTTCAAAAGGGAACATTTGCATCACGTACCTCTCCGGTCCCCTGTGGAGCCCACCTCTCCCTGACCCAACTCGCAGAGGTTGCCCAGTTGCAGACCAAATTTTCGGATGTCTTCTCGCCCCTGCCCGGCAGCACTGACCTCATAGAGCACCACATTGAGACGCCCCGGGGGTGGAAGTGCGCAGCCGCCCTTACTGGCTACCCGAACACAAGAAAAAAGTGGTTTGGGAAGAACTCAAGGCCATGCTCGAAATGGGCATAGTCAAGGAGTCCCACAGTGACTGGAGCAGCCTGGTGGCCTTGGTACCCAAGGCCGACGGGTCGGTCCGGTTCTGTGTAGACTATAGAAAAGTCAACGCGGTGTCTAAATTCGAGGCGTACCCAATGCCTCGTATTGATGAGTTGCTCGATCGACTAGGCATGGCTCGCTTTTACTCGACACTGGATTTGACAAAGGATTATTGGCAGATCGCCTTGACTCCATTATCCCGAGAAAAAAACGACCTTTTCCACACTGTTTGGCTTACACCAATTTGTCACACTTCCTTTTGGGCTGTTTGGGGTGCCCGCTACGTTCCTGGGGCTGGCTGGCTACTATCATAGGTTTATACCTAATTATTCAGATGTCACCAGCCTGCTGACTGATCTCACTAAGAAGGGGGCACCAGATCGGGTCCAGTGGACGGAGCAATGCCAGCAGGCTTTCTCTGAGGTGAAGGCTGCACTGTGTGGGGGGCCACTGTTACACTCCCCTGACTTTTCTCTCCCCTTTATGTTACAGACAGATGCATCAGACAGGGGGCTGGGGGCTGTTTTGTCCCAGGTGGTGGAGGGGGAGGACCGCCCAGTGCTGTACATCAGTAGGAAGCTGTTGGTGCATGAGGGGCGCTACAGCACCATTGAAAAAGAGTGTCTGGCGATCAAGTGGGCGGTCCTCGCCCTCCGTTACTACCTGCTGGGACACCCTTTCACCCTCTGTTCGGACTATGCACCCCTCCAGTGGCTCCACTGCATGAAGGATGCCAATGCGCGGATCACCCATTGGTATCTGGCACTCCAACCCTTTAACTTCAAAGTGATCCACAGGCCAGGGATGCAGATGGTCATGGCGGACTTCCTCTCCCATCAAGGGGAGGAGTCGGCTGCAGGCCAGATGGCCGCCCGGCCTGAGTCGGGCGGTGGGGGTATGTGGCAGTGGGGACGTGGTCAAGCGTCGGTCTGTGACCGGAGGGCGGAGTCAGGGAAGGTAAGTGGCAGAATCACTGCACCTGATGTTGATTAACGTGTGTTTGTGTGTCTTCCCCAGTGACCATGCCCTATTTAAGGAGAGAGTGAGAGCAGAGGAGGAGCTCTCTCCTCAACCAGACACCTGATGTGTGTGCGCGCGTGCATGCGTGTACGAGAGAGTGCAAAAAGACAACTGAAAAGTGTCAAAATAAACAAGTTACAAAACTCAGTTCTGGCCTGCCGTCTTCTGTGCTCCTCCCACTCCTACAAACTGCTACAGTGGGATATGAACTGTGCTGATGGGCTTGGGCCTCTCTACTGAAGTGGAGGTGATAGTGAGTGCAGGCAGGCGGAGGCAGTGTTGCTGGCATGACAGTGACCATTTGGTAATTTCTCTGTTCTCTGTTTAAGCAAGTTCTAAATTTGTGCATAAGAGCCATCACAAGAGCCGTGAGGAGGAAACCCACACAGACACGGGCAGAACATGCATACTCCACACAGAAAGGCCCCCATCAGCCACTGGGCTCAAACCCAGAAACTTCTTGCTGTAAGGTGACAGTGCTAACCCCTACACCACCATGCCACCCACAAAGAAAAGTGACATTTATCCCACGTGTGTATGCACAGCTATATCTAATGGCTACTGATAAATCCCACATATCTGTAATTGATGTGTTTGTGAATAGCCACACTCAATTGCATAAATAAATACCCACATATTGTAATTTATGGTACACAAATTCCATTTAAAAATAGCTGTTTGTGGTGCTGCTTGTTTCAGACACCATGGAGCATGTGAAAAGGTCTAAGAACATGAATTTCACCAACAATTAAGAAAATATACTGTTGCATAAAGTCGGGCAAAACAAAAATGGCTTATTTGGCATGTTTATAAATAATTTGTCAAATAAATAAATAAGAATTAATATATGAGTATGTATGAATCCAGCCACTGGGGGCCCATAAGTGTACTCTTGGTGCCGGTCCCAAGCCCGGATGAATGGAGAGGGCTGCATCAGGAAGGGCATCTGGCATAAAACTGTGCCAAATTTAACATGTGGATTGAAAAGAGAAATACTGTACTGGATCACTCAGGGCCCGGGTTAACAATGGCCACCTCCGGTACTGTTGGTCAACAGGGTGCCGGTGGAAAGTATGCTACTGTTGTGACAAAACAGAGAAGGAGCATGAAAAGAATGAAGACTGGGAAAGCAGTCAGACCAGATAGTATCCCAATTGAGGCTTGGAGATGTTTCGGTGAGACGGCTGTGGAGTTCCTAACAAGATTGTTTAATAAGATCTTAGAGAATGAGAAAATGCCAAATGAATGGAGAAAGAGTGTGCTAGTCCCAATATACAAGAATAAGGGAGCTGTGCAGAGCTGCAGTAATTACAGAGGGATAAAATTGATGAGCCACAGCATGAAGTTATGGAAAAGGGTATTGGTGGTGAGATTGAGAGGAGGGATAGCAATCTGTGAACAGCAGTATGGGTTTATACCAAGGAAGAGTATGTTGGATATAATTTTTTGCTTTAAGAATGTTAATGGAGAAGGACAGGGAAGGACAGAGAAAGCTACATTGTGTGTGTAGACCTGGAGAAGGCATATGATAGAGTGTCGAGATATGAGTTATGGTATGGTATGAGAAAGTGTGGAGTGAATGAAAAGTATATTAGAGTGGTGCAAGACATGTATGAGAGCAGTGAAACAGCAGTGAGGTGTGCAGTTGGAATGACTGAATGGTTCAAGGTGAAGGTGGGACTTCATCAAGGATCTGCTTTGAGCCCTTTCTTGTTTGCCATAATGATGGATAGCTTGACAGACGAAGTGAGGCAAGAGTCACCATGGAACATGATGTTTGCGGATGATATTGTGATATGTGGTGAAAGTAGAAAGGAGGTTGAGCTGGGCTTGGAGAGATGGAGGTATGCATTGGAATGAAGAGGAATGAAGGTGAGCAGTAGCAAAACAGAATACATGTGCATCAATGAGAATGGGGATGAGAGTGTAGTGAAGATGCAAGGAGTAGACATAAAGAAAGTCGGTGAATTCAAGTACAGTACCTGGGGTCAACTGTGCAGGAAAATGGGGGCTGCAATAGTGAGGTGAGAAATAGAGTGCAGGCAGGGTGGAGCAGTTGGAGAAGGATTTCAGGAGTCATTGTGATAGGAAAGTCCCAGCAATAGTGAAAGGTAAGATGTATAAGACAGTAGTGAGACCAGCTATGATGTATGGATTGGAGACAGTACTCTTAACGAAGAGACAGGAGGCAAAGGTGGAGGTGGCGGAGTTGAGGATGTTAAGGTTTGTGATGGGAGTGACACACTTGGACAGGATAAGGAACGAGCACATCAGAGGGAGAGTACATGTGGAGAGCTTGGGAATTAAGCTAAGAGAGATGAGACTGAGATGGTATGGGCACATCCTAAGAAGAGATGCAGAGCATGTTGGAAGGAGAATGTTGAGGATGGAGCTGCCAGGCACACGAAAATAAGGAAGGCCAAAAAGGAGATGGATGTGGTGAGAGAGCACATGATAGTGGCAAGTGTGATAGAGGATGGGGAAGACAGGGAGCAATGGAGACAAACAATCTGCTATGGCGACCCCTAATCGTGAGCAGCCAAAAGAAGAAGAAGAAGAAGAAGATATGAGTATGTATGTATAAGAATTCTATTTCCCCCAATTACATTTATAAACTTGTCGATGACATGAAATTTCCTTATTTTTGCTCTTTCCCACTGTTGGTTTTGAAAATGTAATGTTTTATAGTCAGAGAGATACAGTATGAATGAAAGTAAGTTGTGTCATTCTTCAATTTGTAGTTGGTTGGGAAATACCATTACCATCTCCCATTTCTGTTTGAAATGTGCCCATAACTAAAAATTCTAGAATAAAGGGCTGATATGATAGTTTGTGATCTAGAATGCCCACGTAGTCAGTTTACCTGCTATTACACTTTTCTACCAATAGGTGTTCTTGCATATAGATTATCAATATTATACAGAAATTTACACACCTCCTCACACAAAACCAATACTTGATAAATCTCATTCAATGCATAGAACCAAGTGTATGCACGGTTTACAAACAAAACTATGCGTACATGAGGCCTCTGCTGAGGAACATGAACCTCCTGGCTCTTTCCACAACACCTCCATTAATCTGTGTGGATGCATGCACTCCACCATGCAACTTCCTGTAGTCAGCGGTCATTTTCTTCATTTTGCTTCATGTTGAGAAAGAGAGGTCATTGTCATGGACCCATTCTCTGATCGCCTCTCCATAGGGCAACTTATCTATGAACAGGGAGTAAAAGAGGGAGCTGAGAATACATTTCTATGGGGCTTGAATTCCCTTGAAAGTCAGTGTGGAAGAAGTAGAGTTGCTGAATCTCAACCCTTGGGGTCTGCCCATCAGGAAGTCCATGGTCCAGTTGCACATAGGGATAATCTTTGTTGTAGTTGCCCCAGATCTTTGAGCTTCATAAAGACGTTGGCGAGAATGATGGTGCATTTGTGCTCAGCTTTAGTGCTGAGCTGTAATCAATAAACAACATTCTCACATTCTCAATAATAATAATAATAATAATAGCATGCTATGTACAATCATGTTTTGAGCTAATATTAATATGTGTAAAAGGAACTATGCAATCCCCATGATTATTCAGGCTGAATAATGAACACTTCAAGTGTCTCATCTCATCTCATTATCTCTAGCCGCTTTATCCTGTTCTACAGGGTCGCAGGCAAGCTGGAGCCTATCCCAGCTGACTACGGGCGAAAGGCAGGGTATACCCTGGACAAGTTGCCAGGTCATCACAGGGCTGACACATAGACAACCATTCACACCTACGGTCAATTTAGAGTCACCAGTTAATCTAACCTGCATGTCTTTGGATTGTGGGGGAAACCGGAGCACCCGGAGGAAACCCACGTGGATACGGGGAGAACATGCAAACTCTGCACAGAAAGGACCTCGCCGGCCATGGGGCTCGAACCCGGACCTTCTTGCTGTGAGGCAACAGCGCTAACCACTACACCACCGTGCTGCCCACTTCAAGTGTTTATATATATATATATATTAAAAAAAACAACACACATTGTGCACATTTAAACTCAGACAGCTCAAATCCTCACACACATTTTGTATTTCCTCTAGAGACCCCAAAAATCACAAGGTCCCTTGAGGACACTGGTGGGCTGATGGGCTCCATTAAAGTCTCACAGGAAGAAAAACAATGGGGGAAAACAAAATCACACAATGACTCACTTGATGAGTCTGTACAGCATGGCTGATGCAAACTGTGGCATGTTGTGGTAACAAAGTGACGGTCTTCATTTAAGCTGGCAGAAATTATAAATTAGATTAGAAGCCACTGATCAATGAGGCAAAGTGATGATGGATGAATCCCCTGCTGAGCAGTGATGCTAAAAGCCTTTGTGAAAGTTCATTCGACATTATTTTAAAACTGTTTCTAAGAATGCTTTAAGTGCTACATTTGTGGCACATGTCCTACAGACACCTCTAGCAAATATACTGCAGTTCATAGCTGGGTGGGTTTCACTGGACAAAGAAAACATAAGACTGCTTTTCTTGAACTTATGATGGCATATTAGGGCCACTGTAGATAAAAACTTAAAAAGAGCTAGGGGATGATGATAATTTTAAAAGAAAAGTTAGCTTAATCATAAGTTAGATTAATCAAAAGTTAATTTGATCATAATTGGTGGAGACATGAATGCTAGGATTGGTAAAAGTGATGCCAAGGGTTCTGTGTATAACGTGGCTACAAATGAAAATGGAAGACGTCTGCTAGACTACATGCAAGAATGTGGGTTGAAAGCTCTCAATACTATATATAGAAAGCGTAAGGGAAAACTTTGGACACACATCTTACCAAGAGGTTCAAAGTCACAAATTGACTATATACTGATAAACAAGAAATGGAAAAATAGTGCATTGAACTGCGAAGCTTTTAAAACCTTTTAACAGTTGGATCAGACAACCGAATTGTAACAGCCAAAGTGAGACTAAGTCTGAGACAAAATAAACCATCCACCAGAAAGAAATCACAGTATGACTGGAGTAGGCTTCTATCTGACGATCACATCAAGGAACTTTATTCTATAGAGGTGAAGAATCAATTCCAGGTATTTCAGAACCCAGAGGTTGTTAGCGACTCCAATGAAATATACAGCAATATCATACAGGCTCATGAGGAAGCAGCAAAGAAACACATACCTGTAAAGAACAAAGTCAAACAACATGCTCCATGGGAGAATGAAAACATCCCTGTTAGGAGGAAAGCAGTGAAAGATGCCTTGAATGCAGTCAATCAGAGGGAAACAAGGAGCAATGTAAAGAAACTGCAAGATGCGAAAAAAAAACAGCTTGAGGAAGCCTACACTATAGAACAGGAAAGCTACACCCAAGGAAAAATAAATGAAATTGAAAGTGCAGCTGAGCACCAAAAATTTAAACTGGTATGGGAAACAGTGAATGAATTCACTGGAAGGAAGGGTGCTAGTGTCGGGAAAATAAAAGCCAAGGGTCCAGAGGATCGCGTCCGAAGATGGAGGGATCACTTTATGAACCTACTTGGACAGCCACCTGTTATTACAAGTAAACCAACAAGACTTGTGATTCAACAAACACTACTCATCAACACAGAAAATTTCACCCTTGAAGAATTGAGGAAATGTATCAAAGGTTTTAAAAACAACAAAGCATCTGGACTTGACAACATCCCATTGAAGCCTGGAAGACAGATGCCATGAGCACACAACTTCTTGAAGTCTGCAATAGAACTCTGAATGGCGACAGACCTGATATTTGGGTGAAAAGCGGTATTGTGCCACTACCAAAAAAGGTAACCTGGGAGACACAGGGAATTATCGTGGAATATCTCTGACTGTTATAGCTGCAAAGATCTACAATAAGATAATTCTAAATAGAATAAGGCCACATCTGGATCTGCTCTTGTGAATAAATCAAAATGGATTTCGATCCAGAAGGTCAACTTTGGCTCAAATTCTAGCACTGAGAAGATTAATAGAAGGAATTAAGGCTAAGCAGTTGCAAGCAGTCATCATGTTTGTGGATTTCAACAAGGCTTTTGACTCAATACACAGAGAAAAGTTAATGGAAATCTTGTTAGCTTACGGAGTACCATCCAAAATTGTAAAAGCTATCAATATACTTTATCAAGACATGGTTGCACAAGTGCTGACACCTGATGGAGATACAGAAATGTTTGATGTAGTTGCTGGTGTACTCCAAGGGGATACCCTCACACCATTTCTGTTTATAATTGCACTTGACTATGCACTCTGTGAAGCCACAAGAGACGCAAAGACAATAGGATTCATGTTAGAAAAACGTCAAAGCTCACGATGTCCGGAAGTATACATCACTGACACAGACTTTGCTGACGATCTGGCCTTGCTTTCAAATTGTTTGGAACAGGCTCAACTTCTCTTGTCAAGGCTAGAGGCTGCAGGGGAGGAAATTGGCTTACATCTGAACCATAAAAAGACCGAGTATATGTTGTACAATCGACTGGATGCCGATTTAGTGACACTTGAAGGAAAGAAACTGAAGCAGGTTGATAACTTTAAGTATCTTGGGTCATGGATAGAATCTAGTAGAATGGACCTAGAAACTAGAATAGGGCTGGCATGGAATGTGCTTAACAAGATGGAGAAGATGTGGAATTCCAAACTGCACTGCTCTTTAAAACTCCATTTCTTTAGAGCAACCGTTGAAAGTGTCCTACTATATGGCACAGAGAGTTGGACTCTCACAAGTGCCATGTGTGACAGACTAGATGGCACATATACAAAAATGTTGAGAACAGTCCTGGGTTACACATGGAGAGATCACATAACCAACAAAGAGCTGTATGGTGATCTGAGAAGCATAACTTCAGTGTTGAGGGAAAGGCGACTTATGCTCATCGGTCATATCTGGAGGAAAAGGGATGAAATGGCAAATCAATTACTCTTTTGGGAGCCACAACATGGAAAGAGGAAACCTGGTAGACCAGCACTTACCTATTTGGATCAGCTTGAAAAGGACACTGGCCTCACAAAGAATGAATTAAAGCATATTATGGACGATAGAAAGTTGTGGCGACATCATGTCTGTCCGGGGAAGCCCAAATTAGATAGATAGATAGATAGATAGATAGATAGATAGATAGATAGATAGATAGATAGATAGATGGATGGATGGATGGATGGATGGGCGGCACGGTGGTGTAGTGGTTAGCGCTGTCGCCTCACAGCAAGAAGGTCCGGGTTTGAGCCCCGTGGCCGGCGAGGGCCTTTCTGTGCGGAGTTTGCATGTTCTCCCTGTGTCCGCGTGGGTTTCCTCCAGGTGCTCCGGTTTCCCCCACAGTCCAAAGACATGCAGGTTAGGTTAACTGGTGATTCTAAATTGACCATAGGTATGAATGTGAGTGTGAATGGTTGTCTGTGTCTATGTGTCAGCCCTGTGATGACCTGGTGACTTGTCCAGGGTGTACCCCACCTTTCGCCCGTATAGGCTCCAGCTTGCCTGCGACCCTGTAGAACAGGATAAAGCAGCTACAGATAATGAGATGAAATGAGATAGATAGATAGATAGATAGATAGATAGATAGATAGATAGATAGATAGATAGATAGATAGATAAAAATAAAAAAAACTAAATTTCCTAGATTAAAGTCCTAAATTTACAAGAAATATATATATATATTCTCTGAGATTGTAAAGTCAGAAATTTGCAAGAAAAACTTAATTTTTCAAGAAACAAAACTTGTGAAAACATTGGGAGTTTTTGTCAAAGAAGCAAATCGACTTCAAAGACTGTACTGTACTTCCTTTACCTCTTGGCTCAGCTGTTTCAAAGTAACAAAGAATATGAGAAGGGAAAATGAGAAGAATCCACAGACTGACCATAACATGAATCTACTCTTGAACAATAATTGCACATGTATAAACAGCTAAGACAAAAAAGGACACAGATAAACAAAGCTGTTTGGTCCTATTGCATTCATCAAGTGCAACAGTCACGTTTCCCAGCTGCAGTGCATTCTGAGAAATGTAGCTGAAAATGTCTTAGAGCTTTATTCTTTTATATTGCGCAAGCAAGGAGGAAAGACTGCATTTCCTATAACTTTTGGCCCAGCCGTAGCATCTGTAGTTGACCAAACTTTACAAAGTGGTTCCTTAATTAAAGGTAGACTGCCTTTCAGATTTTTCAAGTTTAGGTCATAAAAAGAATTTTCCCTGACACCCAATTATTTTTTATTAGTGGACTGAAAGCTACTGAATTTGAATCACAGACTTCCAATTTTCTTTTTTTTTATAGAACAATTGATGAATGGAGGGCCACTTTGCCTTAAATTCTCTGCTATTTTTTCTTGCTTCACTGTGACCCAATTCAAGATACTATGTCATGCATCACCTAGTGGGCTTTCCCCATTTGCACAAGGCATTGTGGGATACAAATTTGAAACAGGAGAGGAAAATGGAGGATGGAAATGAAACATGAAAGACCGACTACAGTAAGGGAAAATGAGAAGGCATTATGTTGCAAAGGAAAGGAAACACAAAACCAAACTAATAAATATCAGCAGTCAGCGAGCGCCTCAGTGTGATTAGCTGTTTGTTTAGTGACAGAATGATGTAGCTGTCAGTGCACCGTCAAGGTAAACCTGTAGATGGCAGTAATGCAACACTGGATGCCATCTGCCATAAAACCCAAAAGAAGAAGGAAAAGAGGAAGCATGTAAACCTGCGCATGTGCACACTGGACTTCCTCTGTGTACTTGATTGCACAAATCGAGCAATTTCATGCACATTATTTGCTCAGGAATCCCCTCAAATTAAATAACTTCCCAGCCACAGAATGGCCTGGGTTTTTTTTTTTAGATATTACAGAAATAAACATATATCACAATGACCAAATTTCAGAGGGAACTAAATTTCACTGATTTTATTGAATCAAAAGGCCGCATAGCTTAAAAAAGCTATTTTTCCAAATTTTGTTTCTCGTAAATTTGTGACTTTTTTCTTGTAAATTTGTTCATTTTTTCCTCTCAAATTTATGACTTTACACTGTTTGAAAATATCCAAACTTTTTTCTTGTAAATTTACGCCTTTAATCTTGGACATGTTGCGGGTATTTTGTTTGTTTGTTTGTTTGTTTGTTTGTTTGTTTGTTTGTTTGTTTGTTTTCCAAAATATTACCCAGCTCCCTAATTATTTTTAACCTACAATGACCCTAATACGTTGTTATATGATCCTTACCTTAACTTTTCCTGGGTGAATCTTTTCAACCAATTTGCCTTGCTTAAATCATGAAACCTAATGTTAGACCACTGAAACCTTTCATACTGGCTAGCCTGAAGAGTATCTAATTTTGAGTTACATGTCAGTGTTTGTATAAGCCTGGTTTGTACAACTCACCTCTGTTTGACCCTTGTCATTGGTATTCCCGCAATTTCCCTTTGTTCTCAATTTCACACTCAATGCTTCCCGCTGGTAGTTGCTCACACCCTCCAGGAAATACCCAGCTCCTTAGCTGTGATTACACCTTTCATTCTGCCCTCAGATCATAAACAGAAGGTATTATGCTCATACACATAGTGCATACTTATCACCAGAAACTCCTGAACAATGTGGTTATTGCCAGTTGGAACAAATTTGAAAGAAACAGAGAAATGGATATTAAGGAGAAAAACTGTGGGGTGGAAGAGAGCTAGACTTGCAGAAAAAAATAATCATTGATGTCATAAGCTTGAGATGCACAGTACTTCTCAAAACTAGCGTAGCAAATATAACACTGATGATTAGTATGTCTTGGTATGCAGTCAGTCAGTTTGAATGTGATAACTAAACTGTACAAACACATAATGGATTTTTCTTTTGTTCGTTTTTTTAGGGATTTATTTATTTATTTTGCAGTATTCAGTGTGCTGCTCAGACCCAGACATTTTATATCCTTATAAGTCAACAGAATTTCCCAAAAGTCATTCAACTGTGTGTCATCATTAAAGAAGTCCAGCTAATGAATTGCTTGAAGGACTTTCTACAGCTGAGCAGAACTGCTAGATAAGCAGCAGATATAGTCATCATATCAAATACTGTCCTGTGGGTTTCCGGGGGTGGTCAGAAGAGTTCTGTTGTTTATTTAGACAGGTCAAAGTGCAGCTTATTGAGAGTTAAACTTTGAGGAAGTGAAAGTGTGTTGCCGCTCACAGTCGAGTATACAGTGAAACTCAGGTCACAAAAACCCAACTAGCACTATGTATAGGCATTAGCAATGATGAAAACATGTGCTGACAGTTTAAAAATCCGCTAATGTTCCTGCCCAGTGACTGGAACTGTGGTGTATGTGTGGTTAACCACATATTCATTGCTTGTATTAATCTCTGTAATCTGTCATAAGGGACTGGTTTTACCTGTTGTGAAGCAGAACAGTCATAACTGACATGGCCGTTAATATGACTGTTTTTTTCTTCAGTCACACCCAGTGCCTTGAACAACACTCAGCACATCTGATATATGCCAGTTCATCTGACAAATGTTGCAATTGCATTCACCTTGCTTGCACCTTAAAATACATATGTAAATAAAGGCAGCAGATATTTTATTTATGCTTTTATTTTAAGTGTCCTTTACAGCAAATTACATGATAAATCAGACAAATAACACAAAATGTTAATAAAAGTTATTGAGAGCACATTACCTGTCCCAATCCACTAAAATCCACTATAATAATAATAATAATAATAATAATAATAATAATAATAATATGTCAACAATTCACTTTACCTTCAAATATAACCATTAAAATACATCAAATCCATGATTATTTTTTTTCATCATTTTGTGTGAATCCATTTAATATCTCATTGTGGCAGTGGGGGCGTGGTCAAGCATCAGTCTGTGACCGGAGGGCGGAGTCAGGGAAGCACACCCGTCGCTGTGGGCGGGCCATTGGAGGCAGTGCACGCCCACCAATATGCGTGGGCCCGCCCGGCCCGCCCACCCAAGCCAGATCACAATCACAGATCTCAAATAAATAAATAGATAAATAAAATCCTAATTTAATTTTATTGTACTCGCTTTGGGTTAAAACTTCCAGTGTTGCATAATCACTAAGACATTAAACATATTAAAACCGTGTGAGTTTGTTGGAAAGTTTGGCTACGTAATTACGTCAGTCAGTGTTGCCAAGCAACAATCAGTTACCCGTATTTTTGGGTGGAAAATGAAGCACGAGTTTATGCCAGCAGACAGCAGCTAGTTTCCACGCTTTCTTAAATATGGATATACGTAATTGGTTCAAAACCCCAACACCGGCAACTTCGGATAAACCAACACATGATGTCGTTGGCAAAGAAGACCATGGATGGCAATGGCAATTGGTAGCTACCCCTCTGTTGGTTGCTTTGAAATGCACCCGCCGTGGTGTTTTTTTGTTTAGTTTGAGATGCTGCTTGTCATCTAATATGTCATGTGCACACTCAGTTAATTGTTGTTGGTGTGTGTGCGTGCGTGCGTGTGTGTGTAATGGCAATTGGTAGCTACCCCTCTTGGTTGCTTTGAAATGCACCCGCCGTGGCGTTTTTTTGTTTGTTTGTTTAGTTTGAGATGCTGCTTGTGATCTAATAGGTTATGTGTACTTGTTGTGTGCATGCGCGCGCGTGCATGTGTGCGAGAGAGAGAGAGGGGACTGATATTGTAGGCTGTTGCTGGTCCGGTCATGTTTGCTGTTGGTTATGTTTAATGTGATGATTACTGTGCGGGATTAGGGCTGCCCGAATAGTGTGCAAAAGTAAGCTAATAATAGTGGTGCCCCCCTGGTGGATTTCATAAGCCCCCCATAAGACTGAGATCTCGCGAGGGGACTGCAGGGAAGGTAAGTGGCAGAATCACTACACCTGTCATTAATTAATGTTTGTGTGTCTTCCCAGTGACCATGCCCTATTTAAGGAGAGAGAGCGAGAGAAGAGGGAGCTCTCTCCCCACCCAGACAACGGATGTGTGTGCATGTGTCTGAGTGCATGAGAGATTAAAAATAGAAGCTGAAAAGCTAAATAAACCGAGTTTTGTGAACTCAGTTCTGGCCTGCCGTCCTTCTGTGCTCCACCGACCTATACGAACTGTTACAGTGGTGCTGAAACCCGGGATGAGCACAGAACAGAACAGCCCCATGGAGTCCTCCCCCTTCGCAGACCTGATCCACGCCCTCACCACGGCCCAACAGAGCCAGCACCAGGCGCTGCTCGCCCTCCGAAAAGAGCAAGAACAACGGTTCGAGGCCCTGGTGCTGGCACAACAGGAAGATCGTCGGGCATTCCGGCACCTCCTCGCGTCGGCGGGGTCTACCAACACTCCCACCGTGGGCCCGTCCCCCCTCACCCTAACAAAGATGGGCCCGCAGGACGACCCAGAGGCATTCATCACGCTCTTTGAGCAAGTCGCGGAGACCTCGAGGTGGCCAATGGATCAGCATGCGGCGCGCCTCCTCCCCCTGCTAACAGGAGAGGCACAGCTGGCCGCGCTACAGCTCCCTGCCGACCGCCGGCTGGCCTACGCGGACCTTCGCTGCGCTGTCCTCCAGCATGTGGGGCGAACCCCTGAGCAGCAGTGTCAGCGCTTCCGCGCTTTGCACTTGGAGGAAGTCGGCCAGCCGTTCACGTTTGGCCAGCAACTCCGGGACATCTGCTGGCAGTGGTTGAGGGCTGACAACCGCAACGCCGAGGGACTCATCGACCAGGTGGTAGTGGAGCAGTTCATCACACGATTACCAGCAGGAACCGCGGAGTGGGTCCAGTGCCACCGCCCGGCATCGCTGGATCAGGCAATCGTGCTGGCGGAGGACCATTTGGCGGCTGTCCTGATGGCAGGACAGTAGACAACCTCTTCTGTTTTCTCTCTCTCTCTCTTCCTCCTGTGTCTCTTCCTCACCCCATTCCCCCACCACGGAGACGGGGGCCGGCACCACCCCAGCCAGCCCGCCGCACCCGCGGTGCCCTCCCGTTCCTCCCTTCTGTGTCTGTCTCTCCCCCCCTCAGGTGAGTGAGCCCCAGAGCACTAGTGCAGAGAGGAAGCCTGGGCCGGTTTGCTGGCGCTGCAGGGAGCCGGGCCACCTCCAACAGCAGTGCTCGGTAATGGAGGTGGGCGCGGTGGTTCGGATTCCCGACGCGCCAGGAGCCACCCTCGATTGGGCCGGAGCATATCGCATACCAGTGAGTATCCAAGGGGATACGTATCAGGCGTTGATGGATTCTGGTTGTAATCAGACCTCAATCCACCAAAGCCTGGTGCAAGACGAGGCATTGGGGGGAGCACAATTGGTGAAGGTGTTGTGTGTGCACGCGGATGTTCACAACTACCCTTTAGTGTCGGTCCACATTTTTTTTTGAGGGGAAAAATTTATAGTGAAGGCGGCGGTTAATCCTCGCCTTACCCACTCTATAATTTTGGGGATGGATTGGCCAGGATTTGGGGATTTAATGACACACTTAGTGAAAAGTGGGTCCTGCCATTTAACAGGGGGACGTCCCGGTGTCACTTTGGCGGGAGCAGCTGTCACAGAGCCGTCTATGTCATCTCCGCGTCAGAGTGAGGAGCCGTCAGCCCCTCCTCTCTCTGTTGGGGAATCCCTCGCGGATTTTCCATTAGAGCAGTTGCGAGACGAGACTCTGCGGCATGCGTTTGACCAAGTGAGAGTAATCGATGGTCAAACGCTCCAGCCAAACACCACCCCGTCCTTCCCCTACTTCGCTATTATGAAGGATAGATTATACTGAGTGACGCAGGACACTCAACTAAAGAGCGAGTCACGCAGCTTTTAATTCCGAAGAGCCGCTGGGAATTGGTATTCCAGGCAGCTCACTTTAATCCCATGGCTGGACACTGAGGGCAGGATAAAACACTAGCCCGAATAATGGCCCGGTTCTATTGGCCAGGGATTCGCGGCGATGTCCGTAGTTGGTGTGCCGCGAATGCCAGTTGGTAAATCCAGCGGGCATTCCAAAAGCGCCTTTGCACCCTCTACCATTAATCGAGACCCCATTCGAAAGAATTGGGATGGATCTCGTCAGGCCATTAGATCGGTCAGCACGAGGGTACCGCTTTATATTAGTTCTGGTGGACTATGCAACGCGATACCTGGAAGCAGTGCCTCTGCACAATATCTCAGCATGCAGTATTGCGGAGGCACTCTTCCATGTTATCTCCCGAGTTGGAATCCCGAAAGAGATTCTGACTGACCAAGGCACCTCGTTTATGTCACGTATACTGAACGAACTGTATGGGTTGTTGGGTATTAAGCCGATCCGCACCAGTGTGTATCACCCACAAACAAACGGTTTAGTTGAACGGTTCAATCGCACCCTCAAGAATATAATTAAAAAATTCGTAAGTGAGGACGCACGTAATTGGGATAAATGGCTCAAACCCTTGCTCTTTGCAGTGTGAGAGGTCCCCCAAGCCTCCACGGGGTTCTCCCCATTTGAATTATTATACGGGCGTAAGCCGTGCGGCATTCTAGATGTACTGTGGGAAAATTGGGAGGAGGGACTTTCACCAAGTAAAAATTAAATCCAATACGTTATTGACCTGCGCGCAAAACTCCACACACTCACGCACCTAACTCAGGAGAATTTGCGGCAGGCCCAAGAACGACAAACCCACCTGTACGACAAGGGTACATGCCTTAGGGAGTTCGCACCAGGAGATAAGGTACTCATACTGTTGCCCACATCGAGTTCCAAATTGGTCGCCAAGTCGCAAGGACCCTTTGAGGTCACACGGCAAGTCAGGGACGTTGACTATGAGGTGAGGATAACGGATAGGGGTGGGGCGCTACAGATTTACCACCTCAATCTGCTCAAACTCTGGAATGAGGAGGTCCCCATGGCATTGGTGTCAGTGGTTCCGGAGAAGGCGGAGCTGGGGCTGGAGGTTCAAAAGGGAACATTGGCATCATGGACCTCTCTGGTCCCCTGTGGAGACCACCTCTCCCCGACCCAACTTGTGGAGGTTGCCGAGTTGCAGACCAAGTTTTCGGACGTGTTCTCGCCCCTGCCCGGCAGCACCAACCTCATAGAGCACCACATTGAGACGCCCCCGGGGGTATTAGTGCATAGCCACCCTTACAGGTTACCCGAGCACAAGAATAAAGTGGTTCGGGAAGAACTCGAGGCCATGCTCGAAATGGGCATCATCGAGGAGTCCCACAATGACTGGAGCAGCCCAGGTCGGTCCGGTTCTGTGTTGACTATAGAAAAGTCAACGCGGTGTCTAAATTCGATGCGTACCCAATGCCTCGTATTGATGAGTTGCTCGATCGGCTAGGCATGGCTTGTTTTTACTCGACACTGGATTTAACAAAGGGTTATTGGCAGATCCCCTTGACTCCATTATCCCGAGAAAAAATGGCCTTTTCCACACCATTCGGCTTACACCAATTTGTCACACTTCCTTTTGGGCTGTTTGGGGCGCCCGCTACATTTCAGCGACTGATGGATAGGGTCCTCTGCCCCCACGCCACCTATGCGGCCGCCGACCTCGATGACATTATTATCTATAGTAATGACTGGCCGAGGCACCTTGAACATCTGAGGGCCGTCCTTAACCCTCCTATTATGTTCATTTCTGAGGAACACCCATGATGTTCCCGGGTCAATTTGACCCATGGCATGTTTAATTGTCTAAAAGTGTCATAAAACAAAAATATCCTCACAATTCCTTTGTATGCATCATTAGCAGGTCCATTTCTTCCATTTCAAGTCAATTTTGGTGCAAAGGTGTTTTTTGACCTCAGATAGATCATGGTTCATTTAGGATAATTCACCCGATTTCTGAAATAAAAACATCTTTTAAGTGTATTCTGGAAGGTCAAACATTTTTTAAAAAGTTGTTTTACCTGACATTGGTTAGAAATAAACAGTTTGCAATATGTAATACATGTGAAATATACAATGACATTAACATAATATTATCATGTTATAATATAATATGTCTGTAGCCGAGCTGCTGATTCAAATTCAAGACAAATGAGTCATTAGGTATTCAATGCAAAGCAACCTTTATTTCAAGAAATGAACAAATTCAGAGGAGATAAGTAGTATGAACACCACTGTACATAAGTGTATGAATTGCTGTTTGAACACCTCTTTCCCACTATGTGTGTGTCTGAATGTGACACTTTACAATGCTTAGGAACAACATGAACTATAGAATGTTTGGGAATTACAGTACATGAACTACAGCACCTACCGTAGGAACAGAAATTCACAGAAATGACTCTACTTGGCACATGAGGGGCATGCCATCACAGTGTGTTTTGTGCATATGAATTTACCACACTTCACACAAGTTGAGCTTGTCTTCACATCATCTGCTGGCTTGCAGATCTGGCATCTCTTCCTCTTCCTTTTACTCCCCGCAGAAACCTAGGAGGACAAACATCATTATTACTTTATTTTTGCTATTTTTCTAATCTAATGTACAATGAAATACTGCATCACACATAAGGAAACACACAGACATACTGTACACATATGTGTACAACATATTGTGGTACACCCCCCCATCCACACACACAAACACACATGCACGCACGCATGTACGCACACACACGCACACACACACACACACACACACACACACACACACACACACACACACACACACACAAACACAAACACACACTCTTACCTCGCGCACTGGTGTGCTGGTTGATGCACTGTCCTGGATCTCCCGAACGGTGGCTGCAGCAGTCGGTGTCCTTGGCATGGATTTTCTTCGTTCAATATGTGGAACCACAAGGGCCTTTCCCAGCTCTTCGAGGAACATGCGTCTCTTGAAAAGCTTTCCAGCATTCCACTCTGGACAGATCTCTGACCAGATCACAAAGGCACTGTATGCCGATACATCAATTATATTGTAGAAGATGACAAGAGGCCAGCGTGCAGTCATCCGCTTGGTACTGTAGGCATCTGTCACCTTATCCAAATTATCCACACCCCCTTTGGTGGCATTGTAGTCACAGATGATGGTGGGTTTTCGGTCTTCTCCTGAACTGATTTCCGCATCCCTGTGCAAGGTGCTCATGAGCACAACATTCTTCCCTTTTTTAGGACAGTATGACACCACAGTAGTGGTGTCTGTGAAGGTGAATGCAGAGGACTGAGGGGCTCTGTCCTTTGTCACAAGCAGTTCTGGTGGGAGTTCAGTCCTGTTTTTGTGGACCGTTCCAACCATTGTGATCTTTCTCTTGAGAAGTTCCTGACCCAGGGCGTAGCTTGTGAAAAAGTTGTCACAAGTAATGTTGTGCCCCCTTAGGCCCTGTGCCATGTCAAGTACAACTCTCGCACTTTCCATTGAGGTCAGGAATAGGTTGTGTGTGTGTGTGTGTGTGTGTGTGTGTGTGTGTGTGTGTGTGTGTGCGTGAGAGAGAGAGAGAGATAGATAGATAGATAGATAGATAGATAGATAGATAGATAGAGAGAGAGAGAGAGAGAGAGAGAAAGAGAGAGTGGGGGGGTGGAGGGAAGGTGTGGAAGTGGACTATATCTCACAAATGCAAGAAACCTATAATATTTGACACTTCTGTCTCTGTTTAGCCTCTACTTTGACAACCAGGTCAAATTGACCCGGAACAGTATCTATGTAATAGGTTCATGCAGGGGGGGGGTACAAATATTTGAATTCATTGTTTTTTTCATTTTATGTGTTTTTTACACTAAATGAGACACATAAAATAAGGTACATAGCAGAAAACAAAAATGAACTGTGTTTTTAACACTTTTAAAAATTGAAACGGGTCAATTTGACCCGTAACATAATAGGAGGGTTAAGTCGCTGAGGCGAGCGGGTCTCACAGCCAACCCGAAGAAGTGTGTGATTGGGCGGGTGGAAGTACGGTATCTGGGCTTCCACTTGGGCAACGGGCAGGTGCGTCACCAAATTAACAAGACAGCAGCAATTGCGGCCTGCCCGAGGCCCAAGACCAAAAAGGAGGTGAGATAGTTCCTGGGGCTGGCTGGCTATTATCGTAGGTTTATACCTAATTATTCGGACATCACCAGCCTGCTGACTGATCTGACTAAAAAGGGGGCACCAGATCCGGTCCAGTGGACGGAGCAATGCCAGCGGGCTTTTTCTAAGGTAAAGGCTGCACTGTGTGGGGGGCCACTTTTACACTCTCCTGACTTTTCTCTCCCCTTTATGTTACAGACGGATGCATCAGACAGAGGGCTGGGGGCCGTGTTGTCCCAGGAGGTGGAGGGGGAGGACTGCCCAGTGTTGTATATCAGTCGTAAGCTGTCGGTGCTTGAGGGGCGCTACAGCACGATTGAGAAGGAGTGCCTGGTGATCAAGTGGGCGGTCCTCGCCCTCCGTTACTACCTGCTGGGATGCCCTTTAACCCTCTGTTCGGACCACGAGACCCTCCAGTGGCTCCACCGCATGAAGGATGCCAACGCGCGGATCATCCATTGGTATCTGGCACTCCAACCCTTTAAGTTCAAGGTGATCCACAGGCCGGGGGCGCAGATGGTCGTGGCGGACTTCCTCTCCCGTCGGGGGGGGGAGTCGGCTGCAGGCCGGACGGCTGCCCAGCCTGAGTCGGGCGGTGTGGGTATGTGGCAGCGGGGGCATGGTCAAGCATCAGTCTGTGACCAGAGGGTGGAGTCAGGGAAGGTAAGTGGCAGAATCACGACACCTGTTGTTAATTAATGTGTTTGTGTGTCTTCCCAGTGACCGCGCCCTATTTAAGGAGAGAGAGTGAGAGAAGAGGGAGCTCTGTCCCCACCCAGATGACGGATGTGTGTGCATGTGTCTGAGTGCATGAGAGATAAAAATAGAAGCTGAAAAGCTAAATAAACCAAGTTTTGTGAACTCAGTTCTGGCCTGCTATCCTTCTGTGCTCCACCCACTAGAGCCCTGCACTCCTGCGGGAGTCCCGCAGGACTCGCAGGACCTGCCGCAAAGCAGTGCGGCACGGGACAAATTTTGAAAGCTCATTGCGGGCGGGACCGGAAGTTCACATATCCGGGCACGGGCGGGAGCGGGAGTGCACATACGCGGCGTGGGCGGGAGCGGTGATAAGCTGCAGTCCCGCTAACTAAAAACGTGTTTGAAATAAAATTTTTAAATTATTAATTTTTGTCTATCATATATAATTTGTGCTGGATATTTTATTTGGCATTAATAAAAACATTTTAAGATACCTAAATTTGCAGAGAGAGTCAGATTGATCACTCTAATGACTCGCCGTTCACACCCAGCTAGCAAGAGAACCATGAATGAAGTGATTTACTGCTTGAGTTAGTCTACAACTCTAATCAGAGAGACAGGTTACACAGTGATGGTAGGCTTGACTCAATGCTATCCCAAAAATCCTTCCTGTAATATGCAAATTTGGCTGTCCAATCAGAGGCAGACAAATTTGCATATTACAGGAAGGATTTCTGGGATAGCATTGAGTCAAGCCTACCGTCACTGTGTAACCTGTCTCTCTGATTAGAGTTGTTCACTCATGGTTCTCTTGCTAGCTCTGCTTTGCAATAAAAAAAAAATTGGTACAAAGCAAGCCTATTCACTTTTTTATGCTGATCAGAGAATTCCAATGGTTTCTCATGTGACAAAAATGTGCGATTCGCTATTAAATATTTTAATCACTTGACAGCACTAATTATTATTATTAGAGACACTAGATGCTGAATTCAGAAAGAAGGTAAATAATAACGAACGTGAGCTGTAGATGTTTATACTCAAATCCACTCAAAGTAAGGGGCGGGGCACCATCACGCTGTGTCAAGACAAGAACTTTCCTGAGAAATAATGTGAATGTCTGCATCATGTGGGATTTGCGGGCGGGAGCGGGACAAAATATGGCAGGCGCGGGTGGGAGCGGGACTGAAAATCATAATTCTTTGTGGGTGCAGGCGGGAGCAGGACTGAAAATCATAATTCTTTGCAGGCGCGGGCAGGAGTGGGACTGCACAATGCGGGCGTGGGCGGGAGCAGGACTGAAAAATCTGACCCGCGCAGACCTCTACCACCCACCTATACAAACTGTTACACTCATATTTGAAACATCCTATTCAATAAGTCATCCATTATAGTTTATGAACCCATTCAACACATTCATCCCTATGAAATATTTGGATATATTGGAAAATCAAAATTTTCAACAGGCAGCTGGATCATGTGACTTTCCTGAAAGATGTGAGAGGAAGAAAAGTCCAACCCTAATTCCAAAAAAGTTGGGACACTATGTAAAATGTAAAACAAAATTTCTCAGGGTTTTTTTTTTGGGGGGGTGGAATTGGGTTGTAGGTAATTTTTTTTAACAATACTGTGATATTGACTGATGAGGTCACTTAAAAGCACAACCCTGTTGCACAAATTATAATTTCAATTTTATTTATATATATATATATATATATATATATATATATATATATATATATATATATAGGAGCAATAGGTTTATCAAATCAGTCTCATGTAAAACGGGATCAGTCTCATAAATTCATTAATCATTAATTCAAGTGTCCAATAGTTTATAGCTAAACTATTAAAATCACTGGAATAACTTGGTGATGATGTTGCTGTAGTTTATTGAATATTGTAGCTCTAATGTAATACATTTACTCTAGATCTATAACATTCATATAATAACCGAATGGGTGAAAGCAATTAGAATACTTGTTTGGCAGAGGTTGGCACTCAGTGAATATTATAACAATAAACAGGACACAGTTTATTCCAAAGATACCATTTATTGAAATAGGTGACATGAATTAGCAAACTAATACTGATCAGATATAGCAACAATAGCAGCCAAGGAATAATTCAATATAAATGGCGATACAATGTATACAAATAAGAATCAGTAGTGTATATGATAATTAAAGCACTAATGGTGATCAGAAGTAATAAGCTATATGCCAGTGTTACAGTGTAGGGGTGAGTGGATGTTAAAATGTGATAGGGAAATCACATGTTTATGTGTGTGGGTGTGTGGGTGTGTGTGTGTGAGAGTGGGGGTGTGAGAGTGTGTGTATGGAATGCGAATGGAATGAGTGAACCCTGTGCCAGGCCATGCCCAGAAGGGGGAGGGTCAACCCAGGAAGAGCACAAAAAGAAGAAACAAAGGAATCTGTAGTTTAAACTAGTCTTGGAATGGCCTTAAACCCAAATTTCTACTTAACCCTTAGCCACTCCTGAAATCACAATGTTGAGGAGTGGAGTATGGCAGAGGGAGTTAATAAGAGAGAGAGAGAGAGAGAGAGAGAGAGAGAGAGAAAGAGAGAAAGCATGCACGATCTAACTAAATACAGATAGTAAACAAAGTAAATGAAACAGCACGTGGTCTAAGACCGACTTTCATGTGAATCAAAATGCGTACATTTAAACCATAAATGAATTCAAATGAACAACACTCTTCACATTAACTAGCCACAACTAAGACTAACAATAGCCCAGATGCCAGCCTTACTTGGGATCACTCTTGTAAGCAATTAAAAGTGCACTTTCCGAAGACAGCACAGAGCGCAGGTCTAAGAAGAAAGCAGTTCTGTTCCTTTACTTTACAGCTCATCAGCTGAAGATCTTCGGTGTTCCGTTGGTTGTCTGATGATCTGGAAGGAATCTTGTTTACAGTTCGTCGACATTGAGAAAGGGAAAACAGATCCGGTCGCCTTTTCTCTTTGAAATACTGCATGGGCTGCAGTAACTAACCGGTTCAGTTATTATTACAACTCTGTGAAAGTCAAATACATTGAACTTTGGCTAAAGGTCTGGTATCAATAGCTCATTCTTTATCCTTTGTCCTTCTGTAGCACCGATGCATCGGCTTCTCTTTCACACATGGAATCCACCGTCAGAGAGAAAGAATTTCAATTCCGCTGCGGGTTTAAAGCACAGTCGTGATGTCACTGTATTTGGTATCTGGTATCGTCTCTGTATCCAATACCATTACAGGGAGTCAGAAGAATGGGCAGAGATAGAACATGGCACAAAGTACAGGGATTGGTGTGTTCAATGCTGTACTGTGAAAGGGGGAAGATGGTTACTATGGCTATGGCATGGCAACCCCCTCCACATCCCCCCTTTGGTCTCAAGCCCGAGGTTCTTCCATAGTCGTTGAGAGCAACAGAAGGCTGTATAGTCCATGTCCGTAGTCCACTCACGCTCTTTCAGTCCTGAAAACATTAGCAGCTTATACAGGCTTTGGCATCTGGGCAGATATAAGGCTGTGAGCATCTGGGCAGATGATATGTCTACTCTTGGTGTAACTAAGCAACACTAAGTAACTATGAGGTAGTCTACACTTTAAAAGGTTACATTTCAAAATACATTCAACACACTTCAAGTATATTTACAAGTATAGCTGGAAAGAGAAACAAAGAGGTGTTATAGGGGTTAACAAGCTTATTCTTTGGGAAGGTTAGTGGCAGCCTGCGATGAGGGGGTGTACCGGACACTGCAGCGCTTCCAGCTGTTGGGTACATTGACTATGGAGTCAAGTTTAGTTTGTAGTGTTTGTATGGCATTCCTACCATGATGACCCAGCCACTGAGAAGGAGTCCCAGGACAACCAGACTGACAGGGTGTCATGCTCCACCCCGGACATCCACTCCAGGGATTATGGATCTCTCATGCCAGTGCTGATCCAGATCCAGGACAGGAATTCCTTCTCCCCTGAACTCACATCCTGGTTTTCACTGCTGCTTATATAAAGGCCATTCTCAGACTCTGTTTTTGCCAGAACGTCTTGTCTGTTTCTCACGTCGTCTCTGTGCCATTTTGCTTCCTGGATTTTTGCTCTCTCTTTTTGCCTATTCTTTGCCACAGTTTTTGCACTCTCATCTTGCCATTTTTTCATGTTTTTGTGCTACGTTTTTTTGTTTACAGTTTTTTTTGTCTGGACTATTTTTGCTATTTTTGTTTGTTTATTCTCTTGGACTGTAATTAAATCTTTTTTTATTCATTGGATTTTCTGGTTTGTGTTTCTGCTTTTGGATCCTACTCACCACATCTCATCGCCCATAACAGTACGTACTGGCCACCATGGATCCAGCGGAACGTGCCCATCTGAGAATGGCCATCCAGCAGCAAGGGACTCTCCTCAGGACCCACCAACAAGACCTACAACAAATTACCCAGAACCTTGCCACCCTGTCCAATGCACTCAACCTTCTCACCATGCAGATGCAGCACTGTCAAGCCGTGCCTACCCCTGCTCAGCCGTTTCCTACTTCAGCTTCTGCCACTGCCTTTCTCCATGAACTGAGACTTCCAGCATCTCAGACCTACAATGGAGAATCAGGTACTTGCAGATCGTTTTTGTCTCAATGTTCATTGATCTTAGAACTGCAACCTCTGGCTTTCCCCACAGAATGCTCCCGGGTAGCATATACAATAACGCTCCTCACCAGCAAGGCCAGAGAGTGGGGAACTGCAGTCTGGGATGCCAATGCACCCTTTTGTTCCAGTTTCAAGGATTTCTCCGAGGAGATGAGGTGAACTTTCAACTGTTTTCTGGCTGGCTGGGAGGCAGCCAGAGAGCTCATGGAGCTGTGGCAGGGGTCCCGGTCTACCTCGGATTATGCCATCGAGTTCTGGACATTGGCAGCTTCGTGCGGTTGGAACGAGAATGCCCAGATCAACGGGTTCCTGCACGGCTTGTCCAATGCCATCAAGGACGAGTTGGTATTGTGGGAACTGCCATCAGACTTTCCAGCCTCATGGACCTCGCCAACCGCATCGACGCTTGGATCCAGCAATGGAGGAGAGAGAAGAACCGCCCCAGATTCACCTCCTCTCCACCTCCCACCGCGTCCGTTGAACCCACGCAGGTAGACCAGGTTTGGGTGTCAGCAGAGGAATGACATGGCCAGGGGAGCATGGGGGCCTGCTTCTACTGTGGTCAGCTGGGACACATCTGCCGAGCCTGCCCACTAAAAGGATGTGCCCACCAGTGAATCAAGGGGCCCTGGTGGGCAATGCTTGGAACCAGTCCCCTGCTAATCATCCATTACTTCCTGTCATCATTATCCATGACAACCAGCATCACCACCTCCAGGCCCTCATTGACTCAGGGGCAGACAGGAACCTGATCTGCTTCGCCACCACCAAGCGTCTGGGAATCCCGCTATTTGCTCTTGACGTCCCTCTCACTGTCCTGAGACTCAATGGCACTGGCTTGACCAGCATCACCCACCTTACCACCCCACTCACCCTAAGGATTTCCAGTAACCACTCAGAAATCATCCAGCTTCACGTCATGAACACCCCCACGTACCCATTGTCCAAGGATTACTATGGTTAAAGCAGCACAACCCCCACCTTAACTGGGCTGACAACACCATCCTAGGCTGGAGCCAGTCCTGTCTAGCTTCCTGTCTGAACTCCGCTCTTCTTCCCGCCAAACCACCGCAGCCTTCAGCCAGCGAGTTCCCAGACCTATCTTATGTGCTTTTGGAATATCTGGATCTCAAACTTGTTTTCAGCAAGACCCAAGCAGTGTCCCTCCCTCCTCACAGACCCTTTGACTGTGGAATCGACCTCCTACCTGGGACAGCGCCACCCAAAGGATGACTCTACTCTCTTTCTTCTGTCGAAAGCAAGCCATGGAGAAGTACATCTCTGAATCTTTAGCAGCTGGGATCATTCGTCCTTCCGCTTCCCCAGCAGGGGCGGGATTCTTCTTTGTGGAAAAGGACAAGTTGCTCCACCCCTACATTGATTATCTGGGTCTCAATGCCATCACGGTCAAGAACCACTACCCACCACCACTCATGACCACGACCTTTGAACTACTCCAGGGAGCCAAGGTATTCAACAAGCTAGATCTATGCAATGCATGCCATCTTGTCAGGATCAGGGAGGGGGATGAGTGGAAGATGGCCTTTAACACCACCACTGGTCACTACGAGTACCTCGTGGTCCCTTTCGGCCTGACCAACACATCTGCAGTCTTCCAGGCACTCGTTAACGAGGTCTTAAGGGACTTCCTAAACATCTTCATTTTCGTGTACCTGGATGACATCCTGATCTTCTCCCGCTCCCTGGAGGAACATTGGGGTCATGTCTGGCAGGTCCTCCAGTGCCTGCTAGAGAACAAATTGTTTGTCAAGGTGGAAAACAGCAAATTTCACCAGAGCTCTGTCTCATTTCTGGGATTCATCATCTCCCCGGCAAGGATCCAGATGGACCCCCTCAAGCTCGAGGCAGTTGCCGATTGGCCCACCCCATTTTCGAGACGAGAGCTCCAGCACTTCCTAGGATTCGCCAACTTCTACAGGCGCTTCATTCGCAACTTCAGCATGGTGGCCAGACCTCTCTCAGCCCTGACCTCGACCAAGACCCAATTCAAGTGGGGGGAGGAAGTAGAGAAAGCCTTTTCCATGCTCAAGCACAGGTTTACCACAGCACCCATTCTCACCATACCCGATCCTACCAAGCAGTTTATTGTCGAGGTCGACGCTTCCGAGTCAGGGGTTGGAGCTATACTATCCCAGAGGGCCAGTGACGACAAGGTCCACCCATGCTCCTTCTCCTGCCGGCTATCCCCAGCCAAACAGAATTACAACATCAGCAACCGAGAACTACTGGCTGTTAAACTAGCCTTGGAGGAGTGGAGGCACTGGCTCGAGGGGTCAGAGCTCCCCTTCCTAGTCTGGACCAACCATAAGAACCTGGAGTATCTCAAGTCCGCTAAGCGCCTTAATTCCCGTCAAGCCCATTGGTCTCTCTTCTTCTCCTGGGTCAACTTCACGCTCTCCTACTGCCCAGGCTCCAAAAATGGCAAACCCAATGCCCTGTCCAGGATGTTTTCTTCCCACCAAGAGGAGTCTAAGCCGCCCGAGACCATCCTTCCTCCACGCTGCCTGGTGGGAGCCGCCATTCTAGAGGTTGAGACGCTCGTGCGGAAGGCCCTGGAGCAGGATCCAGGTGAAGGTAACCCCAACAACATTCCTCCTAATCATCTGTTTGTTCCCTGTCCTGTGCAAACCCAGGTGCTGCAGTGAGGTCATGGCTCCAAGCCTGCCTGTCATCCGGGAGCCACCCGAACCCTGGCACTCATTCAGCAGTGCTTTTGGTGGCCATCCATCAAGGAGGATGTCCAGGAGTTCGTGGCAGCCTGCAACACATGCTCCCAGAACAAGACAACCAATCGACCCCCTGCCGGCTTGCTAAGACCCCTCACGACTACACATCGACCTTGATCTCACATCACCCTGGACTTCATCACAGGACTCCCCAACTCAGGTGGCAACACATGCATCCTCACGGTTATTGACCGTTTTTTTAAGACCGTCCATTTCATTCCTCTGCCCAAGCTCCCCTCAGCCAAAGAAACCACAGAATTACTCATCCACCATGTCTTCCACCTACATGGACTACCCACCGACATCATTTCTGACCGGGGCCCTCAGTTCACTGCACAGTTCTGGAGGGCCTTCTGCAAACTCATCGGGGCCACCTGTAGTCTCACCTCAGGCTTCCACCCACAGACCAATGGCCAGGCAGAACGGGTGAACCAGGCTTTGGAGGTTGCACTCAGGTGCATGGCATCCAGGGATGCCAGTTCTTGGAGTAAGTACCTACCCTGGATCGAGTACGCCCATAACACTCTTCCTTCATCTGCCACAGGTCTCTCACCCTTCCAGTGCTCCCTAGGTTACCAACCACCACTCTTCCCCAACCAAGAGGAGGAGGTCACCATACCCTCAGCCCAAACCTTCATACACCGCTGCAGGAGAATGTGGGCATTGGCCCGGAGAAAACTCATTCGCTCCGCCCTAGCATCCAAGAGGCAAGCCGACAAACGCCGCTCTAAGGCACCCACTTACCGGGTGGGGCAACAAGTCATCCTCTTCACACGCCATCTGCCACTCAAAACCGTCTCCCGCAAGCTGGCTCCCAGGTACCTAGGACTCTTCCTCATCAAAAAGCTAATCAACCAATGTTCCATCAGACTGGCACTACCACTCACCATGCGACGCATCCACCCCACGTTCCATGTGTCACAGCTTAAACCTCTGGTCTCTAGTTCTTTGCTCCCACCCTCCAAACCCCTTAATGAGAATTAAGGCACTAATGGTGATCAGAAGTAATAAGCTATATGCCAGTGTTACAGTGTAGTGGCGAGTGGATGTTAAAATGTGTGAGTGAGTGAGTGAGTGAGTGAGTGAGTGAGTGAGTGAGTGAGAGTGTGTGTATGGAACGCGAATGGAATGCATGAACCCTGTGTCAGACAGCACCCAGAAGGGGGAGGGTCAACCCAGGAAGAGCGCGCGAAAAGAAGAAACAAAGGAATCTGTAGTTTAAACTGGTCTTGGATAGGCCTTAAACCCAAACTTCTACTTAACCCTTAGCCACTCCTGAAATCACAATGTTGAGGTGTGTAGTACAATGGAGGGAGTTAATAAGAGAGAGAGAGAGAGAAAGCATGCACGATCTAACCAAATACAGAAAGTAAACAAAGTAAATCAAACTGCACGCGGTCTAAGACCGACTTTCACGTGAATCAAAATGCGTACATTTAAACCATAAATGAATTCAAATGAACAACACTCTTCACATTAACTAGCCACAACTAAGACTAACAATTGCCCAGATGCCAGCCTTACTTGGGATCGCTCTTGTAAGCAAATGAAAATGCACTTTCCAAAGACAGCACAGAGTGCAGGTCTAAGAAGAAAGCAGCTCTGTTCCTTTACTTTACAGCTCATCAGCTGAAGATCTTTGGTGTTCCGTTGATCATCCGATGATCTGGAAGGAATCTTGTTTACGGTTCGTTGATGTTGAGAAAGGGAAAACGGATCCGGTCGCCTTTTCTCTTTGAAATACTGCGTGGGCTGCAATAACTAACCGGTTCAGTTATTATTACAACTCTGTGACGGTCAAATACCTTGAACTTTGGCTAAAGGTCCGGTATCAATAGTTCATTCTTTGTCCTTCTGTAGCACCGATGCATCGGCTTCTCTTTCACACATGGAATCCACCGCCAGAGAGAAAGAATTTCAATTCCGCTGCGGGTTTAAAGCACAGTCGTGATGTCACTGTATTTGGTATCTGGTATCGTCTCTGTATCCAATACTATTACAGGGAGTCAGAAGAATGGGTGGAGATAGAACATGGCGTCGAGTACAGGGATTGGTGTGTTCAATGCTGTACTGTGAAAGGGGGAAGATGGTTACTATGGCTATGACATGGCAGCCCCCTCCTACTATATATATATATATATATATATATATATATATATATATATATATATATATATATACATTTTAATGGATGCTAATTTATCACATTTTATGTATTTGTTAATTCTTCGTATTACTTTCAACCATGGTGCTCATTTCATAACAAAATGCAGCCATTGTCAGGAAAGATACAGTAGCTTGTTAAAATGAGATATTGTTGCCTTAGGGTTAACACATTTTTCTGAGTGTATGTGTTAATGCATAGTATGTGTTTTCTTTGATGTAATGTTGAAAAGTCATGATTATTCCATCAAAAGGTTCCCAGTATAGCATGCTTTAAATACTACTGATGTAAAGACGCAACATCACTGATAAATTTATAAATTCGTATGTTTAGAATTTGTTGTTGTTTTTTTTTCTGTAAAGCTGCTTTGTAATAATGTCTATTGTTAAAAGTGCTACACAAATAAAACTAACTTGACATCACATCGAAGGCAACTTTCACATATGCAGTATTTACAATACTTGTGCTTTCACTGAGCATTTGCAAACACAGCAGTTGCACTTAGTCTGAGACAACTTCCTCAACTGCAATGAGAACAAGATTCAACTACATGTGCAGGAACTAAACCAAACTTTGTGACTTAAATATTATAAAAACTCAAACAAACATTATTGTACATTATGGAAATTCTTAGACAATTCAAAGAAATTTGATGAATGGTTGAACTTTATTACTCTGTAAGTTCAGATAGTGTTTGGTTTTAAAGGTTCTGTCTATTTCTCATTCTCCTAATATATTTAAAGGATATACACAGAACCCTTATTTTTAAATAAATTTCAGAGTGGATAGTATCTCCATCCATGGCTCTTGTATGCTGCATAAATGGGAATTTAAAAAAATAAATATTTTTGAGAGTTAAAATCGACCGCCACTTTGGCATTTGAGCTGCCCTGCTGAGCTAGCCATCCCTGAGTGTGTGACGTCACAGCAGTAACTGGTTTTAAGGCTGAGGCCTTTTACAGCTATTACCAAAGTCATATAAATAAAAATTTAGGTGAAAGTAAGAAATACCAATCCTGACTTGCTCAACTAAGACTGATTTGACTTAATTGATTGTTGGTTGACTCTCATTAAAACAGGATAGGTGTTATAATTTATACAACATACTGTTCATGCATTTTCACTGATAAAACGTAAAAGGCTCAATAAATAATCAGAGGAACTGAGACAATCATATTCTGAAGCAAATTAAATAATCTTATACCGGTAACTTAAACACACAATACAAGTTACATGTATTAATCTAAATGCAGGTAAACAATGTGTGTTTTTTGTTGATTTTTTATCCAAATAAGAGTCTGAGCTTACCCGTCTGTGTTCTCGCTTCCTGAAGGCCAATCTTGTGGCCAATTATTTTGAAACAATCCGACTTTCAGTTGTTCGTTCAGTTCTCAGTTCATTTGCTTCTTCCATGTAAGGGAGAAATGGCAGCAATATCCAGCTTAGAAATAAGACGGCTGGTCTACTCATTCTCCATTCTCTCCATTACTAAGTACTCCACCATTACTGCTCGGCTCAGGCAATTACTAAAACCTGGGACGGAACGGGATGTCACTGGTTTTAGCAACAACCGTGGGGAGGTCACTGCCCGAGTGATATGTCACGTCCCGTTCCATCCCGGGTTTTACCAACAACCCTCGGCTCACTCCAGGAAAACTGGTGTAACTAAACTCACTTTCCTTTTAAAAATAAATAAATAAATAAATACTTTCCTTTTCTTGTAATTTTATTTAATTGTTGATACTGCACCGTCTTTCAATATGGGCTTATAGCCAACGGTCCTCAACAGATCAGAGGTTTCGTACGAGTCTTCAGTAAAATGTGCAGAGCAGAGGACAGACCACTTCATAGGTGCTAAGTTTGCCCGTGAACTTCTCGCAAAACGCATCCAAATATTTGCAGTTTGAACATTCTTGGGCCATGAATGCAACGTAAATCCATCTTATGTCATTTTGCTGCACCCACCAGCAAAACATCTACAAGGCATGGCAATAAAAAATTAGCTCAAAATGGAGGATTGGAGTTGCAGTCAGCTCTGTGTTTTAGTATAGCGGAAATGGCGATGACACCGATAGACTTCCTGCTGTGACATTACGGACGTCAAGGTCATTCACTCAGACCGCTACCTATATGAATCACTTTAATCATAAAAATCACTATATTATGTTTATTGTTAACACTTAAAACTATTCCTATGCCATTCTTGAGGTCTCAAGGCATTTATAAATGAAAGTGAGGCCATGGCTCTGTGTATACAGTATGCTTTAAGTATAGTATCTAGAAGTGTATCTACAAATGATCATAAATTAGTACAGTATGTGAAGTTATTCTTGTTCTATATCTTGTGATGCTTATAGATGAAGGTTTTTTTTTTCTTTTTGTTTCAGCCAGAGTGTAAATATATACAAATATTGATTGGTTAAGGTCGCCTTTGTTGCATTTATCCTGGATGATGATTCCCTGGCACATAGAGCCTTACAAAACAAAATTTATCTGTGAGTTTAAAGATATAATTTTAAAAATATATATATTACACAGGCGGCACGGTGGTGTAGTGGTTAGCGCTGTCGCCTCACAGTAAGAAGGTCCGGGTTTGAGCCCCGTGGCTGGTGAGGGCCTTTCTGTGCGGAGTTTGCATGTTGTCCATGTGGGTTTCCTTCAGGTGCTCTGGTTTCCCCCACAGTCCAAAGACATGCAGGTTAGGTTAACTGGTGACTCTAAATTGACCGTAGGTGTGAATGGTTGTCTGTGTCTATGTGTCAGCCCTGTGATGACCTGGCAACTTTTTCCAGGGTGTACCCTGCCTTTCGCCCGTAGTCAGCTGGGATAGGCTCCAGCTTGCCTACGAACCTGTAGAACAGGATAATGAGACGAGATGAAATATTACACAGACACATTGCAAAATAAGGCCACAGGAAAATAACATATTCCACAGTTAATTTTCAATCTAAATACCAAATAGGAGATTATAATGTGTTCCAGGCTTGTTGGTTTGCTGGAAAGTTTTGTTTTTTTTATTGTTCTGACATGGAAAAATGAGTATAAATGGTGCTAGAGTGCTGAAGAAGAATATGAAAAATATCTACTGTATACACTATTTAGTATTTAGTACAAGTTCTCTGGTGCTTGGTTGAAGTCAATGTTTTACAGTATGTGTGGTAGCCAAATGCATTGGTTGTGTTTTGTACCACCACATGTGTGACCAATGAAAGAAAAATGATGGTAAATACAGTAGTCAAAAGAAATGAGCCAATTTCTTAATTTGACTGGGAAAATTGGGAAGATTAATGGATGAGAATGTGCCCCAAGTGTGTGTTAATGATACTCAAGTCAGGTAAAACCTACACTCAGTATGCAGCATGCACTAATTTGCAGTGCCATATATAGAGAGTAAACATCCCTTGATATAGAGGTCTCATTCCTCTGCACTGATAAAAAAAAAAGAAATTTTACCTGGCTGTGAAGGTTAAGTTCCATCAGCCAAGCCTTACTAAGTAAGGCTTGGCTGATGGAACTTGTAGATTTTATTTGATTTCATCACGTTAAATATGCACAAGGTCAACAAATGTTGTGCCAATAAACTGTGAAGTTACACTTTACTCTTTTCCACTGCCCTGTGACTATTTTTACTAAACAATCAGCACCTTTCTATTATGCTGGAGCAGTATAAATAAATAAATTCTACCCAATATTCCAGGAGCCAAACTGTCAATAACTTTTAAGTCATCTGAAGGTTTGTAGAAACAAGTGCATCAATCAATCTCTGACTTTACAGCAGATTTTGCTACCTCACTGGGGCACCAATCTATGATGGTTGTTAGTGGTTAGATAATGAAGATGCTTAGCAAGTAGAACTTAAACAAGAGGCCACCATTTTACTGTAAATTGAACTTGTTTCAAGCTTTGCCACTGAGAAGTATCTGACAAGCTCCGGACAAAGGTTATAATTTACTTGCAACTGTTCATGCACCCACACACATTTAATTTTGCACATGAACCATGTCCATTCATGCAATTGCCTCCATTAATCCTTCAGGCTGACAGCAGCATATTACTACAACATGCAGTTCAACCTCTCATCTCTCTTTAGCCTGTCTTTAGCTTGGCAGAATTCAAGTGGGTTACAGCCATAGCAAGACATGAAACTAGCCCAGCAGGACTTTATGAAGTCAACAGTTAAAGACAACAGTTAATCACAGTGAGCATCTTATTAAGACTGCATGTGTGACTTTAAAAATGGCACACACACACTATGCACGCAAACACACACACACACACACACACAAAGATTTGGATAATGATCATTTTATATCAACTAATATTTTATGTCAAAATATTAATAAATAAAAAAGTGGTCTGTATTCATTTTCTTCCAAAAGACTAATTTTCCCCATACTACTACAGTTGTGTTCTTTTGACCAAAAATGTTTGATTGTATAATAAATAACTTTTTTTAAAGTAATGTAGTATGAAATATTCTTTACACAGTTATATTGGATAATGTTTATGTTTTTAACATTGCCTTTCCTTAAACCAAGCCATAAGTAAAGCCAAATCATTTGAGAAGGAAAACTGAAGTTGATCACAGTTGACACAGTCTCAAGAACAGTAATCCAAGGCTACAGTGGTCACAGTCTCATTGAACTTGAACAGCTGATGATTGGAAAAAGGCCAGGAGATTTTTTTTTTTTCAATCTTCAGTTGTACAGTTTTGGTGAACATGAGCCCAGTGTTCTCTCAATATTGTGTTTGAAAATGCCAGGAGATACACAGCTTCTGAAATACTCACACCAGCCCATCTGTCACCAACAACCATGCCACGGTCAAAGTCACTGAGATCATAGTTTTGAGAAAATGGCTAGATTGGTTTGAGGTGCCAAGAAGGATATAGTAACTCAAATAATTTCTCTATACAACTGTGGTGCACAGAAAAGCATTTCAGTGTGCACAAATCATCAAACCATGAGATGGATGAGTTATAACAGTTTGGATGAATCTGTGCCTCAGATTCTTGTTCTTGGCTAACAGGAAAGGAATCCACCTCATTCACCTCAAGGTTCAAAGTGTTGCACTGTCTCAGATGCTTTTCTGCTCACCATAGTTGTAAAAAGTGATTATTTGAGTTACAATAAACTTTCTGCCAGCTCAGATCAGTCTGGCCATTCTCCTCTGATCTCTTTCATCAAAAAGGTGTTTCAGCTTGCAGACTATCTGCTCACAAGATGTTTTTGTGTTTTGCATCATTCTCTGTAAACTAGAGACTGTTGTCTCTGCGAAAATCTCAGGAAAACAGTAGTTTCTGAAATACTTAAAGCAGTCCAACAGCCCAATAACCATACCACACCATACCACAATCACAGAGAACATTCTTCATTCTCACACAAACATACATACATACATGCATACACACACACACACACACACACACACACACACACATATATATATATATATATATATATATATATATATATATATATATATATATATATATATATATATATTACAGTATTACACACAGCTCTGGAGAAAATTAAGAGACCATTTCAATTTTTTTCTTAAATCAGCAACTCTATGTATGGCAGCGATTTCATTCCAGTGTTTGTGCTGAAATTCCAACACAAGCACACCTCATTTCACTGAATGAGGTATTGATTAGATGATCACCTGAACGAAATCTTATTTAATGAGGAAAAGTACTGCTGTGGTCATCACTATCCTCTTGCAATAGGACCAGTTTGGATGGCAAAAACAGTGCTAGTAGTACCTTAAATTTAATTGGCATACAAAAATATCTATTGCCAAATGAGTTAAAAAGAAAAGATTTGAGAGAGGAAAAGAAGGGTTCAATTCTGGCTTTACTGGCAGAGGGATATAGTGAGAGTCAGGTTGCTTTCATCCTCAAAATTTCAAAGACAGCAGTTCATAAAAACAAGGTCAAACAGCAGATGTTGGGAATAACAAAGTTTCAGACTGTCAGAGGGCAAAAACCACTCTCCACTGACTGGGATGATCGTGAACTCTTTCAAATGTCACTCAACAACCACAGGATGACATCAAGTGACCTACAAAAAGAAGGGCAAATGGCAGCTGGGATGAAGTGCACGGCAAGGATGGTTCGAAACAGGCTCCTCCGGGTGGGGTTGAAGTCATGCAAAGATAGAAAAAAAAGCCCTTCATCACTGAGAAGCAAAGAAGAACCAGGCTGAGGTTTGCTCAAGACCATAAGGATTAGACCATAGAGGACTGGAGGATTCTTTGATGAGTCCAATTTCCAGTGTTTCCCATCACCTGGTCAACTAATGGTTAGACAGAGATGTGTAGAGGCCTACCAGCCACAGTGTCTCACATCCACTATGAAATTTGATGGAGGATTGGTGATGATCTGGGAGTTCTTCAGAAAGGCTGGAATGGGGGAGATTTTTGTTTGTGAAGGACACAAGATTCAAGCCATGTACAAGATTATACTGAAAGAAAACTTGCTTCCTTCTACGATAAAAATGTTCCTTAACTCTGAGAATTAGGTTTTCCAGCAGGACAGTGCTCCATGACACACAGCCAGCTCAATCAAGGTGTGGATGAAGGACCACAAGATCAAGACCCTGTCATGGCCAGCCCAACCTGCAGACCTGAACCCCATTGAAAACCTCTGGAATGTAATCAAGAGGAAGATGGATGATCACAAGCCATCACACAAAGCTGAGCTGATTGAATTTTTGTGCCAGGAGTGGCATAAAGTCACCCAAGAGCAACGTGAAAGACTGGTGGATAATATGCCAAGATGCATGAAAGCTGTGATTAAATGTTAGGGTTATTGCACCAAATATTGATTTCTAAACTCATCCTAAGTTCAAACATTAGTATTGTGTTGGTTAAAACTGAATATGATCTTGATTTCTATGCATTATTCAAGGACTGAAAACAATTTTTTTTTTGACTAGGTGTCATTTTCTGCAATTAAATGCTCTGACAATATTTTTATGTGGAATTTGGGAGAAATGTTGTCAGTAGTTTATGGACTAAAACAAAAATGTTCATGTTCCTCAAACACATACCTATAAATATCACATCTGCATGCATTCATTCCTAGCACACATCGAAGTTCCACTCATGCACATTTGCTGTCTGAGCAGCACACACCCCTCAGACTAAGTACATGCACATGTCCCAGATTAGACTGCAATCAGCTTGTACATATTAGGATGCTGAATGCTGATAGACTTTATGAAGTATTACATTTCTAGTGAACCTTGTTTTAGCATTGTCATTCTGGTTCTCGACTGTAGTTTTATGTTTTTTGTTTTTTATTCTGCCTTTGTTTTTGCCTCCAATTGTCTGTTTGTGCCTTGCTCAACCGTTGGCTGTCCACTTTTGCTGGTTTTGCCTGCCAATTTTGGATTATATGCCTGTTTTTAGTTGGTTTTATAATAAACACTCTTCTGCACTTACATTTGTCTACCACCATTTCCTGACAGAATACTTCACCTAATACATGGATGTGGCAGAGGAGAACAGGCACACTGTTCAGCCTGGATCTGTTGTTTTTCTTCTATGGCTAGGGTTTGACATACCAGCTTAATATGACTGGGGGAGAGCAGTCACTGGAGGGAATTTTACTGCACTGAAGGTTTTTTTTTTCCATGAGGACTTGGTAGAACCCAAAACTCTAGAGATATTTTGGGTGAGCTGCATGATTTATTGGCTCACCAAACCAATACACCAGTGGTCAAAGGCTTCATGAAAATGCAGCACCCATGCCTCTGGAGCTCTCAGGCATTCGCCAAGGAACTCAAGTCCTGGCTCCAGACCTCCAGGAAGGAGGACCCCCATAATTTTTTTTTTTTGGGGGGGCAAGGCTCTGGAGGCCAAAACAACAGCAGAGGAGGAGGCCTTCACTCCAGAGCTCCCTCCAGAGGCCAATGCAGCAGCAGAGGAGGCCTTTCCTCCAGAGGTCAATGCAGTGGCAGATGAGGAGGCCTTCACTCCAGAGCTCCCTCCAGAGGCTGACAAAGTGGCAGATGAGGAAGTCGTTGCTCCAGAGCTACTGTCAGGGGCCGACAAGGTGGCCTCTGCTCCAGAGCCAGCACCAGGAGCCAACAGGGCAGCCTCCAGTCCAGATCCAGTGTCACGGGCTGACAGGAGTACCACAGGTCCAGATTTCAATGGGAATTAGCTCTTTGCCACATTGCCCTGCTTTAAAGGCATCGTCACTGCACCACCAGGCTTTGAGGATGTTGCCGTTTCTGCTGGGTTTCACCAAAGATGAAACCATTACTGAAGCTACCGTAAGTCCAGACCTGCTGTGGAGTCCAGATCACAGTCCATGCCTCTGCACAAGTCCATGCCCATGCCTACTCCAGGGTCCATGCTTAAGCCCAGGTCCATTCCTGCGTCCATGCCCATGCCTGGGCCCAGATCTGGGTTTAGATCCATTTCTGCATCTAAGACCATGCCTAAACCTCCACCAATGTCCTCACCCCCACTTAAGGCCCAAGAGAGATTTTAGCTCCTGGAGGAAGCTCTTTGGGGGGCTTCTGTCACATCCGTGCATGTTCGCGACTGGCATGCATCAAACTTCCAATCAGGCGCATTCACTATCTAAGCAGCACACACCTCAAAGGCTAAGTACATGCATCTGTCCCAGATTACAGCACAATCAGCTCTTGCATATAAGAACACTGAATGACAGTAGACTTTGTGAAGTATTGCATTTCCAGCGACCCTTACCAAGCCTTATATTATTTTTGTCATTCTGGTTCCTGACTCTAGTTTTGTGTTTTTTGAGTCTGCCTTCATCTTTGCCTCCAACTGTCTGTGCCTTGCTTGACCTCTGCCTGTCCACTGTTGCTGATTTTGACTGCAGATTTTGGATTATATACCCATTTGTAGTTGTTTTTATAATAAACACTCTTCTTACATCCAGCTGATAAGCACCGTTCCTTTTGCAGTGCTCTCTTAATTTTTTCCATATATATATATATATATATATATATATATATATATATATATATATATATATATATATATATATTACACACACACACACACACACACACACACACACAAGTGCATAGTGCAACCAGAGACAACGTCAGAAACAGTTAAGAACCAGCTTAAGTGGGCTAAGGAAAGAAAGAACTGGACTATTGCTCAGTGGACCAACACCAGCAGATGATGTAGCACTCCAAATCATCACAAAATGCAGAAACTTCACAGTGGACTTCAAACACCTTGGATTCTGTGCCTCTCCACTCTTTCTCCAGACTCCATGACCTTGATTTCCAAACAAAATGCAGACTTTACTTTCATCTGAAAGAGGACTTTGAACCACTGAGCAACAATCCAGTTCTTTCTCTCCTTAGCCCAGGTAAGATGCTTCTGATGTTGTCTCTGGTTCAGGAGTGGTTTGAAATTAGGAATGCAACAGTCATAGCCCCTTTCCTGAAGATATCTGTGTGTGGTGGGTCTTGATGGACTGACAGCAGCCTCAGTCCACTCCTTGTGGAGCTCTCCCAAGTTCTTAAATCAACTTTTCTTGACAATTCTCTCAAGGCTGTAGTAATCCTTATTGCTTGTGCACCTTCTCCTGCCAGCCTTTTCAGCAATGATCTTCTGGACAACTGGAAGTCAGCAGTCTTCCCCATGACTGCAATTCCATGTACTGAACCAGACCAAAAGATACAAAATATTTATACTGTTTTACTCAAACTCAAAATGAAATATTCTAATATTTTGAGATACTGGATTTCTGATTTTCATGAGCTTTAAGCCATAATCATCAAAATTAAAACAGAAAAGCCTTGAAATAGTTCACTTTACATGTCATGAACATAGAATACATTAAAGTTTACCTTTTTGGATTAAAAAAATAAATTTTCATGATATTCCAGGACTTTGAGATGCATTTGTATACAGTTAGGTCCATATATATTTGGACAATGACACAAATTTTGTTTTTTTTTACCTGTTTACTGAAACATATTCAAGTTATAGTTATATAATGGACATGGACATAAAGTCCAGACTTTCAGCTTTCATTTGAGGGTATCCACATTAAAATTGGATGAAGGGTTTAGGAGTTTCAGCTCCTTAACATGTGCCACCCTGTTTTTAAAGGGACCAAAAGTAATTGGACAATTGACTCAAAGGCTATTTCATGGGCAGGTGTGGGCAATTCCTTCGTTATGTCATTCTCAATTAAGCAGATAAAAGGCCTGGAGTTGATTTGAGGTGTGGTGCTTGCATTTGGAAGATTTTGCTGTGAAGAAAACATGCAGTCAAAGGAGCTCTCCATGCAGGTGAAACAAGTCATCCTTAAGCTGCGAAAACAGAAAAAACCCATCTGAGAAATTGCTACAATATTAGCAGTGGCAAAATCTACAGTTTGGTACATCCTGAGAAAGAAAGAAAGCACTGGTGAACTCATCAATGCAAAAAGACCTGGACGCCCACAGAAGACAACAGTGGTGGATGATCGCAGAATAATTTCCATGGTGAAGAGAAACCCCTTCACAACAGCCAACCAAGTGAACAACACTCTCCAGAAGGTAGGCGTATCAATATCCAAATCTACCATAAAGAGAAGACTGCATGAAAGTAAATACAGAGGGTTCACTGCACGGTGCAAGCCACTCATAAGCCTCAAGAATAAAAAGGCAAGATTGGACTTTGCTAAAAAAGCATCTAAAAAAGCCAGCACAGTTCTGGAAGAACATTCTTTGGACAGATGAAACCAAGATCAACCTCTACCAGAATGATGGCAAGAAAAAAGTATGGTGAAGGTGTGGTACAGCTCATGATCCAAAGCATACCACATCATCTGTAAAACACGGCGGAGGCAGTGTGATGGCTTGGGCATGCATGGCTACTAGTGGCACTGGGTCACTAGTGTTTATTGATGATGTGACACAGGACAGAAGCAGCCAGATGAATTCTGAGGTATTCAGAGACATACTGTGTGCTCAAATCCAGCCAAATGCAGCCAAACTGATTGGTCAGCGTTTCATAATATAGATGGACAATGACCCAAAACATAAAGCCAAAGCAACCCAGGAGTTTATAAAAGCAAAGAAGTGGAATATTCTTGAATGGCCAAGTCAGTCACCTGATCTCAACCCAATTGAGCATGCATTTCACTTGTTAAAGACTAAACTTCAGACAGAAAGGCCCACAAACAAACAGCAACTGAAAACTGCTGCAGTAAAGGCCTGGCAGAGCATTAAAAAGGAGGAAACACAGCATCTGGTGATGTCCATGAGTTCAAGACTTCAGGCAATCATTGCCAACAAAGGGTTTTCAACCAAGTATTAGAAATGAACATTTTATTTAGTTATTTAATATGTCCAATTACTTTTGAGCCCCTGAAATGAAGGGATTGTGTTTAAAAAATGCTTTAGTTCCTCACATTTTTATGCAATCATTTTGTTCAACCCACTGAATTAAAGCTGAAAGTCTGAACTTCAACTGCATCTGAATTGTTTTGTTCAAAATTCATTGTGGTAATGTACAGAACCAAAATTAGAAAAATGTTGTCTCTGTCCAAATATTTATGGACCTAACTGTATATACACTGATCAGCCATTACATTATGACCACTGACAGGTGAAGTGAATAACATTGATTATGTTGTTACAATGGTACCTATCAAGGGGTGGGATATATTAGGCAGCAAGAGAACAGTCAGTTCTTGAAGTTGATGTGTTGGAAGCAGGAAAAATGGGCAAGCATCACAATCTGATCAACTTTGACAAGGGCCAAATTGTGATGGCTAGATGACTGGGTCCGAGCATCTCCAAAATGGCACATCTTGTGGGGTGTTCCCGATATGCAGTGGTTAGTACCTACCAAAAGTGTTCCAAGGAAGGAAAACCGGTGAACTGGTGACAGGATCATGGGTGTCGAAGGCCCATTGGTTCTCATGGGGCACAAAGGCTAGCCCATATGGTCCAATTCCTCAGAAGAGCTACTATTGCACAAATTGCTGAAAAAATTAATGCTGAGACCATTCTGTTTTAACTAGCATCAACTTTTTCAGCAGTCTGTGCTGTGTGTGTGCGTGTGCATGTAAAGAATACAGATTGTCACGAAAGTACTTCTGTTATACCATTGTGTAACACTTTGCATCACAACACTTTGCATCACAACACTTTGCACAGTTGATGTCATTGTGACATGTTTACATTCTTTTCTGTGTCCAAGAATCACAATGTCAACTGCTGATAGGACAACCTATTAAACATAATGTATTACCAATAGAAAGGTAACTGTGGGCTTGAATTAGACAAAAACAGCGATTCTGCACAGGAGCATGTTCCTAGAGCTAGCTAAGACCCAGGAAAAGGTCAATATCTTCTCTTGCCATGAGAAACAATCACAATCTGTTATGGTATCCAAAAAGAAATTCAGCACTAATTAAAGCCCAAAGTCCAAATAAAACTTGATTTGATATTTATGGAGAGGGGGGGATTAATTTGTTACTTGGGAAGCCAGGGTTTTTTGGTGGTCTTGAGGAATCAAACAAGGTCAGCTTGAAGTTTCTTGAAATAACAGGAGTGGTTTGAGATTTCCACCTGCAGCACTTAATTTCTGTTACTGATACATAGATGCCCTGCTACCATCAAGCTGACTTACAGAGAGGTTAGGGCACAAATAACAGACACAGAGAAATACAGACAAAGGCTGAGAAACATAATAACTTTCAGATGTTCAGCTATTGAGGTATTTCACTCACGTGACCAAGTCATGTGATGTTGCCATTTTGGACGGCACGGCTCGAATCAGTTTGAATGCGAGGAAGGCGACAAACGAAAAACAAAAGAAAAAGGAGCGAGATGCAGAAAACACCTTCACTATCCAGCGACGTAGGGCATTTACAGGGCGAGCAGAGGAAGAGGTATTTGCAAAAATTGAGGTTAGCAGGCTTAGAGAACGATGTTTACCTGCTTCCACCAGGATTGTTCACTGACGTACGGAAGTACACGAAGCCCTCGTCTTTACCTGACTTCGGTCCACATGATCTGTATACCTATGTCGTTAAAAACCCATCGCCATACACAGGTATTGATCTGAAAGCGTATAAGAGTTTGGATGCCTACAAATATTTTGTGTCAGGCTGGGTAACATGCCTACATCAGCGGGTCGTCCCTGGAGCCGGTGGTCGCCATCTGATTACAGCTAAGGTTTGTTCACATTTTCATTTACTTTCGGTCCTCAGGATAAAGAAAATGTTATTAAATGTCATTGAAATAACTTCTTAGTCTGTTGAGACATGGCCCGTTATAAATTTGCTGTTACCAGGCAATGACCAAGAACTGTATTATTAGGGTCGGTGTCTGTTGTAGCAGTGTACTAGCAACTAGCTGTTAGCACTAGCTAATGTCAACAACATAGTAGCTGGTATGTTACTGTAGCAATGTTTACGTTCAGTCATTTGGATGACTGTTAAAACCTTTCAGTCTCAAGTTTTTCCTTTACTGGATTTACTAGTTTACTGAGCTAGCGCGCTCGGCCAAACCGGGAGCCATCGTGCGCTCTCCGGCCGAGCCGCGAGCCATCGCGCGCTCTCCGGCCGAGCCGCGAGCCATCGCGCGCTCTCCGGCCAGGCCGGGAGCCATCGCGTGCTCTCCGGCCAGGCCGGGAGCCATCGCGCGCTCTCCGGCCGAGCCGGGAGCCATCGCGCGCTCTCCGGCCAGGCCGGGAGCCATCGCGCGCTCTCCGGCCAGGCCGGGAGCCATCGCGCGCTAGCTCAGTAAACTAGTAAATCCAGTAAAGGAAAAACTTGAGACTGAAAGGTTTTAACAGTCATCCAAATGACTGAACGTAAATATTGCTACAGTAACATACTAGCTACTGTTGTTGACATTAGCTAGCTTGCCGTCCAAAATGGTGGACACCGGGGCGTCACGTGACCCTGTGACGTCAGGTGAAATACCTCAATAGATGGCTTTGGCCATATGCCACAGTGCTATTGAATCCTTGGTTCTGATTGGTCAGAAAGAGGTAAATATTCAGGTACTTTCCATGACATCAGCACAGGCAATAGTTCCAGGTTTATCTTGAAGCACTCACTCAACTATGTAAGTTTCTACAACCCCAGTTCCAAAAAAATTGGGACACTGTGTAAAACATAAAAACAGAATATGAAAATTTGCAAATCATGGAAACTATATATTTCATTGAAAACAGCACAAAGGCAACATATCAAATGTTGAAACTTGAGAAATTTTGTTTTTTGAAAAATATATGCTCATTTAGAATTTGATGTCAGCAACATGTTTCAGAAAAGCTGGGACGGGGCAAGAAAAGACTGAAAAAGTTGTGTAATGGTTAAAAAAAACTAATTTGGTTCACTGGCAACAGGTCAGTAACATGATTAGGTATAAAAAGAGCATCCCAGAGAGGCTGAGTCTCTCAGAAGTAAAGATGGGGAGGGGTTCACCACTCTGTGAAAGACTGCATGGGCAAACAGTGCAACAATTTAAGAATAACGTTCCTTAATGTAAAATTGCAAAGAACTTGGGGGTCACATCATCTATGGCAGTTTCTCAACCACTGGTACGGGTCACAACACGCCATCTAGTGGACCGCAGTTTTTTTTCAAGTTTGAAGTCAAATATTAAATAGTTCAGCATGTCATAATGTCCCAAATCTGGTAGCTGGTTTGACATACACTTTTCAAGTGGAATAAATAAATTTGTGGATAAATTAAGAACAAGTCTTTATTATTGTCACTTTCCTCCTTTGCATTTACGTGAACATGTGTGCACATGCGCGCGCGCGCACACACACACACACACACATACACAGAGTATGTGTATTTTGCAGTGTCCTGAGCCCCAGATCTTTAACCCAGCCACATATAAAAAGTTGTTCGCCTCCATGCTCTTCCAGGTTTTCATCTGTGTGTCCGTCTGCAGCACCAGGTAGTTTGAGATGTCAAAGAACTCAACGGATGGATAATTTCCCAACGCCGAATGAATGAATAACTTTATTTAAACACGATAAATTGATCAGCAGAGCTGGTGGGGTCATGCATGTACAGATACAAATAATTATCAAATAATAGGGAGGCAATGAAGCAGCACAGCAGGAGGTGAAATGCTGCGAGAGGGAAGCTAAGGACAGCTACAGGAGAAAGGTGGAGCAGAAGCTGAAGGAGAACAGCATGAGGGAGGTCTGGGAAGGTGTGAAAACCATCACAGGCCACAATACAAAGACCAGAGTCGTTGAGGGGCCAGTGGAGAGGGCGAACGAGTTGAATGACTTCTTCAACCGGTTCAACCAGCCCACGTCCTCCCCACCCTCCCCCTCACTGCAGCCATCTCTCCTTCTTCCCTCAACACACCTCCCCCCAGTCATCACAGCAGCCCCCTCCTCCCCCTCCTCTCCCACCTCAACACAGACTCCTCCATGCATTACTGCACACCAGGTCAGAGGTCAACTGAGGAAGCTTCACCCCAGGAAAACAGCAGGCCCGGACAAGGTGTGTCCCTGACTACTGAAGACCTGCTCTGCTGAACTGGGTGAACCACTCCAACGCATCTTCAACCTCAGCCTGCAGCTGGGGAGAGTGCCAACCCTCTGGAAGACATCATGTATCATTCCAGTTCCCAAAAAGAATCGGCCCAGCGAGCTGAACGACTTCTGACTGGTGGCACTCACTTCACATCTGATGAAGACATTGGAGCGGCTCTTCCTCAGCCTTCTCAGACCCCAGGTACAACATGCCCAGGACTGTCTGCAGTTTGCGTACCAGGCAGGTGTTGGTGTGGAAGACGCCATCCTCTACCTGCTACACCGAGCCCACTCGCATCTGGATAAGGGAAATGGCACAGTGAGGATCCTCTTCTTGGACTTCTCGAGTGCCTTCAACACCATCCAGCCCCTACTGCTTCAGGACAAACTGAACAGGATGCGAGTGGACCCCTGCCTGGTCACCTGGATCTCCAGCTACCTCACTGACAGGCCGCAGTATGTCAGGCTGAAGGACATCATGTCTAACACTGTGATTAGCAGCACCGGCACATCCCAAGGCACGGTGCTGGCCCCTCTTCTCTTCACCCTGTACAGCGCAGACTTCTGCTACAACTCAGAGCTGTGTCACATTCAGAAGTTTGCCGATGACACAGCCATTGTTGGGTGTATCAGTGATGACAGAGAGGAGGAGTATAAGAGCCTGGTGGGGGACTTTGCTGTGTGGTGCAACAGGAACCATCTGCAGCTCAACACCTCAAAGACCAAGGAGCTGGTCATTGACTTTGGGAGGTCCAGACCAAGGTCACGACCAGTTCTGTTCGAGGGAGTCGAGGTGGAGGCTGTGGATTCCTACAAGTACCTCAGGCTGTGGCTGGACAGCAAGCTGGACTGGACTTGCAACACCAATCACTTATACAGGAAGGGACAGAGCAGGCTATACTTCCTTAGGAGGCTGCAGTCCTTTAACATCTGCAGGAAACTCCTGTGGATGTTCTATCAGTCTGTGGCTGCCAGTGTCCTGTTTTACACCGTGGTGTGCTGGGGGGGCAGCACATCCAAGAAGGACACATCCAGGCTGGACAAACTGATCAGGTGGGCTGGCTCTGTGGTCGGCATGAAGCTGGACTCTCTGGTGATGGTGGCAGAGAGAGGTCTATGGACAAACTATTAAAGGTCCCATGGCATGAAATTTTCACTTTCTGAGGTTTTTTAATGTTAAAATGAATTCCTCTGACCTTCTTAAGTCACCCCAGTGGCTAGAAATTTCATAATGTGTAAACCAAACTATGCCCAACATTTGAGAATGGCGCATCAAAACGGCGCGTTGATAAGCTCTTCCCTTTACTACGTCAGCAAGGGAGATGATCCCCACGCCCCCCCTCTGGATTCCCACCCACCGTATGGATTGCCCGCCCAGTTGTAGTGAGGAGACCATAGAGGACACAACAACATGGCATCACTTAAGCGAGCGAAACATGGAAATTGCGCTGTACATGGATGTGACAACACAGAAAAGAGTCTGTTTTTACTGCAGACGGGAGAGCCCCTGAAGATGCAGTGGCTTAATTTTATTTACTTCAATAATACGCCGTCGAGTCTACCTAAGACGGTGTATGTTTGTCAGAAGCATTTTCCTGAGGAATGTTTCCACAACTTGGGACAGTACAGGGCAGGTTTTGCACATCAACTGTCACTGAAGCCCAGGTCCGTACCAAGCATCCCTGCCACATCAGCCACAAACACCGAACAAGTAAGTGTATAACTGTTAAGTCGTTTTGCCGGGTTTTAAAAATGGTGCATTTGCAGTGGCTACATTAGCTGTGCAGCTAACCGCTTCCTGCAGTTAGCCAGGTACTCTGCGCTACCTCTGTTATAATAGCCAATCAAAACAGTTTTTACAAAGACACCCACATTCTTTTTTTAAGTCACTCGTTCATTTTATTTGTTTGTTTGTTCAGTGCCTACAATTAAAAACAGTTTGTTTGTATTGCATTTATTTAATTCCTGGGCTCCCATCTGTAACAGAATCACTTTTTTTTTCAGAATCACTTTTATTGCCAGGTATGTGGACACACACGAGGAATTTGACTCCGGTATCACTTAGCTCTCATAGTACAAAACAGAGAAAAAAGCGTATACACAAAACAAACAAACAATATGGTGCAATAGGTGCATAGTGCAAAGTAATCCAGGTAAGTCAAGTATGAAATAGATAAATAAATATAAAGTATACAGTGTGCACAGAATGACAGTATGAGTGTGCAGATATTTTACAAGTGATATTACTGTTATATGAATCTGGATTTTAGCTGTTCATCACAGAAAGGATTTTCTCTTTTGGTGCAATATGGTGCATAGTGCAAAGATGAAATAGTAAATATAAATAAGAATAAATATAATATACGTAACAGTGAGTACAGAATGGCAGTATGAGTGTGCAGATATTTTGCAAGTGATATTAATGAGATATGAATCTGGATTTTAGCTGTTCATCACAGAGACAGCCTGAGGGAAGAAACTATTCTTGTGTCTGGTTGTTTTTGCATACAGTGATCTATATCGCCTCCCTGAGGGGAGAAGTTTAAACAGTTTGTGACCAGGGTGTGATGGATCCGCAGAGATGTTACCTGCCCGTTTCCTGACTCTGGACAAGTATATAGGTCTTGGATGGAGGGCAGGTTGACACCAATAATTTTCTCTGCAGACCTTATTGTCCATTGCAGTCTGTTCTTCTCCTATTTGGTGACCGATCCAAACCAAACAGTGATGGAAGAGCAAAGAACAGACTGAATGATGGCAGAGTAGAATTGTGTCAGCAGCTCCTTAGGCAGGTTGAGCTTCCTGAGCTGGCGCAGAAAGTACAACCTCTGCTGAGCCTTTTTGATGATAGCGACTGTGTTGGTCTCCCACTTCAAGTTCTGAGAGATTGTGGAACCCAGAAACCTGAAGCTTTCAACAGCACTCACAGTGTTGTTGGTGCTGGTGATGGGCAGCAGAGTGTGGGGGGCTCCTCCTAAAGTCCACTGTCATTAGGGTGGTTCATAAAATTGACTTTCACCAAATTTTGCCAGATCGCTTTTTGCCTTGTTCCAATTGATATTCTAAGCATCTGTACCAAAAATGGAGTCAATTGCTGCACATTTAGGGGTGGCACACTTTTTCACAATTTTGAAATTGTTAACATTTTTTTTCTATTTTCAAGGCCCAGACAAGTCTGACATTGAAGCAGAAACAATCAGTGAGGAAAGTTACCAACTTCGTCTGTTTCATCTACATAATGTATTGGCATGAGGCTTCCCTTGCAACCCATGCTCCAAAGAATGATTTGGACTTGATCCAGAGTTTGCATCTATATCCGGATAAAAGCATTGCAGATGCCGCACTGAAGAGCATTGCACGACATTTGTGGTATCTGTCAGAAGATCTCGTCACCCTAGCATTTTTTGATGCTCGCATTGATGCTGAAGAAAAGGAGGCAATGCTGAGAAATCTTGAAAGACGCCCTGGGAAGATGCTCAAAAGACTTGATGCCAAGTCTTTCTTCCGCAAGAACAGTACAACTACCATCTCTAGCCTCGTCACTCACCACTCAATCCACTTCTTTGAAGTTCTCACTGAAGGCCAAATTAACAGCACAAGTAACCCTGATGATGTGAGGTCCATTCTCACAGATGAGAATCTGCGACAAAAAGTTCATGCCTTGAAGGTCATCAATGACAGTGCAGAGAGAGGCATTGCCCTTATTAAACGCTGTCAACAATCTGTGCAAAATGAAGACCAAAAGCAGTTTTTGCTCTGCATTGTGCAAGGATACAGAGACAAATGCCACTTTTCCACTACAAACGCGGCTGAGTCGGGCTGAGCCGTGCCGTGCTGAGTTGGGCTGAGTCGAGCTGAGCGGGTCTATTGAAGTTGCATTTCGACTACAACCGCGCTGAACCGTGCTGGCTGGAAGTGGGTGGACACATTGGGTGGAGTTAGCGAAAGTGGGTGGACGTCACGTGATGTCGTTAAGCAGCGCAAACAGTGACATCAGTGATCTTTTAAGCGGTAGTCTCACGACCCGAATAGTAAACAATAAACATGGAGTCGTTAGTGTTGCTGGTCTTGGTGCTGTGGCTTGTTGTCACCGACAACGCCAACAGATACTGGCAAGAGCGTATAGATGAGGCGAGGTGCATAAGGCTTCAGAAATTCTCGTAATTCGTAATTATTCTTCTTCCGGGTTTACGGTGTTTACAGATCCCAGCGTGCTCGCAGGGCGTGTGTGGGCATGTGAGGACACTCCTCCTCACCAATCAGTGCACAGGGGAGTGTCTGCTCACGCCCCCAGCCTCACTCGGCTCGCTTTGGCTCGCTTCAGCCCCACTCCAAAACGGTGCGAGTTTTAGGGGCTAAGCAGGGCTGAAGCGAGCCGAGTCATGCTGTTCTTTGGTAGTCGAAACGCGAGCCGTGTCAGGCTGAAGTGAGCTGAAGCGAGCTGAAGTGAGCTGAAAAAGGGTAGTGGAAAAGGGCCAATAGTATCAAAGAGAACAAGGTCATCATACATGGAATATAGTGTTTGAACTGTTCTAATGTTCTAATATATGTAGCATAAGTACAGGGAGATTGGGAGAGATTATTATTGAGTACACTTATCGAGCATTCTGCATTGTTCATTTATGTAATGTTCAAGTTTCTGTTTCTGCTAAAGTTACGCATTCTTATGTAGAACATTAAAAATTGTGAAAAAAGTGTGCCACCCTTTACTGGCATCCTATTGGCTCAATTTCTGGTACAGATGTTTACAATGTCAATAGGAACAAGGCAAAATGCGATCTGGCAAAATTTAGAAAACTTTTACTTATACCATCATATTGTGAACCACCCTAACTGTCATCTCCACAGTTTTGAGCATGTTCAGCTCCAGATTATTCTGGCCGCACCAACAAACCAGCCGTTCAACCTCCCGGGAGTAACAGGGAGTGATGTTGCATCCCTTTAATGCACTTTACAATAGATTATTCGATTCTAATAGAATATATGAGCCAAAATAATTGGGGATCTTTTTTAATGGGCCCCAACTCATAACAAGTATAAATACGTAGATGGGCCTCAAAGCAGAAAAAAGTTGTGAACCCCTGATCTATAGTACATAATATCATTAAAAGCTTCAGAGAATCTGAAGAAATCTCTGTATGCAAGAGACAAGGCTGAAAACTGACAATGGATGCCTGTGATCTTCAGGCCCTCAGGTGGCACTGCATTAAAAGCAGACACGTGTTTGTCGTGGAAATCATTGTATGGGCTTAGGAACACTTCAGAAAACCATCATCTGTGAAAACAGTTCATTACTGAACCCATGATTGCAAGTTAAAACCAAATATAAACAATATCCAGAAATACTGCCACCTTCTCTGGGACCCAGCTCTTTCATGATGGACTAAGGCGAAGTGGAAAATTGTCCCAAGGTTTGACGAATCAAAAGTAGGAATTCTTTTTAGAAATCATGGACACTACATCCTCCAGGCTTAAGAGGAGAGGGACCATCCAGCTTGTTATCAGTGCACAGTTCAAAAGCCAGCATCTGTGATGGTATGAGAGTGCATTAGTGCACATGACATGGGTAGCTTGTACATTAGGGAAGGTATCATTAATGCTGAATGATGTATACACGTTTCAAAGCAATATGCTGCAATCCAGACAAACTCATTTTCAGGGAAGGCCTTTCTTCTTTCAGCAAGACAATGCCAAACTGCTTTCTGCACATATTAAAACTGCCTGGTTCCATAGTAAAAGAGTCCAGGTGCTAAACTGGCCTGCCTGCAGTCCAAACCTGTCTTCCATTTAAAACATTAGGTGCATTATGAAGCGCAAACTACAACAAAGGAGACCCTGAACTGTTGAGCAACGGAAATTGTATATCAGGCAAGAATGGGACAACATTTCTCTTTCAAAACTACAGCAATTGGTCTCCTCAATTCCCAAACATTTACAGAGTGTTGTTTAAAGTAGAGGTGATGTTTACAACACAGTGGTAAACATGACCCTGTCTCAACTCTTTTAAAACATGTTCCTGACATCAAATCCCAAATGAGCATATATTTTTTAAAAACCAATAAAATTTCTCAGTTTCAACATTTGATATGTTGTCTTGATTTGCAAATTATTGCATTCTGTTTTTATTTATGTTTTACACAGCTTCCCAACATTTTTTGAAATTGGGGTTGTATAGTAACATACGTCACAGATTTTTTTAGTTATTGATTCATGATATGGTAAAGTTTTCCCTGAGGAGCATTTTTGGAAGGAGTCTCCAGTGTCAGCACTTTGTAACAGTCAGTGTTAAAGCTGTAACTTTAGGTTCTATTTAATTTCTGTTTCCACACCTGGACACCTTCATTGTGCATATGTGCATGTGCACATGTCAAGACTGACATATGGTGATTATAAGACAAGATAAAATGCCATTAGCAGTGGTCAGCATTCCATTTACTTCTTATTGCTTTCATAATATATTGCATTTAGGTGTCTTCAGCAAAGAAATCCTGAATTTATTCTCCGTTAGTTTAGCGAACCATTCAGCCATAGTAGCCTATAGTATTAGCAACACTGTGGCTTCTTCTTTGGCACTGCTTTACCAAGACTTGGAATAGTGCTGCTAGTGGCAAATAGCAGGATTGCTGGCCCAACTGTCTAATATATTGGGTTATCATTCTTCAGACCTGTAAATATGAGAAGTGTACACTCAGAATAATCCTCTTAAAGGTGAATTGCACCCTTCTAGATGCTGAAGACAGACAATAATACTGTACTAGGTGCCTCAGACAGGCAGTGTTGAAAGCAATGTTTCCTGCACAGCTAAAGAAAACACTCTAAATGAGATATAATTGCCAAAAATGGCAGTGGGCCTTGGTAGTTTGGACACAGAGACAACATTCAGTGCCAAATGAGTTATTGAGGGAATTTTCTCTCCAAAACAACTGCCATGCATTTTAGACAGTATAATTGAGGACAAACAAGTTGAGGTTTGGCCATTTGCCAGCCACCACTGCTTGCATCATGTCCGCAGTGGTTTCACCTGATGAGACACTACATAAAAAGGCATGCTGCCCAAGCACTGAGTGCAAATTATTAGATTTTATTCTGTCAAAGGCCTTTGAGATTGCTACATGCATGGGATTCATAGGCAATTACCAGGTCAGCTACAGAGGTCTTGTCAACCCAGGGCAGACACTAGGTGGTCAGGACCATACTCACTGACCCCTAATAGGTGCAAAGAGGCTTTCTCAAGCAGGGTACAAGCTTACAGACACTCCACCACTGCCAAAAAATCCCCCACAGACCCCACTCATCATGTTAAATGGCTACTGATGAGACACTTCACTTCATAGTTCACTGAGCACCAAACACCAGTGGGTCCTGTTGACAGTTTCAGGGCTCAGGGTTTAATCAATTACAGATCCAATAAAATTTGCAAAGCTGTCCTAAGATGTGTGCTCTCCCTTGTGGACAAAGACACAGTCGAGAAAGTAGACCCCACTTTTCAGAACAAGGGTTTCTACATAATAGTCTTCCTGATTAGAAAAAATGGATGTCAGTTTTTCATTGCAAGGCTGACACTGAGCCCATGTTTACATTAGACCGTATCAGCGGATCATCAGATTAACGTTTTTAAAACTATTAGTGTGCACACAGCAACACCAATACACGATTTGCGTGCACACAGCAATACCAATACACGGATACGCTCGGCTCCGCAGGCATCCTGCGCTCCAAATCACTCCGCCCTGAACAGCGAGTGCCCTCTGGAGGGTGCGCACTCCGGCCTTGCGCAGCTCACAGAGCACGCGAGTGAAGTGAACAAGCTGTGATTCGGGACTGAGCCGCTGTGTGTGTGATCCCAGCGCACATCACTTACCACTTGCAAGTGGAAGGATGGCAAGCCTAAAGACAATCATAACTACACAATGGGCAGTATTTGCATCAGTATTTGCAGTATTTTCATACTTTTATACTCTTTAATGAAAGGTGATACAAGGCGGAAGTCCCCGCCGTTTTTCAGCAGTCACATCACATGACCAACGCCAGCGAATCAGGAAGGTGGATGTCACAGTGACGTTGTCCAATGAGACGCCAGCTAGAGCTCAGCACAGCGTATCCACATATTCTGAATGTTTACACAGCACCGGAGCTGACACGATCTGGATTGAATACGTGGACCCTGGCGGATTCCCGTTTCCTGGCGTTTCCAGGCGGTTTAATGTAAACGGACAGTGCATCCGCGAAGAAAACGAGACAGATACGGTCTAATGTAAATGTAGCCATAGAGACAAAGAACAATTCACACTAACACCTACGGTCAATTTAGAGCCACCAATTAACCTGAACTAATAAATGTATCCCTAATCATCCCATTAGAAACACATTTATCCCTAATGTGTTCCTAATGAGCAAGCTTGAGGTGATGGTGGCAAGGAAAAACTCCCTGAGGCGACATGAGGAAGTAACTTTGAGAGAAACCAGACTCAAAAGGGAACCCATCCTTTTACATTTCCAAAAACAATTTGAAATGTGGACTCATCAGACCACAGAACACTTTTCCAATTTGCATCAGTCCATCCCAGATGAGCTTGGGCCAAGAGAATTCAGCTGCGTTTCTGGATGTTGTTGCTATATGGCTTTCAATTTGCATTTGTAGATGCAGTAATGAACTGTTTACTGACAGCAGTGTTTTGAAGTGTTCCCAGCCCATGTAGTAATATCCTGTGTACAATCATGCTGGTTTTTAATGCAGTGCCACTTGAGGGATCACAGGTCATGGGTATTCAATACTGATTTTCAGCCTTGCCCCTTATGTGCAGAGCTTTTTCTGGATTCTCTGAGTCTTTTCATGAAGCCATGGCCTAATTGTTAGAGAATCAGCTTTGGGGAAAAAAGGTCACCTGTTTGATTCCCTGGACCAGCAGGAATGGCTGAAGTGCCTTTGACCAAGGCACCTAACCCCCAACTGCTCCCGAGGCTGCTCTGGGTATGTTGTACATTGCACTGGATAAGAGTGTCTGCTAAATGCCTGGAATGTAATTATGGATTGTTGGTGGTGAAATCCCTAAATTCCTTGCAATTGTATGTTGGCAAAAATGTATCAGGTTGAACATTAAATATCTTGTGTTTGTATTGTGTTCAATTAAATATACAGTACCAGTCAAAAGTTTGGACATACCTTCTAATTCAGTGTTTTTTCTTTATTTTTTTATTAAATAAATAAAATATTTAATCTTTAAGTAATGATGGACTGTCCTGTCTCGTTACTTAGTTGAGCAGTTCTTGACATAATATGGATTACTACAGTTGTCAAATAGGGCTATTTACTGTATTTTTATTATTTATTATTTACTATCCCTGGTAAAAAATAAATGTGCTAAGTGTACTAAAATTTAGCATACTTTTGTGTACTTGAAGCCGCACTAATCATCAATATACTTCAAGTGTGTTTATGATTAGTTAACTTGAGGCATGCTATTTTGGAACAACTAATTTTGTAGTAAATATATTTTAATTGTAATTAAATTGTAGAAAAGTGCACCTTGAAGTGTATTTAGTGTACTTTTATGTGATAAATTACACATAACTTTCACTTTAAGTATATTTTAGTATAATGTATTTCTATAAAGTGAAATTAGTATAATTATTTTAAAGTGTGTTAAAAGTGTTTGCGTGAAAGCGTGATGTTAGTATACTTTTTATATATTTACAAAAAGTACAATTTGTGTAAGTACATTTTCAATATTCTATTGAAAATATGAATATACTTTAAATACAATAAAGTATATTTATTTTTCACCAGGGATTTGATGGACCCAAACACAGTAAGAAGGGAAGAAATTCCACTAATTAACATTTGACAAAGCACTCCTTTTAATTGAAAAGCATTCCAGGTGACTACCTCATGAAACTCATCTCATCTCATCATCTCTAGCCGCTTTATCCTTCTACAGGGTCGCAGGCAAGCTGGAGCCTATCCCAGCTGACTACGGGCGAAAGGCGGGGTACACCCTGGACAAGTCGCCAGGTCATCACAGGGCTGACACATAGACACAGACAACCATTCACACTCACATTCACACCTACGGTCAATTTAGAGTCACCAGTTAACCTAACCTGCATGTCTTTGGACTGTGGGGGAAACCGGAGCACCCGGAGGAAACCCACGCAGACACGGGGAGAACATGCAAACTCCACACAGAAAGGCCCTCGCCGGCCCCGGGGCTCGAACCCAGGACCTTCTTGCTGTGAGGCGACAGCGCTAACCACTACACCACCGTGCCGCCCCCCTCATGAAACTGGTTAGGATAATGTCAGTAGTGTGCAATGCTGTCATCAAGGTTACTTTGAATAATCTAAAATGTGAAATATGTTTTGGTTTTTTTAAAGACTTTTTTTAACCACATAATTCCATATACAAACACTATTTACAGAAAAACAAAAATCTGTGATTTGTTAATTCACATGAACCTTTATTTAATTGACAAAAGTACAAAGAATAGATTTTCAATAGTTTTACTGACCAACTTAATTGTATTTTGTAAATATAAACAAAGGCAGAATTTGATGCCTGCAACATACTCAAAAATGTTGGGACAGAGGCAAAATAAGACTGAAAAGTTTATAGGATATTCAGGTAACACCATTTTGGAAGATTTCACAATAAGCAGGTTAAATGGTAACAGGTGAAGGTATCATGATTGTGTAAAAAAGGAGCATGCACCAAAGGCTTAGTGTTTGTAAGCAAGGATGGGTCATAGCTCATCCCTTTGTGCCAAAATTCATGAGAGAATTGTGAGTTTAAAAAATAACATTTCTCAATGTAAGATTGCAGTGAATTTAGGTCCTACAGTACATAATATTATGAAAAGATTCAGAGAATTCTGAGACATCATGTGTCAAGGGCAAAGTTGGAAACCACTATTGAATTTGTGTAACTTTTGACCCTTTAGATGGCACTGCCTGAGAAACCATCCAATATAGCCACATGGGCTCGGGGGTACTTCAGAAAACCGCTGTCACTTAAGAGTCCACTACTGCATCCAGAAATGCAACTTGAAACTATATTACCCAAGGAGGACGGCATTCATCAATTCTATGCAGAAATGCTGCCAATTTCTCTGGGCCTGAACTCATCTCAGATGAACCAAAAGACAGTGGAAATGTGTGCTGTGGTCAGATGAGTCCACATTTCAATTTATTTTTGGAAAAACCGGACATTGAGTTATCTGTGCCAAAGGTGAATGTAACATTCCAGTTTGTTATCAGAGAAAGGTGCAAAATACAGCATCTGTGATGATATAGAGGTGCATCAGTGCCCACAGCATGGGTGAGTTGCATGTGTGTGAAGGTACCATTGATATATTGGGGCATATATTGAGATTTTAGAGAGACATATTCATCAAGGCCATGTCTCTTCCCAGGAAGTCCATGCTTATTTCAGCAAGACAATGCCAGGCCTCATTCTGTACCGGCTACAACAGCAGGGCTTTATAGACACAGAGTGTGTGTGCTTGAGTGGCCTGCTGCCAGTCCAGATCTATCTTCTATTGAGAATGTATGGCACATCATGAAGAGGAGCATCAGACAACAGCGACCACAGACTGTTGAGCAGCTGAAGCCTTGTATCAAGCAAGAATGGACAAAAAATCCAATTACAGAAGTGCAACAGGGCAGCACGGTGGTGTAGTGGTTAGCACTGTCACCTCACAGCAAGAAAGTTCTGGGTTAGAGCTCAGTGGTCGACAGGGCCTGTCTGTGTGGAGTTTGCATGTTCTCCCCATGTCTGTTCCAGTTTCTCCCACAGTCTAAAGACATGCAGTTTAGGCTAATTGGTGGCTCTAAAATGACCGTAAGTGTGAATGTGAATGGTTGTTTGTCTCTATGTGTCAGCCCTGCAATGACCTGGCAACTTGTGCAGGGTGTACCCCACCTCTCGTTCATAGTCAGCTGGGATAGGCTACAGCTTGCCTGTGACCCTGCACAGGATAAGCAGTTTTGGATAATGGATGGAACTGCAACAATTAGTATCCTTAAGGCTCACTCACAACCCACCGTACATGCTACTACGGGCAGTCTACGGTAAAAAATTTGGCAAAACTGTGCCTGAAACTTGCGCAACACTTGTGTGTGTTCAGCACCATAGAAGGTTGCATACTGGACATGGAGACTTTTGGTCCTGCACATACAAATTCTATGGGTCTTGCGAAAAATCAAGAACACATACACTACGACCTAGGACCTGTACTACACTAGGACCTGTACTCCTTTTGTATGCCTGAGCTAAGTCAGCAGCATGGCTAGTAAGGGCTTTGCAATGACAGTAAGACACACGAATAACACATGGTCATTGTACGAGTGACATGCCTCAGAAGTGCTACACAAGTACTCCACACTTGCTATTTGTGCGGCCCCCAAGACAGAAGTACATCTCACTTTTTATCCCTATGTGTGGCATGCACGCAGCGCACGCAACCTGCAAACGACACAAGGAGCAAGACTCTGGGTACATATATTGGGGAGGAACCAAGGAACCGATTATGTAATGTGTAGCATTGTAGAAGGGAAGAAGATGGCTGTCACCATGCCGCCACAAAAACTGAAGGATTAGACCCTAATAGGCAGATGATAGAAGCTGAGGAGCAGCATGAAGAAATATTGTTCTTCAGTCGAAAGACAGATGCAGAATGCTGCAGACACTCTTTTATACCCACTCCTGGCTTGCGTCATATGCAAGTCATGAGTGATTGTCACATGCTAATCACATGCATCACACATGCTTCACAAGTGTGGCCCATACTCCTAGCATAGGAAACTGGTAAAATGCAAGTCATATGCACTCCACACTTAGTGAACACGTGCTGATCATGTGTGTCAGACATATGCTTTCCATGTGCTAACAATGCAGTTTTTCCCATGCTTCGAGGAAGTCAGGCGTGCAACCTGTACTTGACAAGTACTTTGCCTGTACTCCTCCCCCAGACTTTCCCCCGGGTTCACCGCGACCCTGCGGCATGGTTGCAAGCTACCAAACCCTGCGGCCAGTGCATGTCCAAAACACTTACAGCGGGTTGTGAGTGTGGCATTAGATCCCATACAATTAAAAAAGTGTTATTAAAGGGAAAGGTGATGTAACACAATTGTAATAATGCCTCTGACCCAACTTTTTTGAGTGTGTTGCAGGCATCAAATTCTAACTTTGTTTATATTTAAAAATACAATTAAATTGGTCAGTAAAACTATTGAAAATCTTTTCTTTGTACTTTTGTCAGTTAAATAATGCTTTGTGTGAATTAACAAACCATGGATTTTTGTTTTTATTGCATTTTGGAAAATATCCCAACTTTTCTGGAAATGAGGTTTGTATGTTCCATATGTTATTTCATAGTTTTGATATCTTCAGTATTGTTCTACAATGTAGAAAATAGTCAAAATACAGAAAAAAAACATGAATGAGTAGGTGTGTCCAAATGTTTGGCTGTTACTGTAGGTTGAAACGGATTTGCAAATCATTGCATTTTGTTTTTTATTTACATTTTACACAGCATCCCAACTTTTTTAGAAGTGGGGTTGTATAATCAAAGAACAAAATGTTACTGGGAGCCAATAGAGTTTGGATAAAATAGGGGTGATATCAACCTTTGTGCTTCTAGTAAGGATTCTAGCTGCTGAAATCTTTAGGTGGACAGGTTGCAGCAATAGGAGATCACAATGGCTTCTACTCCTGTCAGACAAGAACAGGAATCTGAGACTACAGTAGGCAGCTGGTGGGTTTTAAAATTTTGCAGCCAGGCTCAACAAAACGGGAAAGTTGAAAATATGAAAACTGTTGCCTGGTCTGATGAATCACGATTCCTGCTGCAACATGCAGAAAGTAGGGTCAGAATTTGGCATCAGCAGCATGAATCCAACTTTGTGTCAACAGTTCAGGCTGGTGGTAGTGGTGATGTAAAGATATGGGGAGTATATTCTTGGCTCTTTAATAAGCATCGTTCAAATACCTATCTAAGTAGCCTATCTAAGCATATCTATTTATTTATCTTTTTATGGCTACTTACAGCATGATAATGTGCCATGTCACACAGTAAAAGTAATCTCAAACTAATTCCATGAACATGGCAATGAGTTCAGTGTATTTCAATGGCCTAAAAAATAATAAAAGAAATAATTTTAACATAAAGTAAGCTACAGCCCTGCAATGGCCTGTGGTGGTGCTATCCAAATGAATTCCAGTGGAATTGACTCTGATCCCACCACATCTCTGACCAGGCTAAAGTGGTTACTGAAGATTAATGAATGTGGGTGTGGTTTTAACTGGTAAGCCAATGCATAATAATTTTATCTCTCTCTTTCTCTCTCTTTTTAAAATGTTGTACTTATCTTGAATTGCAAACTGAATGTCACTGCTGAAACAAATCTGTTAGTATGGAAAGAGTAAAAGTAAAATGTGGTTTAGTAGTGATATTGAATTGTGAAAATCCAAGCTACTTTAGCACTTATTTCAATATTCATAAATATAAGAAAATAAGCAGTAATTGATTTTGCAGTCTCTAGTGCATCTCAAAAAATTAGAATACCATGAAAAAGTTCCTTTTTTCATTATTTAATTCAAAAAGGTAAACTTTCATATATTCTATATTCATTACATGTAAAGTGAAATATTTAAAGCCTTTTTTGTTTTAATTTTGATGATTATGGCTTATATCTCATGAAAATCAGAAATCCAGTATCTCAAATTATTAGAATATTCCCAAAGATCAATCAAAAAAGGATTTACAATACAGAAATGTCCAACTTCTCATCTCGTCTCGTCTTCTTCCGCTTTATCTGGGGCCGGGTCACGGAGGCAGCAGTCTAAGCATGGAAGCCCAAACATCCCTTTCCCCAGACACCTCGGCCAGCTCCTCAGGAAGAACACCGAGGCATTCCCAGGCCAGCCGAGAGACATAGTCCCTCCAGCGTGTCCTGGGTCTTCCCCAGGGCCTCCTCCTGAAGGGACATACCTGGAACACCTCCCCAGGGAGACGTCCAGGAGGCATCCGAAAAAGATGCCCAAGCCACCTCAGCTGATTCCTCTTGATGTGGATGAGCAGCGGCTCTACTCCAAGCTCCTCCCAAGTGACTGTGCTTCTCACCCTATCTCTAAGGGAGCGCCCAGCCACCCTGCGAAGGAAACTCATTTCGGCCGCTTGTATCCGCGATCTTGTTTTTTCAGTCATTACCCAAAGCTCATGACCATAGGTGAGAGTCGGAACATAGATCGACTGGTAAATTGAGAGCTTTGCCTTTTGGCTCAGCTCCTTCTTCACCACGACGGACAGGTAAAGCGACGGCATCACTGTGGAGGCTGCACCGATCTGCCTGTCGATCTCACGCTCCATCCTTCCCTCATTCGTGAACAAGATCCCGAGATACTTAAACTCCTCCACTTGAGGCAGCACTTCTCCACCAACCTGGAGAGGGCAAGCCACCCTTTTCCGGTCGAGAACCATGGCCTCGGACTTGGAGGTGCTGATTCTCATCCCAGCCGCTTCACACTCAACTGCAAACTGCCCCAGTGCATTCTGAAGTTCCTGGTTTGAAGAAGCCAACAGTACAACATCATCCGCAAAAAGCAGAGATGAAATCCTGTGGTTCCCAAACAGGATTCTTTCGGGCCCCTGGCTGCACCTAGAAATTCTGTCCATAAAAATTATGAACAGAACCGGTGACAAAGGGCAGCCCTGCCGAAGTCCAACATGCACTGGGAACAGGTCTGATTTACTGCCAGCAATGCAAACCAGACTCCTGCTCCATTCGTACAGGGACCGGACAGCCCTTAGCAAAGAGCCCTGAACCCCATACTCCTGAAGCACCCCCCACAGAATACCATGGGGGACATGGTCGAATGCCTTCTCCAGATCCACAAAGCACATGTGGACTGGTTGGGCAAACTCCCATGAACCCTCGAGCACCCTATGAAGGGTATAGAGCTGGTCCAGTGTTCCGTGACCAGGACAAAAACCACATTGTTCCTCCTGGATCTGAGGTTCAACTATTGGTCAAATTCTCCTCTCCAGTACCCTGGAGTAAACCTTCCCTGGGAGGCTGAGAAGTGTGATTCCCCTATAATTGGAGCACACTCTCTGGTCCCCTTTCTTAAAAAGAGGGACCACCACCCCAGTCTGCCACTCCAGAGGCACTGTCCCCGACCGCCATGCGGTGTTGCAGAGGCATGTCAACCAAGACAGCCCCACAACATCCAGAGACTTGAGATACTCAGGGCGGATCTCATCCACCCCCGGTGCCTCGCCACCGAGGAGCTTGCAAACCACCTCAATGACTTCGGCTTGTGTAATGGACGTGTCCACCTCTGAGTCATCAGCCTCAGTCTCCTCAATGGAAGACATGACAGTGGGATTGAGGAGATCCTCAAAGTATTCCTTCCACCACCCGACAATGTCCCCAGTCGAGGTCAATAGCTCCCCACCCGCACTGTAAACAGTGTTGGCAGAGTACTGCTTCCCCCTCCTGAGGCGCCGGACAGTTTGCCAGAATTTCTCCGAGGCCGACCGATAGTCCTTCTCCATGGCCTCCCCGAACTCCTCCCAGTTCTGAGTTTTTGCCTCCGCAACTGCCTGAGCTGTGGCACGCCTGGCCTGCCGATACCCGTCAGCTGCCTCAGGAGTCCTGGAGGTCAACATGGCCTGATAGGACTCCTTCTTCAGCTTGACACCGGCATCCCTTACTTCTGGTGTCCACCACCGGGTTCGGGGATTGCCGCCACGACAGGCACTGGAGACCTTGCGGCCACAGCTCCAAACAGCTGCATCCACAATGGAGGTAGAGAACATGGTCCACTCAGACTCAATGTCCCCCGCCTCCCCTCGGAAGCTGGGAAAAGCTCTCCCGGATGTGGGAGTTAAAGACCTCCCCGACAGAGTGCTTGGCCAGACGTTCCCAGCAGACCCTCACCATACATTTGGGCCTGCCAGGTCTGTCCAGCTTCCTCCTCCACCAGTGGATCCAACTCACCACCAGGTGGTGATCAGTTGACAGCTCAGCCCCTCTCTTCACCCGAGTCTCCAAGACATAGGGTCGGAGATCAGATGAAACGACAACAAAGTCTATCATCAACCTCTGACCTAAGGTGTCCTGGTGCCACATGCACTTATGGACACCCCTATGCTTGAACATGGTGTTGGTTATGGACAAACTGTGACTAGCACAGAAGTCCAATAACAAAACACCACTAGGGTTCAGATTGGGGAGGCCGTTCCTCCCAACCATGCCCCTCCAGGTGTCACTGTCGTCGCCCACGTGAGCATTGAAGTCCCCCAGTAGCACAATGGAGTCCCCAGTCTGAGCACTCTTATGCAGAAACGATCGAGGACCATGACGTCGCCCGGTATGGCGCAGCCAGGGCCCCACCCTGGAGCCAGGCCCGGGGTTGGGGCTCGAATGCGAGCACTTGGTGGCCAGGCCTTTTCCCATGGGGCCCAGCCAGGCTCAGCCCGAAGAGGTGACGTGGGCCCGACCTCCTGTGGGTTCACCACCCACAGTGGTAGCAGTAGGGGACTGGTGCAGTGTGGATTGGGCGGCAGTCGAAGGCAGGGGCCTCGACAACCTGATCCCCGGACACAGCGGCTAGCTGTTGGGACATGGAATGTCACAATGTCCAACTTCTGAAAAGTATATTCATTTATACACTCAATACTTGGTTGGGGCTACTTTACCATGAATTACTGTATCAATGCAGTGTGGCATGGAGGTGATCAGTCTGTGGCACTGCTGAGGTGTTATTGAAGCCCAGGTTGCTTTGATAGTGGCCTTCAGTGTATCTGTATTTTTGGGTCGGGTGTTTCTCATCTTCCTCTTGACAATACCCCATAGATTCTCTATGGGGTTCAGGTCAGGCAAGTTGGCTGGCCAATCAAACACAGTAATATCATGGTCAGCAAACCATTTGGTAGTAGTTTTAGCACTGTGGGTAGGTGCTAAGTCCTGCTGGAAAAGGAAATCAGCATCTCCAAAAAGCTCGTCAGCAGATGGAAGCATGAAGTGCTCTAAAATCTCCTGGTAGATGGCTGTGTTGACTTTGGACTTGATAAAATACAGTGGACCAACACCAGCAGATGACATGGCACCCCAAATCATCACAGACTGTGGAAACTTCACACTGGGCTTCAAACACCTTGGATTCTGTGCCTTTCCACTCTTCCTCCAGACTCTAGAACCATGATTTCCAAATTAAGGGCCCGTTTACACGAGGATGCTGTCGGGTAAAAACGACTAAATATTTTATCGGAAGTGCCTTTCGTCTACACGGGGACGGCGTTTCCGAGGCTGAAAAACGGAAAAAATTGAAAACGCCTTCCAAAGTGGATAAGTTAAAAACGGCCCCCGTTGCATATCCGTCTAAACTACCCAATACGCGAAACTCTGCTCAGATCTGCTCACGTCGGGTACGCGTTTACGTCATACATATGTCATATACTGTACATGCCAGCCCGGGAAGTAAGAAAGTAAGTAAAAATGTAAGAGCATGTCTGATTACATCGATCCAACGGACCTTCAAGCTGCTCTGGCAGCTTTAATAAACGTCCAGGAGTCCTTCGAACATCTATACCGAATCTGCACATATACCGTTAATGTATAGCATGCTCTTACTTTTTTACTTACTTTCTTACTTACCATAGCCAGAGTAGTCAAAGTTTTCGCGGCGCAGATGTGCAGATCAGACAAGACGGAAGATGTTGCGCATGCGTGCAGACATAGCGGAGGTCTTTCACAGCACCGCCTGGCATGCACATCTGTGACAGAGCGCAATGCGTCCGTCACTAAACAGCGGTTCCTCCCGCTGGTCATGTTTCAATGGTCAAGTGCAGTGGACTAAACCACAGTTGCAAAGACATTCCAAATACAATCTGTGTTGTATGTTTGTTGTGGGTTTGGTAATGGGGGCTTTACAAGTATGTTTTGTTCCGGGTACATTTGTTACAACTTTTAGATATGTAAACCTGAAATGTTTGGTACATGTGTTCATAGTAAAAGACGCGACACAGGTTTAAACAGCGCAAGCATTTATTAGTTTTCACTATAAACAATAGCGTGTAAAGATTCATTAAGTGCGCACGCTTAACATCTGAATCCTTTTCTGCTAGAGTTTATCTAACATCAGCCAGAAATGTTTGTAGCCATTTACCTGCTGTAGTCTTCCGGGTGCGGGACCAAACCAGAATGCGGGTCTGAAAGCGCTTTTCAAGGTTTTTTCCGCGATGCGCGGGAAAGCAGCTCATTAGAGCGGAGAGAAATGGTCTAAAAATCTTACGTAAGTGTTTGTTGTAATATTTAAGGTCTGCACATTGTTGTAGGAGTGTAATGCATGCAGTGAAAATGTTTAGAACTGTTAAAATCTGTCTAGATGTGTTGATTGATTTTAAGGCCCACTTTACACGGGGACGGTATAAAACAAAAACATAAAAGTCCATTTTCGTTCTCACTTTTTTCCATGTCTACACGACCGTTTTCAAGGAGGAAATCTGCGTCTATACGGTGACACATAAATGTCTCCGCTATGTCTGCACGCATGCGCAACGTCTTCTGTCTTGTCTGATCTGCACATCTGCGCCGCTGTTCTGTCAAGTTATCCTACCAAGCCTACTACGCATGCGCGAAATCCAGGAGGGTAGGAAAATTTAACAGTAGTTTTGTCCCACCGATCAGCTGGGCTGATAGAAAATCGGTGAGAATTTCACGCATTTGCCGATTTTTATGTTTTGTGCGTATTGGTCGAGTCTTTGGCCGAGTCAAATAATTTGTAATGTCTTGTTTTGAATAATAAAACGGTCTGTATGAGAACTTGCTAGGATAACTTTAATCAAGTTTCAAATCAAATCAAGTTTATTTGTACAGCGCTTTTAACAATAAACATTGTCGCAAAGCAGCTTTACAGAATTTGAACGACTTAAAACATGAGCTAATTTTATCCCTAATCTATCCCCAATGAGCAAGCCTGTGGCGACGGTGGCAAGGAAAAACTCCCTCAGACGACATGAGGAAGAAACCTTGAGAGGAACCAGACTCAAAAGGGAACCCATCCTCATTTGGGCAACAACAGACAGCCTGACTATAATATTAACAGTTTTAACAGGTATAACCCTCAACTGTCCTCATGGGGCCGTCCTTCACAGGAGTGGGGCGATAAAACTCCGACCAGACACAGGGCACCAGGATGGATCAAGCAGGTCCGAGGGGCAGAAGAGGCCAGCATCTCAATCCCAGGATCAACATGTAACTCAGAGGGACAGATGGGGGGGGAGAGAAAGAAAACACGTTGTTAGGTATGCCCTAAAAATGACAAGTATTAAATCTGTGTGGTAGGCTCGCAGAGACGAGAGTCTTTACATCAGGCATGACGCACAATGGCATGTTAATATGGTAAAAAATATATCATGACCTGCTCTGGCTGGATGCTTGATTGGGTGATGGGAGCACACTCCTCAGCAATGATGAGATGCAGATGGGACCCTTAGGCCTGGCCAAGACAATTCAGTTACATTTCACCGGGTCTGGGACATGCGACAGAACGTCTGACGGCCGATTCCCTGCAGGCTACGATAGCCAGTCGAGGTCCCCACCGTCTCCACCAAAAGATTTCCTGTTGACTCCATGTAACTCAGAGGGACAGATTTGGGGTGGGTGGGGGGGGGGGAAGAGAAAGAAAACACAGGTGGTTAGGTATGCCCAATGTCACCTGAATAAGTAGGAACAGTATACATATTGCACCGAGTACAAGCAGGGACTCCGGCAACTAACTATGACAGCATAACTAAAAGGAGAGAGCCAGAAGGTAACACAGGCATGAGGGAGCCCCGGGACATAAAGCAGCCAGCCACTGCACCGTCAACAAACTCGAGTGAGCAAGCGAGTGGGGACTGACAGCATCCATACATCCCAGTTTACCAAAACACTCTATGTCTGAGGACCCTCCAGATCTACTCCTTTACCTCATAAACACCATTAACAAAAGGCTTGACTAAACAGATATGTTTTCAGCCTAGACTTAAATGCTGAGACTGTGTCTGATTCCCGAACATTACTTGGAAGGCTGTTCCATAACAGTGGGGCTTTGTAAGAAAAGGCTCTGCCCCCTGATGTAGCCTTCACTATACGAGGTACCAGCAGATAGCCTGCACCTTTTGATCTAAGTAGGCGTGGCGGGTCATAGAGGAGCAGAAGTTCACTCAGGTACTGTGGTGCGAGACCATTTAGTGCTTTAAAGGTCAATAGTAGTATTTTATAATCAATACGAAATTTAATTGGGAGCCAATGCAGTGTGGATAAGACAGGCGTGATGTGGTCATATTTTCTAGTTCTAGTAAGGACTCTTGCTGCGGCATTTTGAACTAACTGGAGCTTGTTTATGCACTTATTGGAACATCCAGACAGTAAGGCATTACAATAATCCAACCTGGAGGTAACGAAAGCATGGACTAGTTTTTCTGCATCATGCAATGACATTAAATTTCTTATCTTTGCAATATTTCTGAGATGAAAGAAAGCTATCCGGGTGATGTTATCAATGTGAGTTTCGAATGAAAGACTGGGGTCAATAATCACTCCGAGGTCTTTTACTGCTGCACGTGAAGAAACAGAAAGGCCATCCAGGGTTACTGTGTAATCAGAAAACTTACTTCTAGCTTTATGTGGTCCTAGCACAAGTACTTCAGTCTTGTCAGAGTTAAGCAGAAGGAAATTTATAAGCATCCAGTGTCTAATGTCCTTAACACATTCCTCAATTTTATTAAGCTGGTGTCTCTCATCAGGTTTTGCAGAGACATACAACTGTGTGTCATCAGCATAACAGTGGAAACTAATGCAATGTTTACGAATAATATCGCCCAAAGGTAACATATATAGAGAAAAAAGCAGTGGACCCAAGACAGAACCTTGTGGAACACCAAACTTTACCTCGGTACGTCTAGAAATATCACCATTTATATCGACATACTGATAATGATCAGTTAGATAAGACCTGAGCCAGGAGAGGGCCATTCCCTTAACTCCCACAACATTTTCTAGTCTATCCAGAAGAATGGAATGATCAATGGTATCAAATGCTGCACTAAGGTCAAGCAACACAAGTAGCGAGACACAGCCCTGATCAGACGCCAACAGTAGGTCGTTTACTACTTTAACCAGTACTGTCTCTGTGCTATGATGAGGTCTAAATCCTGACTGATACATTTCATGGATGTTATTCCTATGTAAATATGAGCATAACTGCTGTGCCACAGCTTTTTCAAGGATCTTGGAGATAAAGGGGAGGTTTGATATTGGCCGATAATTGGACAGCTGACAGGGATCAAGGTCAGGTTTTTTAATCAGGGGTTTGATAACTGCTAGTTTAAAGGATTTGGGTACATAGCCAATCATAAGAGAAGAATTTATTATTTTTAGAAGCGGTTCAATTACTCCAGGCATTATCTGTTTGAATAGATGTGTCGGTAAGGGATCTAGTACGCAAGTTGAGGCTTTTGATGTAGAGATTAATGAGAGTAATTCAGTTTCTTTTAGGGGAGTAAAACATTCTAACTGATGATCTGATACAGTTATATTGTTAACTACAAGGTCACTTTCATTGTCTAACCTTAAATTAGTAGTTTGAATTTTTTGTCGGATAGTCTCAATTTTGTCATTAAAAAAATTCATGAAGTCGTTGCTACTACATACTGCAGGTGTGCATGTGTTGATAGTGGACTTATTCCTGGTTAATTTTGCTACAGTATTAAATAGGAATCTAGGATTATTTTTGTTATCTTCTATTAGGGAGGAGAGATATGTTGATCTCGCAGCACTAAGAGCTTTTTTATACTTCAGGAAGCTCTCCTTCCACGCCAATTTGAACACTACCAATTTTGTTTGACGCCATTTACGTTCCAATTTTCGAGTGGTCTGTTTTAATGTGCGAGTGTCATCATTATACCAGGGTGCTAATTTTTTGTCTCTGACCATTTTCCTTTTTAGAGGAGCTACATTATCTAAAGTATGGCGGAATGTTGACTCTAAGCATTCAGTTGCCTGATCGAGTTCTGCAGGGGCTGACAGTGACCCAATCAAAGTTGACAGCTCTGGGAGATCATTTATAAAGCTCTGTGCAGTAGTTGACGTGAAAGTACGTTTAATACAGTAGCGTGGTGAGGTGCATATATTATTACTCAGACATATTTTGAATGAGATGAGACAATGATCTGAGATAACTTCAGACTGTGGAAGTATGACTATATTGTCTACGTTTAATCTGAATGTTAGTATTAGATCAAGGGTGTGACCACCATTATGGGTCGGTCCTATGACATTCTGCTTAATCCCGACTGAATCTAAGATGGACACAAACGCTGTTTTTAAAGGGTCTTCTGGGTTATCAAAGTGAATATTAAAATCTCCGACAACTAAAGCTTTGTCTAAGGAAATAACCAAATCTGAGATAAAATCTGCAAATTCAGAAAGAAACTCAGAATATGGCCCTGGGGGCCTGTAAATAATAAGCAATGGAATTAACTGGGTAGACTTATTTTTTGAGGCTACATACATTATATGAGTATGAAGAACTTCAAATGTATTAAATTTATAACCAGGTTTGTGTGTTACACCTAGATAATCGTTATAAATAACCGCGACGCCTCCTCCTCTGCCAGTTAGACGAGGCTGGTGTATATAACTGTATCCAGGAGGACTCGCTTCATTTAATGCTATATATTCATTTGGCTTAATCCATGTTTCTGTTAAACACAGTACATTAAACTCCTGATCAGTAATGAGTTCATTAACCATTAGCGCTTTAGATGTAAGAGATCTAATATTTAATAGCCCCACCTTTAGATCAAAGGTGCTGGCAGCAGCTGTACAGTCAGTCTGATCTAATTTTATATTGATTAGGTTACTGGAACAAACTCTCTGAAAATTTCTACCTTTTTGTTGAGCTCGGGGAACAGACACAGTCTCGATGTAGTGGGCCCTGAGTGACGACTCTGTGCAGCTAGCAGACAGTCGGTTTAGCCTGTTCGTCTGCTCCCTGGCCTTGGCTCTGGATTGTCAGAAATTAACTAGGCCTGTTCTGAGACTATGGCCTATGCTGCAGGAAATGAGAGCAGCACCTTCCCGAGTGGGATGGATACCGTCCCGCCCTAACAGGCCAGCAGTGCCCTCAAAATTAGCCCAATTATCTATAAAGCCCACACTGTTTTCAGAGCACCACCTGGACATCCAGCAGTTCAGCGACCATAACCTGCTGTAAGCTACATCGCCACGCCGCATTGGGATGGGGCCAGAGCATACTACAGCATCGGACATCGCCTTCGCTAATTTAAACACCTCTACAAAGTTACTCTTAGTAACCTCAGACTGACGAAGGCGTATATCATTAGCTCCTGCATGGATAACTATCTTTGAGAACCTGTGCTTGCCTAGGACCCTAAGATTACCTGCTATGTCCGGCGCCCTGGCTCCCGGTATACACCTGACTAAAGCTGCTGGTGCCCCTAAAGGCTGAGCTAATTTCACGTGCCGTATGATAGAGTCCCCTATAACCAGAGCTCTTTCAGGTTTCTCAGTGGGTGCATCACTAAGGAGAGCAAACCTGTTCGGCACGTGACGCGGAGAGGAGTGGTGCTCCCGTGGGCGAGCCTCAGCGGTAGCTTTGGCTCTACGCTTATGCCGCCGAGCCGTCACCCATTCGCCCCGCTGTAAGGGCTCTAATGCCGGAGTTGGGGGATTGCTAACTCCACCTAGGGCATCCAGACTTTCCCTAACAGAAACTACACTGTTCTCACGCTCACTAACCTGCTCTAAAGCCTGGACACGCGCTTCTAGCACTGAAATCTTCTCCGTCAGAGAGCTAACTAATCTGCACTTATCACAAGTAAAGCTAATAGAGCTATCGCTAGTGACGGAGGAAGAATGACTAAACATCCTGCACTCAGCACACTGAACAGGCTGAAGGTGTGCCATGATGAAAAGATTCACGTACCTTAAATGAAGATCTGTTGATATTAAAGCAGATCAGATGGCCTCCGCTTGTGGAGGAGAAAAAAAGAAAGCTTCCGGTCTCGGGGTTCTTCCGAAAAAAGAAAGAGAAAAAACCGGAAAAAACACAGAACACCGGTCTGGCTGAGGTACTGTAGTGCTCGAGGGAGGAGCAGGAGCAAACCGAAACTCTTTTAATATGCCTTTATTAAGTAACACTCACTCTTGTTTTGGTGAAGAAGAGAAAAGGCAGTGTCCATCTCAGCAAAATAAACCTGTTCAGCTGCTAGTTTTGTTTTCAGTCTCGGGTTTATGGTTTCACGAGCGGCTTGAATAGGCGGCGCGCGCGTGCGTGTGTGTGTAACTTGGCGACACCAAACTGAGGAGCTCCAGCCGGGCGGGTGAGCAGGAAAACACATCTACTGCATTAAAACACAGAGCAGCTTGAAGGTCTGTTGGATCGATGTAATCAGACATGCTCTTACTTTTTTACTTACTTTCTTAATTCCCGGGCTGGCATGTGCAGTATATGACATATGTATGATGTAAACGCGTACCCAACGTGAGCAGATCCGAGCAGAGTTTCGCGTATTGGGTAGTTTAGACGGATACGCAACGGGGGCCGTTTTTAACTTATCCACTTTGGAAGGCGTTTTCAATTTTATCCGTTTTTCAGCCTCGGAAACGCCATCCCCGTGTAAACGAAAGGCACTTCTGATAAAATATTTAGTCGTTTTTACCCGACAGCGTCCTCGTGTAAACGGGCCCTAATTGTGTTATGACTGTGCCGTAGTCTTTTAAATATGCGCTGCACTGTTCATTGGGGGGATGGCCTCGGCAGGGAGAGGACGCATGACTTGAGCTCTGTGTGAGTAATGCCAGAGTAGCCTAGCTTGCGTAGGCATTTTGTCCCAGAATTTTTGTTTGTTTGTTTGGTTTTGTCATCAGTGGTTTTTTTGTTGTTGTTGTTGTTTGTTTGTCCTGTTTGTGTTAACTGCCGGCTTAAGAATAAAAAGAAAACTATTTTTGTACAAGAATTTTCCTTATTTTGCTCATCATTCTGACTGACTACTCCATCCGCTCGGCACACTCTATTACAACATCCAATTGAATTCCACACATTTATGCGTCACCGTATAGACGCAGATTTCCTCCTTGAAAACGGTCGTGTAGACGCGGAAAAAAGTGAGAACAAAAACGGACTTTTGCGTTTTTGTTTCAGACCGTCCCCGTGTAAAGTGGGCCTAAATGCAAAATGTACTTTCATCTGAAAAGAGGACTTTGGACCACTGAGCAACAGTCCATTTCTTTCTCTCCTTAGCCCAGATAAGACACTTCTGACTTTGTCTCTGGCTCAGGAGTAGCTTGATATTAGGAATGCGAAAGTTGTATCCCCTTTCTTGAAGATGTCTGTTCGTGATGGGTCTTGATACACTGACACCAGCCTCAGTCCACTCCTTGTGAAGCTCTCCCAAGTTCTTGAATCAACTTTTCTTGACAATTCCCTTAAGACTGCAGCCATCCCTGTTGCTTGTGCACCTTTTCCAGCCACCCTTTTCAGCAATTACCTTTTGTGGCTTACCCTCCTTGTGGAGGGCATCAGTGATCATCTTCTGGACAACAGTCAAGTCAGCAGTCTTCCCCATGATTGTGGTTGTGTGTACTGAACTAGACCAAGAGATACACTGTGTTCATACTGTTTTACTCTAATTCGAAATGAAATATTCTAATATTTTGAGATTTTTTTAAATGTTTTTGTACTGTATGCCATACTGATTAAAATTAAAATAGAAAAATGCTTGAAACATTTTAGTTTATGTGTAATGAGTCTATAATATATAGCATTTTCACTTTCTTAAATAACTGATGGAAAATATTGAACTTTTTCACAATATTCTAATTTTTTGAAATGCACTAGTAGTTGCAGATGGATTATCATTGTTCATCATCATAATTATCAAACAAGGTCTTCACATTACTGACTGCAAATCACATGGTATACCTTTAAAAGAAGCATAATGCTAATTATTCTATCCATATTCACTGGATATGAGCAATCATACACTCTGATTGGCTGCTCTACTACTAGGATATCAGTTCATATACCGTGAATAGAGAAAAACAAAATGGCATGTTGCTGAACCAACCAAGGATGAAATAAAAACTCTACTCGAAAACAAAACCCCAAAAAATGCAAAAAAAAAGCAACAAAATATGGAATAAATGTATTTTATGGTAAGAACAAATATATATATATATATATATATATATATATATATATATATATATATATATATATATATATTTTTTTTTTTTTTTAAGAATTATTATTATTATTATTATTATTATTATTATTATTATAGCTTTTTTTTCACAAATTGCTACTGTCATTTCAATGGTTTGTTTATATTCTAAGCAGAAATTATTTTGTTGGATGTTTTGTATAAAGTTTTTATTTATTGAATTTGCAAAAAATAAAAACAAAAATGCTCTGTTTCTCAAAATTCAGTGAATGAGGATATAATAAAACAGTTTTTTCATTTAACCTCGTCGTACATGGCTTATAGCCAACTCAGTGCTACATGCCTCGTCGGCTATCAGCTCACATATGACTCAATTTCGTGGAATAACTATTAAATGTATTTCCATGTCTCCACTATGAGTAACAGCTCTTTTGTAGCATAACAATCCATTACTGTTCAATAATTTTCCAGGCATTCATGGACACACAGAGCTAGGGCATGCAGACAGCAGCCTGACTTACTCAGGGAGTTCATGATAAATATGCTACATGTACATTCACCTTGTGGATTGGAATGGCCTTTATCACATTCTTGCACCCTTTTCCAGTGGTATTCTCTCAATGTTTTCCCTCATAGATCATGCATCCTGAGCTGTTACTTAAAGATGGACATGCTTCTCATTGGCATTCCCAGTGTATAGCACCACTTTTCTCCACATGCCCTTATTTTAACTGTCCCTTTGTCTGCATGTGTCACATTACAGTGTTGTTTCGGTGTGATTATGGTATGATTGCAGTATTTTATCTGCGTTTACACGTTATGACAGGGAACAAGAGTGCACAACTGATAAGATATTGAACGTTCTTCAAGAATTTTCCTACATACAGTATAATCACTGATTTAAAGGCTCAAATGTAATTCAGCATTCATTCATATTAAACACACACATACACACATGAGACTGTGTATGCTGCAGAGACCACTGCAATCTTATTTCTGAAGTGCACGATTGGGTCTGCCTTTACTCAATAATTACAAACTAAATCATTCTAATGACAAAACTGCCACCCAGATATCAGGTCTTCATTTTTGTGTATCAATTTGCATAGCATATGTTTTATGTTTATGAGAACCTCTTATTCATGTAGTGTCAATAATGTGTGTGTGTGTGTGTGTGTGTGTGTGTGTGTGTGTGTGTGTGTGTGTGTGTGTGTGTGTGTGTGAATGCAGTCCTCTGAAATTTCATTTATTTATTTGATTCCTAGATTTTGAAAGGCAAGTTTCCAGAACATCCTTGATAAAGGCATCATTTTACAGGTACATTTAGGTGTGTAATCTATGTGATGGAACAAAAGTGAGAAAGATATACAAGTAGATAGGTATTAAAGCTTTATCTTAGTTGCATATAATAGTAATGTAATAGTTGCATGTAATATGAATTAACCTTGTAGAATTGGTGTAAAATAGATGAACAAAATATACAAATAATATGAATGCAAATACAAATATGAACAATACAAACACTACAGATACTACATACCTTTCTTGCCTGTGTTGGTCTTTAAACAATACCATTTTTTCTGTTTTCATCAATAATTTTGTGCTATTATTTTATTTTGTTGGATTTGTCACTTTCCCCTTCTGCAGCATTTTCATTTGCTCAAAGAATGCTTTTGTATTTTGTCTAAAAGCAGCAAGCGGAGGCCATCCACATCAGATCTGTCTAAAATAATCTAAAAAAATATTCAACTTAGGTACAGTACGTTAAACACTCAACATGGCAAACTTTCAGCTTTACAGTGTGTTGAGTGTAGGATGTTTAGTCATTCTTCCTCCATCATTAGTAATAGCATTATTTGCGATAAGCATATATTAGTTTTCTGATGAAGAAGATTGCAGCATTAGAAGAGACTCTAGAGAGTGTTAGTGAGAGTGAGAGTCGCGTAGTGTCTGTAGGGAAAAGCGGTTTACTTTGGTGCATACCACAAGACAGGGCAATGGATTAGAGCAAGTAACCTTAGGATCTTAGGCAAGTGTAGGTACAGTACAACCCCGATTCCAAAAAAGTTGGGACAAAGTACAAATTGTAAATAAAAATGGAATACAATGATGTGGAAGTTTCAAAATTCCATATTTTATTCAGAATAGAACATAGATGACATATCAAATGTTTAAACTGAGAAAATGTATCATTTAAAGAGAAAAATTAGGTGATTTTAAATTTCATGACAACAGCACATCGCAAAAAAGTTGGGACAAGGCCATGTTTACGACTGTGAGACATCCCCTTTTCTCTTTACAACAGTCTGTAAACATCTGGGGACTGAGGAGACAAGTTGCGCAAGTTTAGGGATAAGAATGTTAACCCATTCTTGTCTAACGTAGGATTGTAGTTGCTCAACTGTCTTAGGTCTTTTTTGTCTTATCTTCCATTTTATGATGCGCCAAATGTTTTCTATGGGTAAAAGATCTGGACTGCAGGCTGGCCAGTTCAGTACCCGGACCCTTCTTCTACACAGCCATGATGCTGTAATTGATGCAGTATGTGGTTTGGCATTGTCATGTTGGAAAATGCAAGGTCTTCCCCGAAAGAGACGTTGTCTGGATGGGAGCATATGTTGCTCTAGAACCTGGATATACCTTTCAGCATTGATGGTGTCTTTCCAGATGTGTAAGCTGCCCATGCCATATGCACTAATGTAACCCCATACCATCAGAGATGCAGGCTTCTGAACTGAGCGCTGATAACAACTCAAGTCGTCCTTCTCCTCTTTAGTCCGAATGACACGGCGTGCCTGATTTCCATAAAGAACTTCAAATTTTGATTCGTCTGTCCACAGAACAGTTTTCCACTTTGCCACAGTCCATTTTAAATGAGCCTTGGCCCAGAGAAGACGTTTGCGCTTCTGGATCATGTTTAGATACGGCTTCTTCTTTGAACTATAGAGTTTTAGCTGGCAATGGCGGATGGCACGGTGAATTGTGTTCACAGATAATGTTCCCTGGAAATATTCCTGAGCCCATTTTGTGATTTCCAATACAGAAGCATGCCTGTATGTGATGCAGTGCCGTCTAAGGGCCCGAAGATCATGGGCACCCAGTATGGTTTTCTGGCCTTGACCCTTACGCACAGAGATTCTTCCAGATTCTCTGAACCTTTTGATGATATTATGCACTGTAGATGATGATATGTTCAAAGTCTTTGCAATTTTACACTGTCGAACTCCTTTCTGATATTGCTCCACTATTTGTCAGTGCAGAATTAGGGGGATTGGTGATCCTCTTCCCATCTTTACTTCTGAGAGCTGCTGCACTCCAAGATGCTCTTTTTATACCCAGTCATGTAAATGACCTATTGCCAATTGACCTAATGAGTTGCAATTTGGTCCTCCAGCTGTTCCTTTTTTGTACCTTTAACTTTTCCAGCCTCTTATTGCCCCTGTCCCAACTTTTTTGAGATGTGTTGCTGTCATGAAATTTCAAATGAGCCAATATTTGGCATGAAATTTCAAAATGTCTCACTTTTGACATTTGATATGTTGTCTATGTTCTATTGTGAATACAATATCAGTTTTTGAGATTTGTAAATTATTGCATTCCGTTTTTATTTACAATTTGTACTTTGTCCCAACTTTTTTGGAATCGGGGTTGTAGTTTTCAAAGGTAGTTTTTCACGTAGGAACTAATGATATGCACCTTCATCAGTAAGAGTACTAAGAATAACACTGTAGAGGTGTGTAAATTAGCAAAGATGATGTCCAATGCAGTAATATGCTCTGGCCCCATTCCAATGTGGTGTGACAATGCAGGTTATGGTTGCCGAACTGCTGGATGTCCAGGTGGTGCTTGGAAAACAGTGTGGACTTTATAGATAATTGGGAGTAGTTTGAGGGCAAGGCTGGCCTGTTAGGGTGGGATGGTATCCCACTCACAGGAAGGCTTGAAAAGGTGCTCCGCATATTTACTGCAGCATAGCTCATAGGTGGGGTTTACATTAGACCGTATCAGCGGATGATCAGATTAACATTTTTAAAACGATTAGTGTGCACACAGCAACGCCAATACACGATTTGCGTGCACACAGCAACGCCAATACATGGATACACTCAGCTCCGCAGGCATCCTGCGCTCCAAATCACTCCGCCCTGAACAGCGAGTGCCCTCTGGAGGGTGCGCACTCCGGCCCTGCGCAGCTCACAGAGCGCGCGAGTGGAGTACACGAGCAGTGATTTGGGACTGAGCCGCTGTGTGTGTGATCTCAGTGCATGTCGGGCATGCGCGTCACTTACCACTTGCAAGTGGAAGGATGGCAAGCCTAAAGACAATCATAACTACACAATGGGCAGTATTTGCATCAGTATTTGCAGTATTTTCATACTTTTATACTCTTTAATGGAAGGTGATACAAGGCGGAAGTCCGCGCCGTTTTTCAGCAGTCGCGTCACATGACCAACGCCAGCAAATCAGGAAGGTGGATGTCACAGTGACGTTGTCCAATGACAACGCCAGCTAGAGCTCAGCACAGCGTATCTGCGTATCCGCGTATTCTCAATGTTTACACAGCACCGGACCAGACACGATCTGGATTGAATACGTGGACCCTGGCGGATTCCCGTTTCCCGGCGTTTCCAGGCGTTTTAATGTAAACGGACAGTGCATCCACGAAGAAAACGAGACAGATACAGTCTAATGTAAACTTGGCCTATGTCTCAGAACAGGCCTAGTTAGTCTGTAATGATCCAGAGCCAAGGCCAGGGAACAGACAAACAGGCTAAACTGACTCACTGCTAAAGTCGTTGCTCAAGTTCCACCATATTGAGACTGTGTCTATTCCCTGAGCTAAACAAAAATGTAAAAATATTCAGAAATTTTGTTTTAGTAAACTAACTAATATTACAATTTGATTGTAATGAATGTACAGCCAGCACCTTTGATCTAAAGCTAGGACTATTAAATATTAGATCTCTTGCATCTAAATTGCTTATTGCTAATGAAACTATTACTGACCAGGAGTTTAATGTACTGTGCTTAACAGAAATATGGACTAAACCAAATTAGTATGCAGCATTAAATGATACTGTGTTTAACAGAAGTATGGATTAAACAAAATGAGTATTTAGCATTAAATGAAACTAGTCCTCCCAGATACAGTTATATACATCAACCTCTTCTAACTGGCAAAGAAGGAGGCATCACAGTCAGGGGTGTAGCACAAAACTCTGGGCCCTATACATAAGCAGTCTCTGTGGGGCCCCTTCCTCTCGACCCATGTCTCTCACACATCCTTTGAATTTAAAAAAATAAATTCTTGAATCAACAGCTGTGCCAATCTGTGGTGGCTATTGGGGTATTCTACTGTCCTGTTCATACCACATTTAAACATGGAATAATTTGTGATATGATTAAATGAGGTTTGCTTGGAGTATCATGCTTAATAAAACATTATTATCTTCATGTTTATTTAGGTATTTATCACTCCCAAGGTTTAAGACAAAACTAACATGCTCCAAGTTTGATTCCTGACTGAATACCTTCAATCCAAATAACTGCTAATATTAGCTAACGTTATCTTAAACTAGGTGAACTTGTGAGTTTTTAACCTGAGTCTTAATTTTAGATAATTTTGAGTCCAAATTTTTACTAAGGAGAAAATTCTTACTATGTAAGAATGCCAAAACCTGCTATACAATGTAATCCTATGGGGCAGGCATGCACATAAAATCATGACTGACAGGCTCAACATGTTATCATAAGTGTCTGACAAATGGTGGAAAGGATTCCTACAGGAATAGATATGTGTTTGCTTACCTTAATAACTATAAAGAAACAATAAATGGCTGTAAAAACAGGAACTGAAATTTAAACTATATAAAATAAAAATGAACATCCCCTGTGTTAGCTGCACGCACCTTTCTTGTGAAAGAAATTAGTCAGCAGCTGTTTTCCCTCAGTTTGTTTTCTTTCTCTTTCCTTTCATTTTTGATATCTGGATTTGCCTTTCTTGGGGAAAAATGTGATTAACATTATGACTACTGTTCAAAAAATCAGCACTCTGGCATAAGCAATCATTTTGCTCGTTTAGCATAATCTGAGACCAATCCTAGTGCAGGGGTGGATGAAACTATTTTGCACCTTTTGTAAAGGGTGAGAGTGGATTCAGAGAGCCTCTACTATTTTTGTAAACAAAGTTTAGTAACTCAACCAATTTTTCCAGACAATTTATGTGACTTCTGATACCAAATTACTTGATAATAATAATAATAATAATAATAATAATAATAATAATAATAATAATAATAATAATAAGTGCTGCCAGGCTAAACAAACCTCACCCAGTAGCACTTATGATGAATATGAAGGAAGATATCACAAAAAAAGGTGCCCTATTGGTACATGTGGCTACTGCTTATAAATAAAATAGTTTTCTGATACCATGTCTATAAAGTAAATATAGCATATCAAGCATATCAAGCGTAATCCAAAAATGAACAATTTAAAAATCACAGAAGTAAAATATACCAAGTGTCTGTACTTTATATTATTCTACTCTTACAGTTTTCGAAACTGAAACCTCCGAACTGAGGCTGACATACACACGCTGGCTGTCGCCATGATCAAAACTCTTATTTCCCAGAAATGGCCTGGCACTAGAGCTCAGTGGAATGCACTTTCCCTCTGTAATAAGCATAAATGTGTCTGAAAGCAATTTCTTTAGTCTAGTCCATTTATTTCAAATGGCGAACCGAATTGTATATACTCACCAGCCATTTTAATCGGAACACATGTACTGTATCCGCATGTGCAGTGCACGACTGTTACACTCTTACATTCTTACAGCACGATGGCATAGTGGCTAGCACCTCTATATGAGGCAGTAGCCACAATAAAAACGATTTTGACCTTTTTGGTGACCTTGACCGGATGACCCTCAAAATGGTGAAGGTTCTATTTGAGACCAATGCCCATCTATCCTGAAAGTTTCATGAAGATTGATCCAGCTGTTTTCCTGTAATATCGTTAACAAAAAAAACAAAGAAACAAACAAAGAAAGAAACCTGACAAAAAAAAAAACAAAAAAAACAATACCTCACCAACTAGTGGACTCCTTCCTGAGTGAGGTAATAATAATAACTATCCAAGGCGAATGAACATCAAGAGTGTCTGGCTGAGTGTCTGGGACTGTGGAAAGAAGGTGAAATAGATATTCTGGTGCATGATGGGTGAATGATACAGAGGCATCTTACTAAATCCCACAGAGCTGATCCACCCAATAAAGCAAAAGTTTTTGCAAACCTTGTCATGGCAGGCCAAATTAACTCAGCTTTGTGCTACTGCAGTGATGACATTGGTAGAGGCGTTCTCCCTTTAAGCGATGACATCCTGAGGCAGCTCAGAGAAAAGCACCCCATGGCACAGGAAGCCCACCTAGGATCTCTACTCTTCGGACCAATTGAAGATATCCCAGATACAATCTATCAGCAGATCAGTGGCGAAATGGTCAGGGATGCTGCACTTAGGACAAAGGTCAAGTCAAGTCAAGGTTATTTTCATGACACTTTTACAATAGACATTGTCGCAAAGCAGCTTTTCAGAATTTTAATGACTTTAAACATGAGCTAATTTTATCCCTAATCTATCCCCAATGAGCAAGCCTGTGGCGACAGTGGCAAGGAAAAACTCCCTCAGACGACATGAGGAAGAAACCTCAAGAGGAACCAGACTCAAAAGGGAATCCATCCTCATTTGGGTGAAAACAGGCAATGTGATTATAACATTTTTAACAGTTTTAACATGAAATCTGTTTCGTTGATGTTATAACTCTTCATTGATGGAAACTTGAGTGCAAAACTGTTCATGACAACTGCAGTCCTAAAGTTAGCAAGTCAACTGTAGTCCTCAGCCATAAAAGCATGACTGTAAGTGTCCAGAACATCTTCCAAGTGTGACTTTGAACTGTCCATATGGGGCCGTCCTCCACAGGAGTGATATGATGAGACTCCAACCAGACATGGGGCATCAGGATGGATCAAGCAGGTCTGATGAACAGAAGAGGTCAGCATCTTGATCTCAGGATTGACATGTAACTCAGAGGGACAGACAGAGAGGGAGGGGGAGGGGAGAGAAAGAGAGAGAAAACACAGGTTTTTAGGTGTGCCCAGTTTCACCTGATGAGTAGGAACAATATACATTTTATGCTGAGTGCAAGCAAGGACCCCAGAAAAACTAAGTATGACAGCATAACTAAAAGGGGCGAGCCAGAAGGTAACACAGGCATGAGGGCACCCCAGGACATAAAGCAGCCAGCCACTACACCATCAACAAACTCGAGTGAGCAAGTGAGTAGGGGACTGATAGCATCCATACATCCCAGTTTACCAAAACACTCTATGCCTGAGGACTTTCCAGATCTACTCCTTTACCACATAAACACTATTAGCAAAAGGCTTGACTAAACAGATATGTTTTCAGCTTAGACTTAACGCCCGGTCACACAGCACTCCGCGTCTATATCACGTACAAAAAGATACAAAAATCTGGTGGACGTGGTCGTAAGTGGTAATTTTTGGTCAATTTTGGCTTTGCTGTGCTTTGTACGGGGTATGGCCGTCGGCGGCTGTTTCACTGCTGCAGCACTGCCTAAGCACAGCTAACCAAGTCCAGCCGCATGTAAGGCTAAAAATAGGTTTGCACGTGTTCGAACGCAGGGAAAAAAGCGACAAGTTACCACAGATAACCGCGGCCTCATCGCATCTGTAGCACTGCCGATCACGTGTTGAGCAGGGACGTAAAACGGGCACTCCACTGCCATAGCACTGCCAAATCACGGGTAACCACGGCTCAGTGTCGTTGGAAGAGCGGCTTGCTGCGCATATAAAAGCGGTCGCGCACGGCTGGTCTTCACAGTTGCCAATCCAGATCTCTTACAGTCCACAACCCTCACGCAAGTTTGTTCGGTGATTTCTGTTTTATCATGGCCAAGAAGAAGGGTCCCCCTGCCAAGAAGAGGCCGACGAAGGGTGAATATTTGCAGAGTGAAAATATGATTTGAATATGAAAATATTTGCAGATTGAAAATATGAATTTCAATGTATAAATGAAAATTAGAAGCATGTCAATAAATAGATTTATTTTTCATGTACAGGTGCTACCCCTCCTGCTGCCCCTCCTGCCACCACCACTGCTACCACTACCTCTGCTGCCACCCTTACTGCCACCCCTCCTGCCACCACCACTGCTACCACTACCTCTGCTGCCGCCCCTCCTGTCACCACCACTGCTACCACTACCTCTGCTGCCGCCCCTCCTGTCACCACCACTGCTACCACTACCTCTGCTGCCGCCCCTCCTGTCACCACCACTGCTACCACTACCTCTGCTGCCACCCCTCCTGCCACCACCACTGCTACCACTACATCTGCTGCCACCCCTGCTGCTGCCCCTGAGGCACCCATGGAGCTTGGAGAAGTGAGCCACCCAGCCCTTGAGGAGGGAGAAACACTTCCTGTGGAAGAAGTGAGGCCTCCTACTCCTCCCCCCCAAGCTGGTCAGGACGAGGAGGAAGAACCAGTGCTCGTAGGCAAGGGCCGTGGATGTGGACAGAGCAAGGGCAAGGGGAAGACTGCCCCCAAGAAGGACTGGAGCCTTGATGCTGCTGTAGAGGAGGACATTCTCGAGTGGCTGAAGGGCAACCCCTACCTCTGGATGCGCAGCAAGAAGGGCTACAAGCAGAAGAAGGCTACCTGGGAGATGAAGGCCCAAGAACTGGGGATTGATGTGGAGCACCTAGAGCAGTGGTGGAAAGGAATAAAGGACTGGTATGTGAAGCTCTCAAAGAAGACCAGTGGTCAGGTGACCAAGATGCTCACAGAGAGGGAGACCTGGGTCCTGCAGCACTGTGGCTTCTACAAAGGTCAGTACATTTAATTACATTGATTTCAAATGTGTTTTGAATTTCATTGCATTTGTCAATTTCATTTCACATTTAAATGTATGAAATGCTTTTAAAAGCAAAATGTCAATGCCGTGTAACTAAATAAATGTTTTAAACCTTTCAGTTTCCATCCCCAGTGACACCGGAGATCCCCTCGTCACTCTGGCCCGGGTCCCCTCTGCCTCTGCCACTGCCATGTCCACGGTCTCATGCCCTCCCCCTTCAGTGGACTCTGACGGCGACAGCCAGGCTCACGTCCTCGAGGACATGGAGTCTGCAGCTGTTGACCAGGCCTCTACATCTCAGCCCACGTCCACGTCCAGTCGCAGCCACAAGCGTGACAAGAGGAGAAGGGAGGAAGAGTGCCAGGAGGAGGAAGACACCTGGATGCGAGAACTCCGCGCCACCATGCAGGCCAACCAAGCCCTCCTGGAGAAGCTTGTGGAGGAGAGGCCCAATTCTGACCGTGAGCCCTTCGTACGGTTTGTTGCTGACACCCTGCGTACAGCTCCCCAGGAGCAGTACGACGAGATGAAGGAGCTGATCTTTGATATAGTGTGCCAGGGCCGGCGCCGCCAGCCTGGTGACAGTGAACAGCCATCCACGTCATGGGCCAGACCAGCTCAGTCCGTGTCAGCACCCCCAGCCTGGACAGCTTCCCAGCCTTCCCACCAGCCCTTCAGTCAGCAGTTCAGCCAGCCCTACAGCCAGCCCTACAGCGGCAAGCAGTACTTCCAGCAGCACAACCCCCAGTACCAGCAGAACTGGCAGTATGGCAGCAGCTTCATGCAGCAGACCTCGTTCCCCCCCATGTGGCAGACTGCTACTACACCCTCTCCTACACCTACGCAGTTCTGTGCTCAGCAGCCCACCTACCCCCAGCAGCAGCAGCAACAGCAGGAGCAGACTCCACCAAGCCGTGCCCAGCCCAGAGAGTCAGCTGAGTCATGGAGCATCCAGTTGGCCCAGAACACGATCCAGAGTAATGAATGGAACGCTAACCTCAGCTTCGACAGCACCATGCTCCCACCTGCAGGCAGATCCAGCCTCGACTCTCAGACATCCATGAACACTCCCAATGTGTCAGCCACCTCTCCTGGACTACAGACCAGGCCTCAGGAACAGCCTACGGAACAGCCGACTCAGGAACAGTAGAGTCAGGACTCCATTGTTAGTTTTGTTAGTGTATGCTCTTGTTTGTTAAGTTGAGAAGATTGGCTATGTATGCCTTGCTGTAAACTTGTTACTTATGTTATTTGCTGAAGATATGCCAATGACATTGGTATAAATTATGAAATGTGTTGGTGTTTTCTCTGGTTAATAAATATAAACAAAAAATAAATGAACATCCATCAAAAAACATAAAGTAAATAAAATGTGAACTTAAAAAATAAATAATGAAAAAAAGAAAAAAGCAATAGCAAACACAAAAATAAATGACAAAGTACATATGAAATTAAAACAAAAATTGGATTAAGACAGTTATCTTCTAACATTTAATAGAAGATAATTGTCTTAATCCAATTTATATTTTCCTTTCATTTCGTACGTACTTTAAATTTTTATGTTTGCTATCTTTAATTTTTCATTTTAATTTAATATATGACAAGTTTATTTATTCTAATTCACAATAAATTACTTCTATAGTCTATAGTTTTAATTTAGTTTTAATCTAGTAAAGTCAAAACTGCCAAACACATTTTACATTTCAATTTATTTATTTACGCACCCAGATGTTCCGTACCACCCTCCTCCTCCTCCTCCTTCTTCTTCTTCTCTCAGCAAGGATATGTTGAGTCTGTATCAGTTGGTTCTGTTGGTGCTGGAGCATTAAGATGAGGACATCACAGCGTTGAGGGTTCATGTTCACCCCTTGACATCTAGACTGCAAGTGCCGAGGTCTCAGAAAATTACGGTATTTACATGCCGCAAATCAGAAGTGATGCAGAAGTGATTAGACAGTGATCAATCGAATTTAGAACTTGTTTGAAACGTCGTTTAACGGGCTTAGACAGTGCTATGTACGCGGAAAAAATCCATTTCTCAGTGATAAGCCGCTAAACACACGCTATATCCCGTGATACCAACGCGTAACACCCGTCCGATGACCGTGCTCTGCCCGTGATAGACCGCCAAACTTTCGCGTCTTACCACATCTCCCCAAGTTTTAATAACGGCCAGGACACTGATTATCACGTGTTTTTCACGTGTGTTGCGCATCTTTACCACGTGTGCCGGCCGTGGTTGTCCGCGGTCTAAAGTTTTGAGCAGTCCAAAACTTTTTGCCGCGTCCGACGCCGTTCCGATTTTCCCCTGCATCCTGTCACGTCTGTATATCGACTGTAACACATCTAAACTTCGACATCAACACGAACAACATCGTCTGCTTCACGGGAGAGCACTTTTTGACGGGTTTTGGCCGTGATAAAGCCGTAAAGCGCTGTGTGACCGGGCCTTTAAATGCTGAGACTGTCTCTGATTCCCGAACACTACTTGGAAGGCTAGTCCATAACTGTAGGGTTTGTAAGGAAAGCCTCTGCCTCTTGATGTACTGTATGTCTAGAAAATCACCATTTACATCAACATACTGATAACGATCAGTTAAATAAGAGCTGAGCCAGGAGATGGCCGTTCACTTAACTCCCACAACATTTTCTAGTCTATCCAAAAGAATGGAATGATCAGTGGTATCAAATGCTGCACTAAGGTCAAGAAACACAAGCAGCGAGACACAGCCCTGATCAGATGCCAACAGTAGATCATTTACTACTTTAACCAGTGCTGCCTATGATGAGGTCTAAATCCTGACTGATACATTTCATGGATGTTATTCCTATGTAAATATGAGCATAACTGCTGTGTGACAGCTTCTTCTAGGATCTTGGAGAAAAAGGGAAACTTTGATATTGATCGATAATTCGACAGCTGACAGGGGTCGAAATCAGGTTTTTTAATCAGGGGTTTGATAACTGTGGGTGGTAAAAGAGAGCAACTGGACTTGCTTGAAGATTCTTGAAGACGTTTCACCTTTCATCCGAAAGGCTTCTTCAGTTCTGTCTAACTGGTAGGGAGCATCAGGTATTTATCCTCTCATGGATGAAAAGCTCATCTAAGGTGTCATTGAGTCATCCTGTTGGTGTGTGTCAACTGGGGGCTGGTTGTGAACGGCCTCGAGAGTCATTAGGATGATCAATGGATTGCCCGTTAGGGTGATCAATGGAATGCTGATTCTCTCTGTCCTCCTGTGAGTCACTGAAAACAGCTGGGTTTTGGTGTGCATTCAGTTGTCTGGGAAGTGTGCCAAGGACTGCATTGTAGGTGGCTGATAAATGATGTCTTAGACCCCCACCTCTGTTCAGTGATGGCTGTTCCAGGTTGACAAAAATGGCTTCTTTAACTCCTTGCTCATACCAACGATCCTCTCTGGCTAAAATGCGTACGTTGCAATCCTGAAATGAGTGTCCTTTGTTGTTAAGATGAAGGTAGACAGCAGAGTCCTGGCCTGAGGAACTGGCTCTCCTGTGTTGAGCTATGAGCCTGTGAAGCGGTTGCTTTGTCTCCCCAATATATGAGTCCGTGCATTCCTCACTGCAGTGTATGCCATTCAATGCAGATGAGATAATGATCTGAGATAACTTCAGACTGTGGAAGTGTGACTATATTTTCTATATTATGTTAGTATTAGATCAAGAGTATGACCACCATTATGACATTCCTATGACATTCTGATTAACCCCTACTGAAACTAAAACGGACACAAATGCTGTTTTCAAAGGGTCTTCTGGGTTATTAAATTGAATATTAAAATCTCAGACAACTAAAGCTTTGTCTAAGGAAATAACCAGGTCTGAGATAAAATCTGCAAATTCAGAAAGAAATTCAGAATATGGCCCTGGGGGCCTGTAAATAATAAGTAACAGAATTAACTGGGTACTTATTTTTCGAGGCTACATACATTATATTAGTATGAAGAACTTCAAATGTTTTCAATTTATAACCAAGTTTTTGTGTTACACCTAAATAATCATTATACATAACCGCGACGCCTCCTCCTTTGCCAGTTAGATGAGGCTGGTGTATATAACTGTATCCAGGAGGACTAGCTTCATTTAATGCTATATATTCATTTGGCTTAATCCATGTTTCTGTGAAACACAGTACATTAAACTCCTGATCAGTAATAAGTTTATTAACAATGAGTGCTTTAGATGTAAGAGATCTAATATTTAATAGCCTCACCTTTAGATCAAAGGTGCTGGCAGCGGCTGTACAGTCAGTATGATATAATTTTATATTGATTAGCTTACTGGAGGGGCGGCATGGTGGTGTAGTGGTTAGCACTGTTGTCTCACAGCAAGAAGGTCCTGGGTTTGAGCCCAGTGGCCAGCAAGGGCCTTTCTGTGTGGAGTTTGCATGTTCTCCCTGTGTCTGTGTGGGTTTCCTCTGGGTGCTCTGGTTTCCCCCACAGTCCAAAGACATGCAGGTTAGGTTCATTGGTGGCTCTAAATTGACCGTAGGCGTGAATGTGAGTGTGAATGGTTGTTTGTCTCTGTGTCAGCCCTGCGATGACCTGGCGATTTGTCCAGGATGTACCCTGCCTCTCGCCCATGGTCAGCTGGGACAGGTTCCAGCTTGCCTGTGACCCTGTAGAACAGGATAAGCAGCTACAGATAATGGATGGATGGATAGGTTACTGGAACAAACTTTCTGAGTATTTCTACTTTTTTGTTTAGCTTGGGGAACAGACACAGTCTTGATATAGTGGACCCTGAATGTTGACTCTGTGCCGCTAGCAGACAGTTGGTTTATCCTGTTTGTCTGCTCCCTGGCCTTGGCTCTGGATTGTCAGAAGTTAACTAGATCTGTTCTGAGACTATGAACTATGCTGCAAGAAATTAAATCAGCACCTTCCCAACAGGGCTGTAACTACCATTGAGGACACCGAGGTCATGTCCTCAGCATTTTTTTCCCACGGTATTTTTTTTTTCACTCAGAAATGTGAAATTAATACAAGATGAAAATCGTTCTGACTTTGATCGGTGGAAAATTCTAAATTCAGCTTGCATCCCCCTGTTCTCATTTGTTTGTCTAAAAATAAAGTCCACATAATAATTTTTAAACGAAGCTGAAATATCCGACATTGGAAACATTTCATATTAGGCAGCCTCGCGATAGTCAGCTAAGCACCACGGGATACACAAGAGTTGAGAAGTGTTCTCATCAAGGTCCGACTCCGCAGCCAGTCAGTTTGTCAATTAGTCATGGAATCTGAAAATTGACATAAGATGAAGAAGTCTACTACACTAAAACAAACCAAACTCAGCTTTGGAAAGTCAACAAGTGAGAGAAAAAGAAAGAGGGAAGAAGGTGAGTTAATTTTGCCAGTCCGGAATGCTTATGATCATTAACAGTGCAATTTTAATTAGCATTTCAAGCAACAACAGTCGAAGCCACTTAGCTAGATAGGATTTTCGTTTTCCAGGTGGCACAAACTCTTTTATTCTGTCTCTCTCGTCTCGATTTGATTTGGTGCGTTTCAGATCAGAAAAGGCTGGACAGTCGTGACCTGTTGTTTATGAAGTTATTGGATACTGATGAGACTTGAGCTATTTTGCTAACTTACCAGACTATAGGCTAACGTGAACCCAAGACACTATTGTTTTGATCATTGGTTGTATTTTCGAACGGAAATGAAAACGGGTAGCAAACTTATTATGTTCACATTTTATTTACAACATGATGTACCACCTCTGACTGCTTTCTGTCAATCATGAACAGCCCAGCCGCGTTCACAGCTCCTTCTCCGATCACCAATAATAATAGTAGTAATAATAATAATAATAATAATAATAATAATAATAATAATAATGTTTTAAAATCAAATAGAGGACACTGGAGAGGGTGAGGATCAGCGAGTTGAAGAGAGAGAGCCAGGAGAGGAAGAGAAGGGAAGAGCAGACACTCACACTCACTCACTCACACTCTCTCTCTCACTCACACACACAAAATACTTTTGTGATCGTGCAGTTTTGAAATTGTTAAAATAAACATGTTCACCTACATGTTCATCTCCTTGTTGGGCTTGTGATTTTGACTCGTTTCCAAAATGTATGAAAAGTCACCATATTAGGACTTTTTTTTTTTTGACAAATAAGATGTATTGCAATGTTTGACCTCGGTATTTGAAAAATCCTGGTTACGGCCCTGCTTCCCAAGTGGGATGGACACCATCCTGCTTTAACAGGCCAGCAGTGCACTCAAAATTAGTCCAATTATCTATAAAGTCCACACTGTTTTCAGAGCACCACCTGGACAACCAGCAGTGCAGCGACCATAACCTGCTATAAGCTACATCACCACACCACATTGGGATGGGGCCAGAGCATACTACAGCATTGGACATCGCCTTCACTAATTTAAACATCTCTACAAAGTTACTCTTAGTAACCTCAGACTGACGAAAGCATATATCATTAGCTCCTACATGGATAACTACTGTATCTTTGAGAACCTATGCTTGCCTAGGACCCTAAGATTACCTGCTATGTCCAGCGCCCTGGCTCCCGGTATACACCTGACTAAAGCTGCTGGTGCCCCTAAAGGCCTAGCTAATTTCACATGCCATATGATAACTAGAGCATGCCCCTATAACCAGAGCTCTTTCAGGTTTCTCAGCGGGTGCATCACTGAGGAGGGCAAACCTGTTCGACACATAAAGCAGAGAGGAGTGGTGCTCCCATGGGTGAGCCTCAGCGGTAGCTTTGGCTCTACACTTATACCACCAAGTCATCACCCATTCACCCCGCTGTAAGGGCTCTAATGCCAGAGTTGGGGGATTACTAACTCCACATAGGGCATCCAGACTTTCCCCTGCAGAAACTACACTGTTCTCATTCTCACTAGCCCTCCCTAAAGTCTGGATATGCACCTCCAAAGCTGCAATCTTCTCTGTCAGAGAGCAAACTAATCTGCACTTATCACAAATAAAGCTATCACTAACGACGAAGGAAGAATGACTAAACATCCTGCACTCAGCACACTGAACAAGTTGAAGGTGTGTCATGATGAAAGGATTCATGTACCTTAATCAAGGATCTTGTGATATTAAAGCAGATCCAATGTGGACGGCCTCCACTTGTGGTCTTTATGCAGGAGGAGAAAAAGGAAAGCTTCCGGTCTTGGTGTTCTTCCAAAAAAAATTGTAAATGCAGAAAAAGGAAAATGAAAGTGAATGTACAATTAAAAAATGAAAAGGATACTGGAAAATTATTTGTATAGAAAATAAAAAAGATTAGTGATTAACTCCAACACTCACAGAAAAAAGACTCGTTGCAAACAACTCAGAAACCAGGAAATACATCACACAGAATGCACATGCAACAACCAGCAAAGGGCTCCAGGGGGTCATCGGATATTGATGCTAATGGATTCAGGAGAATGACCGCGTGCAAATCATTTAAGAAATCAGGCACAGATCTATGCAACGCTATCACTATAATGGCCAGGCAATTTTGTATGGAGCGTAGTGATGCTCTTAGTATCGAGGTAATAATAGCAAATTGACTGATTCCACTTGACAAAGGGGAGGGCACAGTATGGCCGATCAGGGTTGGAGAAGTATTGCGCAGGATAATCAGGAAGTGTGTGATTAAATAGGAAGTGTGAAAGTAACAAAATCTGATGTCATCGATGCAAGCAGTTTGCTTCAGGTTTGCGCTGGTCTTAAGAATGGAAGTGAGGCTGCAATTCATGCAATGTGCAGCATTTTTGACGTTGATGAAACAGACGCTGTTCAGCTTATCGTTGCCTCCAATGCCTTTAATGCCCTGAATAGAGCTGCTGTGTTACACGATATTAGAGCGTTGTGCCCAACCATAGCGGCTTTCGCAATTAACACCTATAGACAGCCTGCGCGACTCTTCATTACTGGTGGGCAAGAACTGAGATCAGCAGATGGCACCACACAGGGTGACCCTCTTGCCATGAACCTGTACACCATCAGTCTTCAGCAGCTGATAACTCATCTACAACTCTCAAGCGCAACTAAGCAGTGCTGGTTTGCTGATGATGCAACTAGAAGTGGCTTGCTGGAGGATGTGAGAAAATGGTGGGATGAACTGTCAGAGAGTGGACCAGCACTAGAATACTTCTAGAATGTGAAAAAGTGCTGGCTGATTATTAAGCCCGAGAAAGAAGATGCACCCAGAGAGGTATTCGATGACATGGCAATTAACATCACTACTGAGGGTCACAAGCACCTTGGGGCAGCTCTTGGATCAAGGGCATATCCTAAGGAATATGTTGATGAGAAGGAAGAAATCTGGGTACATGAAGTCATCAAACTTGCAGAGTTCACCACATCACAACCTCAAGCGAGCTATGCAGGCTTCACATTTGGTTTATGGCATCGCTGGACATACTTCCTTAGGACACTGCCCAATATTGCTGACCTGCTGGAGCCACTTGAGCATGCAATAACTGATTCTCTAATTCCTGCTATTATGGCTCATTCAGTCACCGAAGATGAACGTGACCTCCTTGCACTTCCTGTGCGCATGGGGGGCTGTGGGCTTATGAATCCAGCTACAGCCTCATCCTCAGAATATGAGGCTTCAGTCAATTTCATGGGACCCCTGGTGAGGCAAATTGTGGAGCAAGTACACCAGCCTCCAGATGTGTCGGAAATAAGGTCAATACAATTGAACGTATGGAGAGAGAAAGATAAGTCCTTGAACAAGAGGCAAGAAGAAATCAAGAACTCCTTATTGCCAGGAACCATAAGAGCTGTCAAGCTAGCCTCAGAGAAGGGTGCATCAAACTGGTTAACAGTGATCCCTATCAAGCACCTGGGCTTCAATTTAAAGAAGCGAGAATTCAGGGACACCATTAAGCTTAGATACAACTGGGAATTCTCAGACGTACCGAAAACATGTGTATGTGGGGACTTGTTCAATGCGGATCATGCAATGATTTGCCGGCAGGGCAGTTTTATCATCCAGCGCCATAACGAACTCTGTGATTTGGAGGCAGAGATGTTAAAAATGGTATGTATTGTTGTTGAAATAGAACTGGTACTGCAGGAGATTACAGAAGAAAGCTTGAACAGGGGTACAAACAGAGCCCCTGATTTTTGATTAGACATCCATGCTCACGGGTTTTGGGAGAAGCAGAGATCTGCATTCTTTGACTTTCGGGTGTGTCACCCAAATGCAGACTCATATAGAAACCTGAGCCCCAAGCAAATCTACCAACAATATGAGAATGAAAAGAAATGCCAGTATGCTAGCAGGGTTATGGAACTCGAGCAAGGTACATTCACACCACTGGTATTCAGCACAACAAGTGGAATAGTGGAGGAATTTAAGAAGTACCACAACAGACTTGCCGAGCTACTAGCAATTAAAAAGGGAGATGACTATGCGAGTATGGTGTCATGGCTGAGAGTGAAAGTTTCCTTTGCAATCCTATGCTTGGCTCTACTCTGTTTGAGAGGATCAAGAACAATTAGAAGGACTTTAGATATTAATAATGCAGACATTACACTAGAGAATATGGCCGCATGAATAACTTGAAATTACTTATTTTAGTTTTCTCTTTTTTTTTTACTTTTTAAGCTCTAAATTAGGATAGGTTTTGCATTTTTTTTATTTATATGTTTACATATTCAGATTTTTTTAACACATTTTGTATTTCTATATAGTTTTAGTGTGTGCGTGTGTGTATATAGCCAAATTTTAGATTATTAATATACCTGTGTACACAAGTGTGAGCTGCACCTTTGTTACATTTGCATGCTGCTTTTGAATTTTGAAATAATAATAATAATAATAATAATAATAATAATAATAATAATAATAGACAAAAACAAACTTTTCATTCCTATGCTTCGAGCCCCCCTACCTCCCACTCAGTGTGGCCCTGGGTAGTCATTACTACACACACACACACACACGACGACACCACAAATCACAGTTATTTTTAATGATAATCTAGGCACAGCTTGGGCTCCAGAACCCAGCTCCTGGAGAGGGGCTGGATTTTCCACTTCTCTGGAGTCGCCCATGGTGAGCAGCAGCAGGCTGGTGTTGGCTTGCTTATAGCTTCCCAGCTCAGCCGCCATGTGTTGGAGTTTACCCCAGTGAATGAGAGGGCCTTTGGGTCGGGGAGAGGGCTCTTGCTGTTGTTTGTGCCTACAGGCCGAATAGCAGTATAGAGTATCCAACCTTCTTGGAGTACCTGGGAGAGGTACTGAGACATGCTCAGACTGGGGACTCCATTGTTCTACTGGGGGACTTTAACGCTCACGTGGGTGACAACAGTGACACCTGGAGGGGCGTGATTGGGAGGAACGGCCTCCCCGATCTGAACCCGAGTGGTGCTTTGTTATTGGACCTCTGTGCTAGTATTGGTTTGTCCATAACAAACACCATGTTTGAGCATAGGGATGTCCATAAGTGCACGTGGCATCAGGACACCTTAGGTCGGAGGTCGATGATCAACTTTGTTGTAGTTTCATCTGATCTCTGGCCCTATGTCTTGGACACTCAGGTGAAGAGAGGGGATGAGCTGTCAACTGATCACCACCTAGTGGTGTGTTGGATCCGCTGGCGGAGGAGGAAGCCGGACAGACCTGGCAGGCCCAAACGTATGGTGAGGGTCTGCTGGGAACGTCTGGTCAAGCACACTGTTGGGGAGGTCTTTAACTCCCACCTCCGGGAGAGCTTCTCCCAGCTTCTGAGGGAGGCAGGGGACATTGAGTCCAAGTGGACCATGTTCTCTGCCTCCACTGTCAACGCGGTTGTTCAGAGCTGTGGCTGCAAGGTCTCCGGTGCCTGTTGTGGCAGCAATCCCCGAACCCGGTGGTGGACACTGGAAGTAAGGGATGCCGTCAAGCTAAAGAAGGAGTCCTATCAGGCCATGTTGGCCTCCACGACTCCTGAGGCAGATAATGGGTATCGGCAGGCCAGGTGTGCCACAGCTCAGGCAGTTGCGGAGGCAAAAACTCAGAACTGGGAGGAGTTCAGTGAGGCCATGGAGGAGGACTATCGGTCGGCCTCGAGGAAATTCTGGCAAACCATCCGGCACCTCAGGAGGGGGAAGCAGTACTCTGCCAACACTGTTTACAGTGTGGGTGGGGAGCTGTTGACCTTGACTGGGGATATTGTTGGGCGGTGGAAGGAATACTTTGAGGATCTCCTCAATCCCACCATCACATCTTCCATTGAGGAAGTGGAGGCTGATGACTCAGAGGTGGACTCGTCCATTACACAAGGTGAAGTCACTGAGGTGGTTTGCAAGCTCCTCGGTGGCAAGGCACCGGGGGTGGATGAGATCCACCCTGAGTATCTCAAGTCTCTGGATGTTGTGGGGCTGTCTTGACTGACACGCCTCTGCAACATTGCGTGGCAGTTGGGGACAGTGCCTCTGGAGTGGCAGACTGGGGTGGTGGTCCCTCTTTTTAAGAAAGGGGACCGGAGAGTGTGCTCCAATTATAGGGGAATCACACTTCTCAGCCTCCCCGAGAAGGTTTACTCCAGGGTACTGGAGAAAAGAATTCAGCCAATAGTCGAACCTCGGATCCAGAAGTAACACTGCAGTTTTCGTCCTGGTCATGGAACACTGGACCAACTCTATACCCTTCATAGGGTGCTTGAGGGTTCAGGGGAGTTTGCCCAACCAGTCCACATGTGCTTTGTGGATCTGAAGAAGGCATTCGACCGTGTCGCTCGTGGTATCCTGTGGGGGGTGCTTCGGGAGTATGGGGTTCGGGGCTCTTTGCTAAGGGCTGTCCAGTCCCTGTACAAACAGAGCAGGAGTCTGGTTTGCATTGCTGGCAGTAAGTCAGACCTGTTCCCAGTGCATGTTGGACTCCGGCAGGGCTGCCCTTTGTCACTAGTTCTGTTCATAATTTTTATGGACAGAATTTATAGGTGCAGCCAGGGGCTGGAGGGAATCCTGTTGGGGAACCACAGGATTTCATCTCTGCTTTTTGCAGATGATGTTGTCCTGTTGGCTTCTTCAAACCAGGACCTTCACCATGCACTGGGGCGGTTTTCAGTCGAGTGTGAAGCAGCTGGGATGAGAATCAGCACCTCCAAGTCCGAGGCCATGGTTCTCGACCAGAAAAGGGTGGCTTGCCCTCTTCAGGTTGGTGGAGAAGTCCTGCCTCAAGTGGAGGAGTTTAAGTATCTCAGGATCTTGTTCATGAATGAGGGAAGGATGGAGCGTGAGATCAACAGGCGGATTGGTGCAGCCTCCACAGTGATGCAGTCGCTTTACCGGTCCGTCGTGGTGAAGAAGGAGCTGAGCCAAAAGGCAAAGCTCTCAATTTACCGGTCGATCTATGTTCTGACTCTCACCTATGGTCATGAGCTTTGGGTAATGACCGAAAGAACAAGATCGTGAATACAAGCGGCTGAAATTAGTTTCCTTCGCAGGGTGGCTGGGCGCTCCCTTAGAGATAGGGTAAGAAGCACAGTCACTCAGGAGGAGCTCGGAGTAGAGCCGCTGCTCCTCCATATCGAGAGGAATCAGCTGAGGTGGCTTGGGCATCTCTTTCGGATGCCTCCTGGATGCCTCCTTCAGGAGGTGTTCCAGGCATGTCCCCCCGGGAGGAGGCCCCGGGGAAGACCCAGGACATGCTGGAGGGACTATGTCTCTCGGCTGGCCTGGGAACGCCTTGGTGTTCTTCCCGAGGAGCTGGCCGAGGTGTCTGGGGAGAGGGAAGTTTGGGCTTCCATGCTCAGACTGCTGCCTCCACGACCCGGCCCCGGATAAGCGGAAGAAAATGAGATGAGATGAGATGAGATGAGATGAGATGAGATGAGATGAGATGAGATGAGATGAGATGAATCTAGGCATCACACAAATACCTAGACATACATTCATTGTGTTTGAAGTTTTTTAATCTACCATATGTAGCTACAGTGCTCAGCGTAAATGAGTACACCCCCTTTGAAAAGTAACATTTTAAACAATATCTCAATGAACACAAACAATTTCCAAAATGTTGAAAAGACAAAGTTTAATATAACATCTGCTTAACTTATAACGTGAAAGTAAGGTTAATAATATAAACTTACATTACACATTTGTCAGTTTTACTCAAATTAGGGTGGTGCAAAAATGAGTACACCCCACAACAAAAACTACTACATCTAGTACTTTGTATGGCCTCCATGATTTTTAATGACAGCACCAAGTCTTTTAGGCATGGAATGAACAAGTTGGCGACATTTTGCAACATCAATCTTTTTCCATTCTTCAACAACGACCTGTTTTAGTGACTGGATGCTGGATGGAGAGTGATGCTCAACTTGTCTCTTCAGAATTCCCCAAATAAAATAATTTATTTACACAACAAAGGTGAAGGCTACAAGAAGATCAGCATAGCTTTACTTATCAGTCAGAATACTGTGGTACAATAGTGGTACAAAAATTTAAGAAAGCTGGAACTGCAACCATCTCACAGAGACGTCCAGGTCGTCCACGGAAGTTAACACCTCAACAGGAGCATCTTCTGTTGAGAAGGGTTGAAGAAAATCAGCATGCAAGTTATCTAAAGAAGTAGAAAGCCAAACTGGGGTGACTATTTCCCGTGACACAATACAGCATACACTGCAGATGAATGGCATGCATGGATGTCGTCCACGAAAGAAGCCCAGGCACAAAAAAAGCTTGCTTAGAGTTTGCAGGGCCCATGCTGACAAAGATGAAGACTACTGGGAGTCTATACTCTGGAGGGATGAGACCAAGATAAATGTTTTTGGAACTGATGGCTTCAAAACTGTATGGTGTCAGAAAGGTGAGGAATACAAAGAAAAATGCATGGTGCCTACAGTGAAACATGGTGGTGGCAGTGTCCTTATGTGGGGCTGCATGAGTGCTGCTGGTGTCGGGGAGCTGCATTTCATTGATGGCATCATGAATTCACAGATGTATTGCTCTATACTGAAAGAGAAGATGCTACCATCACTCCGTGCCCTTGGTCGTCATGCACTTTTCCAACACGACTAAACACACATCTAAGGCCACTGTTGGATTTCTGAAGAAGAACAGGGTGAAAGTGATTCAGTGTCCAAGTATGTCTCCTCATCTGAATCCAATCGAACACCTATGGGGAATTTTGAAGAGACAAGTTGAGCATCACTCTCCACCCAGCATCCAGTCACTAAAAGAGGTCGTTGTTGAAGAATGAAAAGAGACTGATGTTGCAAAATGTTGCCAACTTGTTCATTCCATGCCTAGAAGACTTGGTGCTGTCATTAAAAATCATGGAGGCCATACAAAGTACTAGATGTAGTAGTTTTTGTTGTGGGGTGTACTCATTTTTGCACCACCCTAATTTGAGTAAAACTGAAAAATGTGTAATCTAAGTTATATTATTAACCTTACTTTCATGTTATAAGTTAAACAGATGTTATATTAAACTTTGTCTTTTCAACATTTTGGAAATTGTTTGTATTCATTGAGATATTGTTTAAAATGTTACTTTTCAAAGGGGGTGTACTCATTTACGTTGAGCACTGTAAGTCTATCCAGCCCACTTATTATTTACAGACCCCACAGGGCCATATTCAGAAATCTTTTGTGAATTTTTGGATTTCACCTCTGTGACACTTGTGGGGTTTGAGAAGAAAATGAGGACACAAGAGGCAGACTTGGGACAATTCAAAAGGTGTGCTCTATTGCAGCACACTTACTTTTCAGTGAACTGAATTTATTATGCATTTGCATATTTTTACACACATGCACACAGATCTGTTGCGCTCTCTCTCTCTCTCTGGTTACTGCCTTCTCTCTCCTCACACATTACCTGCCGGTTCAACCTGCATCATCTCTGTCCACACATCAGACACAATGACAATAAAAAACCTTGACCTTGACAATTGACCATGTCCCCACTGACACAATTTAAAATATGATAGTTTCTTTAGACAAAGCATTAACTGGAGACTTTAATATTAATTTTGATAATCCAGAAGACCCTCTGAGAACAGTGGTTGTGTCCATTCTAGATTCAGTAGGGGTTAATCAGAATGTAATAGGACCCATTCACAATCATGGACACACTCTTGAGACTTATATTCGGATTACATATTTTAAAAAAAAAATACAGTGTCTTCTACGATTATTGGCATCCCTTGTAAAGATTAGTTTAAAAAAAAGGGTTAGAAAAAATTCCACCTCTTGGTGAAGTAGCTTCATTTCACTCTGAAAAAATTAGGAAAAGACAACCTTTAATTGAGGGCGGCATGGTGGTGTAGTGGTTAGCGCTGTTGCCTCATAGCAAGAAGGTTCTGGGTTCGAGCCCCGTGGCCGGCGAGGGCCTTTCTGTGCGGAGTTTGCATGTTCTCCCCGTGTCCGTGTGGGTTTCCTCCGGGTGCTCCGGTTTCCCCCACAGTTCAAAGACATGCAGGTTAGGTTAACTGGTGACTCTAAATTGACCGCGAGTGTGAATGGTTGTCTGTGTCTCTGTGTCGGCCCTGTGATGACCTGGCATCTTGTCCAGGGTGTACCCCGCCTTTCGCCTGTAGTCAGCTGGGATAGGCTCCAGCTTGCCTGCGACCCTGTAGAACAGGATAAAGTGGCTAGAGATAATGAGATGAGAATCTTTAATTGAAATAAATTTATTCAGAGAAAAACAAATCCCTCATCAAGAAATGATTATTTACAACAAAAACATGTGTCACCATTATTGGCACCCCTGCATTTAATACTTTGTACAACCTCCCCTTTGCCCGTAAAACAGTCTTCTCCTGTAACATTTTATAAAATTGGAAAATAACAAGCAGGGCATCTGAGACCACTCCTCTTTACAGAATCTCTCCAACTTATCCAGGGTCCTAGGCCCTCTCTTGTGCACTCTCCTCTTCAGCTCATCCTACAAGTTTTCAATGGGGTTCAGGTCAGGGGACTGAGATGGCCATGGCAGAAGCTTGATTCTGTGGTCAGCTAACCATTTTTGTGTTGATTTGGACATATGCTAGAAATCACTGTCCTACTGGAAGATCCAATGATGAACCAGTTTTAGTTTCTTTGCCGAGGCAGCCAGATTTAGATGTAAAATTTCCTGGTATTTCATGCAGTCCATGATGCTATGTACTCTAACAAGGTTTCCAGGGCCTTTGGAGGAAAAAAAAACAGCTCAAAACATAACAGAACTTCCACTATATTTTACAGTTGGGATTGGGTTCTTTTCATTACAGCTATCTTCCTTTTATGCCAAACCCACCTTGAGTCTTTATTGTCAAAAAGCTCCATTTTTGTTACATCAGACCACAGAAGACAGTTCCAGTCAAAGTTGTAGTAGTATTTCACAGTCATTTATGTTATGGATAACTGACAGAAAAGGCTTTTTTCTCATATGCCTTCCAAATAATCTGTTGGCATGCAGGCGGCATCTGATGGTGGTTTTGGAGATTTGGAAACCCCAAGATTTTATATTTCTTTTATTCGCCAACATTAATCCTCTTACCATCCTCACTATATGTGTGTGGATTGGGGGGGGGGGACTTGGGTCCTCTTCCATGCAAGTTTGTAACAGTTCCAGTTGGTGTCCACTTTTTTAGTATTCATTCATTTTTATTATTCATTCATTCATTTTTTACAACATTCATGAAATCACTCAGTCAGGACCTAAGCCTCATTGTAGCACAGAGTCAGTGCTGGTGAAAGTGATAAATGAGCTACTACTGGCTTCTGATCAGGGTTGTGTCTCCTTGTTAGGACCATCTCATCTCATCTCATCTCATCTCATCTCATCTCATCTCATCTCATCTCATCTCATTATCTTTAGCTGCTTTATCCTGTTCTACAGGGTTGCAGGCAAGCTGGAGCCTATCCCAGCTGACTACGGGCGAAAGGTGGGGTACACCCTGGAAAAGTCGCCAGGTCATCACAGGGCTGACACATAGACACAGACAACCATTCATACCTACGGTCAATTTAGAGTTGCCAGTTAACCTAACCTTTGGACTGTGGTGGAAACCGGAGCACCCAGAGGAAACCCACGCAGACACGGGGAGAACATGCAAACTCCGCACAGAAAGGCCCTCGCTGGCCACGGGGCTCGAACTCGGACCTTCTTGCTGTGAGGCGACAGCGCTAACCACTACACCACTGTGCCGCCTTACTAGGACCAAATGTAGCTAAAAGTAAGATTTCTGATTACATAGTAACTTTAGATGGACTTTCTGTTTCATCATATGCAGCAGTTAAAAAACCTTGGGGTGATTATTGATTCCAGTTTTTCATTTGAAGCTCATGGAGATAATATTACTAGAATAGCCCACTTTCATCTTAGAAATATTGCTAAGAAATATAATGTCACTACATGATGCAGAAAACTAGTTTTTGCTTTTGTTACCTGGAGATTGCATTTTTGTAATGCCTTACTGTCTGGATGTTCCAAAAAAGTGCACAAACAAGCTCCAGTTAGCCCAAAATGCAGCAACAAGAGTCCTTACTAGAACCAGAATATATGACCACAACAACCCTATCTTATCCATACTGCACTGGCTCCCAATCAAATTTTGCACTGATTATAAAATACTACTATTGACCTATAAAGCACTGAATGGTCTTGCACCACAGTACCTGAGGGAACTTCTGTTCTTTTATGTCTACTTCAATTCAAAAAGTGCAGGCTGTTTGTTTGTACCTTGAATAGTGAAGACTACAGCAGGGGGCAGAGCCTTTTCTTAGAAACCCCCACAATTATGGAACAGCCTTTCAATTAGTTTTTGGGACTCAGACACAATTTCAGTATTTAAGTCTAAGCTGAAAACATATTTGTTTAATCAAGCCTTTTGTTAAGAGCTTTTTATTAGGTAAAGGAACAGATCTGGAAGATTCATGGGCAGTGAGTGTTTTGGTGAACTGGGATGTGTGGATGCTGCCACTTCTCCACTCTCATGTGTTCACTCAGGTTTGTTGATGGTGGAGTGGCTGGCTGCTTTATGTCCCAGGGCCTCGGTTACCTTCTGGGTCTCCCTTTTAGTGATGCTGTCATAATCAGGCCCTGTCCACACGGCAATGGATTCAGGTGACTCCGATACAATTGCTTATCATTTAGGCCTGGCGTCCACACGGCACCGGCGTTTTGGGTGCCCAAAATGCAATCTTTTTTAAAACGGATTCCAGAGTGGAAAGATCTGGCAACGTTGCCATTGTGAAGTCATCTGGATGAGTAGAACGGATTTGTTTACGATGACGTCACAACCACATGACTGTGAGTGCTTCACGCCGGGTAGAAGTGTAACGAATATCACCAGGAAAAAGCCTTACAGAGCACTAGTGAGAGTGAAACACGAGCTTGGATATTATTATTATTATTATTATTATTATGTTCAGTGTTAGTTCACAGTAGTAATGCAAGAAGCAGAATAGTGACAGTAATAGTGAAGCAAAAACATGCAATTGTACAAACACTGCAGCTCTACAGCAAAATATTCATTTATGAAATGGTCTGATTCTTAACACCAGTAGTGCCAATGATCGTCTCATTGCGATGCGAGTTGTCAACAAATCCTATAACTTGGTTCATGAAACGTGCTTACAAAATATTTTCACTGTGAATATTTATTGTGTAATGGTGCAAAGTGAGAGAGAGAGAGAGAGAGAGAGAGAGAGACTCTGCCCTTAGGGCAGAGTCAATCCCGCCAGCAAAAATAGGGAAAAAAAGGAGCGATCTCACCTCTTCAGATGTTGATTTAAGTCCGACAATACATTCCTCAAAAAGGGCATAGAGGAGCAAATTAATCCATCAACGTGTAACATTCAATTTATTCCGGACCATTAAAGATGCCGCCTTCCGCATAGAATCATACGTCATCCTTGCTGCCATATTGGATAGGTCAAAGCGGAGAATAAAGATTCATGTGCTGCCTTTAACTGTACCAACAGGTTTACCGTCCAAACGAGATCACATGGGATTACCTTTCACAGGTGAGAAACAACAAATTAATCCATCAACGTGTAGTATTCAATTTATTCCAGACCATTAAAGATGCTGCCTTCCGCGTAGAATCATACGTCATCCTCGCCACCATACTGGAGAGGTCAAAGCGGAGAATAAAGATTAGCTGCGTTTAACTGTACCAACAGGTTTGCCGTCCAAACGAGATCACATGGGATTACCTTTCACAGGTGAGACTGGAAAAATACTTCTCATTGTATTTGGTCATTATAATGTAATTTTACGAACAGATTTTCCTGACTTTGTGGCTAATATGAAGTCTCGCGCATAATAGTTTATGCGCATGCGTCCTTACTTCTTCTATTGTTCTGGTGTCTCCGAAGGGACCGTCTTACAGCGCCCCTAGAGGTGTGGCATGTGTATTGCATCATTTTCAGCAAGCGTTGCGTTGCCATATGGACCTGATATTTTACTGATCGTTGCCCATTTGGACGCGATATATTTTTAAATAACATCTCGTTGCCGTTGTCGTGTGGATGTAGCCTCAGGCTACGTTTACATTACGTCGAATCAGCGGATCATCAGATTAACGTTCTTAAAACGATTCGCGTTTACATAAAACCGTTAGCCGTGCACACAGCAACACCAATACGCGGATACGCTCGGCTCCGCAGGCATCCTGCGCTCCAAATCACTCCGCCCTGAACAGCGAGTGCCCTCTGGAGGGTGCGCACTCCGGCCCTGCGCAGCTCACAGAGCGCGCGAGTGAAGTGAACAAGCCACGATTCGGGACTGAGCCGCTGTGTGTGTGATCTCAGCGCAGATCACTTATTACTTGCAAGTGGAAGGATGGCAAGCCTAAAGACAATCATAACTACACAATGGGCAGTATTTGCATCAGTATTTGCAGTATTTTCATACTTTTATACTCTTTAATGAAAGGTGATACAAGGCGGAAGTCTGCGCCGTTTTTCAGCAGTCGCGTCACATGACCAACGCCAGCGAATCAGGAAGGTGGATGTCACAGTGACGTTGTCCAATGAGACGCCAGCTAGAGCTCAGCACAGCGTATTCGCGTATTCTGAATGTTTACACAGCACCGGAGCTGATACGATCTAGATTGAATACGTGGACGCTGGCGGATTCCCGTTTCCCCGCTTTTTCAGGGGGGTTAATGTAAACGGACAGTGCATCCGCGAAGAAAACGAGACAGATACGGTCTAGTGTAAACGTAGCCTCAGTCTTGCCAGAGTCACTACTTGCACTCAGCACACAATGTACACTGTGCTTAACCATTACATAGCAATTTGTCAAACAATCTCTCTCTCTCTCTCTCTCTCTCTCTCTCTCTGTACATATGCTAGTCCTGAGATAGCAATGATCCTGACCCCTTCTGCTCTCTGTAACTGCATGATCCATCCTGATGTCCTACTTCTCGTTGGAGTTCTCATCTCTTGGATGACCCAAAATGGACAGCTTAACCCTCTGGGGTTGAGAGCTTTGCTGGTAAAGCTCACCAGGTTTAGAATGAGTAGGTCATGTATTAAGATAAATATCTTCACGAGTTTTTCATCATACAAGCATGATAAACATATTGACAGAAACTTTATATTTTACACTTTTCTATACGCCCACTGTCAAATAATATTTTAGTTTTTAAATTACCTAAATTAGATTAAACATAAAACTTGTCACCTTACTCAGTCACACCAGAGTCAGAGCACTGAGCACCCACTTATGCATTCATAAAAGACTATTCACATGGTAACGGCATGATAATCACTTTCACTCTTTCAGTTTTGATTGGTTTCTCTTTCATGGTGGGAACGCCCATTGTAAATAGGATAAAATCTGCCAGACATCCATCCATCCATTATCTGTAGCCGCTTATCCTGTTCTACAGGGTCGCAGGCAAGCTGGAGCCTATCCCAGCTGACTATGAGCAAGAGGCGGGGTACACCCTGGACAAGTCGCCAGATCATTGCAGGGCTGACACAGAGACACAAACAACCCTTCACACTTACTCTGTCAAACATAGTTCAGGCTATTTGGAGGTAAAACGTGTTGTGAGATGGCACGTGGATTTTATGTGCTTTGGATTATTTAGGACAGCGATTCAATTCATGATTTATTTCATGATTCAGGACAACAATTCAATTTCAGGACAGCAAATCAATTCATGATTCAATTCATGATTCAGGACAGCAATTCAATTCAATCTTGAGAACTGCAACACTGATGATGAGCGATGCCTTTTTTTTTTACTTCGACTCAATCCAGCCAAATATCAACTCAAGTAAATGTAACTATTTCTTCTATTTCTTATGAGCATATCAGTTGATATGCATGTGCTGTAGTGCATACACAGGAAAAATGACTGTGCAGTTTTTCCAGAGTAAAAAGTATTTTTCTCAAAAATAAGTTAATTTTGCTTGATTTTGAGTTTAGAGAGTAAAATTTGGAGTTGGAGTGGGAGCAAAATTACAGAGTAATTGTGTAACAGAGTAACAGAGTTGGTTGTGGCTCTGAACTGAGTAAAATAGTACAAGAGTTCATTTCAAGACACACTGAATAGAGTCAAATACCAAAATAAAATCAAATACCAGATCAATAAAGCTGTTGTAAAAAGCAGTTTTAGAATTGTGTTGGAATGTGTGAAAAAACATTACCTTGTCCATTGTGACTTGACCTGATGGGATTAAGAGTTAATTTGATGGGATTAAAAGTTGGCAGTGGGAGGGGTTTTCACTCTTCTCATTAAATAGAATGGAAATTTGTTATACTACTCATTGAATACCCCTCCCACTGCCAACCCTTTATCCCAAAACAATAGGACTTTTTTTTTGATGGCCAGTTAATTGTCCAAATCAGTGGAACAGATTTAATTTTTTTGTGCTTGATACATTCCTAAGACTGAACAGAATCACCTCAAGTGATCAAAACAGTTTATCACAATGGGAAAGGTAATGGTTTTTTTCACACATTCCAACACAGTTCTAAAACTGTTTTTTACAACATCTTCATTTATCTGTTATTTTTTAAAGTACAATCATGACATACAACCCCGATTCCAAAAAAGTTGGGACAAAGTACAAATTGTAAATAAAAACGGAATGCAATGATGTGGAAGTTTCAAAATTCCATATTTTATTCAGAATAGAACATAGATGACATATCAAATGTTTAAACTGATAAAATGTATCATTTAAAGAGAACAATTAGGTGATTTTAAATTTCATGACAACAACACATCTCATAAAAGTTGGGACAAGGCCATGTTTACCACTGTGAGACATCCCCTTTTCTCTTTACAACAGTCTGTAAACGTCTGGGGACTGAGGAGACAAGTTGCTCAAGTTTAGGGATAGGAATGTTAACCCATTCTTGTCTAACGTAGGATTCTAGTTGCTCAACTGTCTTAGGTCTTTTTTGTCGTATCTTCCGTTTTATGATGCGCCAAATGTTTTCTATGGGTGAAAGATCTGGACTGCAGGCTAGCCAGTTCAGTACCCGGACCCTTCTTCTACGCAGCCATGATGCTGTAATTGATGCAGTTTGTGGTTTGGCATTGTCATGTTGGAAAATGCAAGGTTTTCCCTGAAAGAGACATCATCTGGATGGGAGCATATGTTGCTCTAGAACCTGATATACCTTTCAGCATTGATGGTGTCTTTCCAGACGTTTAAGCTGCCCATGCCACACGCACTAATGCAACCCCATACTATCAGAGATGCAGGCTTCTGAATTGAGCACTGATAACAACTTGGGTCGTCCTTCTCCTCTTTAGTCCGAATGACACGGCGTCCCTGATTTCCATAAAGAACTTCAAATTTTGATTCGTCTGTCCACAGAACAGTTTTCCACTTTGCCACAGTCCATTTTAAATGAGCCTTGGCTCAGAGAAGATGTCTGTGCTTCTGGATCATTCTTTTAACTATAGAGTTTTAGCTGGCAACGGCAGATGGCACGGTGGATTGTGTTCACAGATAATGTTCTCTGGAAATATTCCTGAGCCCATTTTGTGATTTCCAATACAGAAGCATGCCTGTATGTGATGCAGTGCCGTCTAAGGGCCCGAAGATCACGGGCACCCAGTATGGTTTTCCGGCCTTGACCCTTATGCACAGAGATTCTTCCAGATTCTCTGAATCTTTTGATGATATTATGCACTGTAGATGATGATATGTTCAAAGTCTTTGCAATTTTACACTGTCGAACTCCTTTCTGATATTGCTCCACTATTTGTCGGCGCAGAATTAGGGGGATTGGTGATCCTCTTCCCATCTTTACTTCTGAGAGCCGCTGCCACTCCAAGATGCTCTTTTTATATCCAGTCATATTAATGACCTATTGCCAAGTGACCTAATGAGTTGCAATTTGGTCCTCCAGCTGTTCCTTTTTTGTACCTTTAACTTTTCCAGCCTCTTATTGCCCCGTCCCAACCTTTTTGAGATGTGTTGCTGTCATGAAATTTCAAATGAGCCAGTATTTGGCATGAAATTTCAAAATGTCTCACTTTCGACATTTGATATGTTGTCTATGTTCTATTGTGAATGCAATATCAGTTTTTGAGGTTTGTAAATTATTGCATTATGTTTTTATTTACAATTTGTACTTTGTCCCAACTTTTTTGAAATTGGGGTTTTATATATATACACACATATATATATATTTATTTTATATATATATAAAGTGCATATGGAATGCAAAATAAAAAGGTAGAGTGAAAAATGAAGATAACATTTAAAAAAAGAGGCAAACAAACAATGTGCAAACATAGGGGTCGATATACTGTGCAATGTCTTGTGCAAAATTGCTAATATAATCCGTGGCTCAAAAGCCTGATGAAAATATAGAGGTAGATGGTGATTATAATCCTTGTTTTAAAAGCCTGATGGCCTGGGGGTAAACACTGTTTGTCAGTCTAGTAGTCCTTGCTTTCACACTCCTGTAGCGTCTGCCAGATGGTAGGAGCATGAACAGTCTTTGTTGTGGGTGTGTTTGGTCCCTGATGATGCTCTGTGCCCTTTTTGTGACCTGGGCGTTGTAAATGTCCTGTAGTGGGGGGAGGACAGCTCCACAGATGAACTGTGCCATTTTATGACATGCTGGAGAGCCTTTCTGTCCTGAGTTGTGCAGTTCCCATACCACACAGTGATGGAATTTGTCAGGACGCTCTCCACTGTGCACCTGTAGAAGTTGCTGAGGAGTTTGGTGGACAGTCCAAATTTCCTCAGCTTCCTCAGGAAGAAGAGTCTCTGTTGAGCCTTCTTGATGGTCTGCTGTGTGTAGTGTGTCCAGGTGAGATCCTCACTGATGTGAGTTCCGAGGAATTTAAATGTTTTCACCCTCTCCACCTGTGTCCCATTGATGTGCAGCAAGGCGTGCTGGTCTCTCCTCCTCTTCCTCGGGTCAATAATCATGTCCTTGGTCTTCTCAGCATTCAAGGAGAGGTTATTTTCCTGGCACCAGGAGACCAGCTGAGCCACCTCCTCCCTGTAGGCGCTCTCATCTCCGCCGGTGATCAGCCCAATGACAGTGGTGTCATCAGCGAACTTGATGATGGAAGTGTTGCTCTGGGTGGGGGTGCAGTTGTAGGTGAAGAGGGTGTACAGGAGTGGACTGAGCACACAGCCTTGGGGGGGTCCCTGTGCTCACTGTCTTGGTGCTGGATGTTCTGGTACCGACTCTGACAGCCTGGGGTCTGTTTGTGAGAAAGTCTAGAACCCAGCAGCAGAGGGAGGATGTCAGTCCAAGGGTGGAGAGCTTCTCTGTCAGTCTGCTGGGGATGATGGTGTTGAAGGCTGAACTGTAGTCCACAAACAGCATTCGAACATAGGTGTCCCTGTGTTCCAGGTGTGACAAGGCTGTGTGGATGGCTGCATTGACAGCATCATCAGTTGAACGGTTCTGATGATATGCAAATTGAAGGGGGTCTATTGTGTCTGGGATGCCCTTTTTGATGTATGACATGACTATCCTCTCAAAACACTTCATTACAACTGAAGTGAGTGCAATTGGTCGATAGTCATTCAGGCATGTTATATTGTTTTTCTTTGGGAGGGGCATTATGGTGGTGGTCTTGAAGCATATGGGCACAGATGACATGGAGAGGGACAGGTTGAAAATGTCTGTGAAGACCTCTGCTAACTGTGTGGAGCAGGCCCTCAAAACACGGCCAGGGATGTCAGGGCCGGCTGCCTTTCGGGGGTTAGTCCTCCTGAAGACCTTGCTCACCTCAGTTATGGTCACAATAGGTGAAGAGCTCTGTGCTGCCTCTGTTGGTAGAATCCCTCTGCGTTGGTTGGTGTTGAGGGTGTCGAAGCGAGCATAGAACTCGTTCAGCTCATCTGGTGATGTGTTGTGGTTGGCTGTGACCCTGCTGTTCTTCTGCTGGAAATTGGTGATGTGTTGTAGGCCCTGCCACATGCATCTGGAGTCTGAGGTGTTGTAATAACCTTCCAGCTTCAGTCTGTACTGCCTCTTGGCTTCCCTGATGGATCTGTGTAGGTCATATCTGGCCTTTTTATATCCATCTGCGTCACCAGAGGCAAAAGCGGTGGAGCGTGCATGTAGCATGGAGTGTACTTCACTGTTAATCCATGGTTTTTGGTTAGGATATATTTTGCAGTGCTTGGTGGGGACAATGTCATTAATACATGTACTGATGTAGCTGGTGACCACAGATGCATATTCCTTTAAATCCACAGAACAGTCTTCTTTCAAAGCAGCAGTCTTAAACACATCCCAGTTTGTAGAACTGAAGCAGTCCTGGAGCACTAGCTCAGTCTCTTCATTCCAGACTTTAACAGTTTTACTCACTGGGGGGGGGGTTGTTTGAGAAGGGCTTTGTAAGCTGGGTAGAGGAACACAGACATTGGTCAGACTGTCCAAAGTGGAGGCGGGGCACAGCCTTGTAGCCATTTCTCACATTGCTGTAGACATGATCCAGGATGATGTTGTCCCTTGTTGGAAAGCTCATGTGTTGATGGTACTTTGGTAGCACAGTTCTAAGGTTGCAATGATTAAAATCCCTGGCCACGATGAACACAGCATCTGGATGTGTGGTCTCATATTTGCCGATGATGTCATGTAGTAGTCCTAGCGCTGTAGTGCGGTCGGCCCGCGGCGGGATGTAAACAGCCAGCATAAACACGGCACTGAACTCTTTCGGTAGATAAAAGGGTCTGCACTTCACCATCAGCACTTCAACGTCTGCACAACAGTGTTTTTCAACCACCTGTGCATCTGTACACCATCTGTTGTTAACATAAACACACACACCGCCACCTTTGTTTTTACCGGAAGCAGATGTGCGGTCTCCGCGGTGCATGGAGTGGGTCTGTAGTTCAACGGCCGAGTCTGGCAGGCTTGCAGTAGTCCAGATTTCCGTAAAAATCAGGGCACAACACTCTCTGATCTCATGTTGAGATGTTATCCTGGTTCTCAGCTCATCCATCTTATTCTTGAGCGAGCGAACGTTAGGTAGCAGTGGTCTTGTAGCTCTAGCCTTTAGCCTAGCATGTAAGCCCACCTCTCTTACCGCGCCTCCGTTTTGGGTGCGTGGATCGTCGGCCGTTTCGCCTACTCGAGTCTGGTGATGATGCGGCCTGCCGGATGGTAGCTTCGGTTCATTCATGTTATTGAATGAATTTCCAATGTGCACATATGGACACACACTATTATTGCAACAGTGCAATACATTATACATTTAATACAAATTGAAAGTATTATTTCTAGCACAATTAACACTGCTCTATTTTGGAAATAAGCAGATTCCCAATAAAAAGTAAATTAAAATGACTTACTGTATGCTAGTATGAAGAGACATCTGCAACACACTGAGATGTCACTTTTTATTTATCTATCCAGGGTTGACACCTATGTTTTAATGCCATGCCCTTAGAAAGGTGCTAGGCTTGTAACTTTGATCAAACAACACTCTGGCTCTATACAGTCTCTCTCACCCTCATAGTGATGTTCTGATAGACTTCACAAATACACACTGATGTTCACAGCAGAGACACACTATATAAATGTGCAATGAAATCCAGGCTTGCCCACATTATGGATTTGCAAAGCAAACACTCATTTGAATTGTCATGTACATCATAGCAGATTGACAAATGTGGCATACTGTGTTTTTTGGAGGCCAATATCCAGAGGAAACAATTCAAGCGAATTAGTTTTACTAGATCAAGCCTAGGCAGCATAGTGTTGCAGTGATTAGCACTGCCACCTCACAGCAAGCATGTTTTGGGGCATGTTTGCATGTTCTCCTCATCCCTGTATGGGTTGACTTTAGATGCTCCAGTTTCCTCCAACAGTCCAAAGGCATGCAGATTAGGTCAACTGACTACTCTAAATTGCCCAAAGGTGTAAGTGTGCATGTCCTAAGATCCTTACATGGACTATTAAAAAAACATTTCAAGACAAGAGAATGTCAAATATGAATGAACCCTTTATTATCACTGTTACCAGTGAAATTGACCATCAACCTGTCCTTACAGAGGGGGAACAGGACAGGAAGACAGGGATAAAAGAAAAGAAAAAGAAACACAGTAGTAACATGAGGAAAGATGAGGAAAAAAGAACCCCCCCCCCCCCCCCCCATGCTCCTATCAGGAGTACAGTGTGGGAGCATTTAAAAACCTCCGCACAAGCACACAATAACACAAGTACACTTTAAAACATGGGACTTGAGGGGAGGAGGTAGAGGTAACCCAGCGCAAGCAAGCAGCCGTCCGCTCCTGCAGCCATGCAAACGGCACTGGTCACGCACCTGCTTGTCACACTGGGGGTGAAAAACGGCGACCGTGGAAAATTGGGGAAGGAATGCGAGAGTGTCTCCCAGCAGTGACCTTCTGGGGGAAATGTTTTCCCAGCAACAGCCTTGATCGAGGCCGGTGCTGTTCAGGGAGCCGAATGTCGATAAGATAGAGATTGTTTGGTCTTTCGAACAGATGCAGTCTTTACATGTCCACACCACTCATCCATATCTGTCCATTTCTGTTCAATTCAATTCCATTTGGTCTCATATACCTATTTGACATTCTCTTGTCTTGAAACTTTTTTTTATATTATAGATAGTATGTATTGTCAGTCCAGCGTGCTTTGGCGTGCTCCTCTGAAGAACTCTCTGGCGCATTCCAGACTGCACACACGTTGAGCAACCTCTCGCATGCGCACTGTTAACAATGCACACCTGTACCTGATTGAGGAGCAATACCGTATGTGCTCCTATATAAGGACTGCTTAGATGCCTGCCTAGTGGGGAAACATTATGCTACAGTACATCAGTACACATTACTGAGCCTTATTGCCTGTATCTGATTTCCTGGCTTCCTGATTTCTGTGCCTATCCCTTGTTCCTGTTTTCTTGCTGCCTGTGATATCCTGTTTGTGCCTCACCTGACCTTTTGCTTGTCTTTACGTTTCTAAGTTTGCCTGCTGATTTGGATTGTTTGCCTGTGTGTGTTTGCACTTTCTAATTAAATAGAACTCTGCACTTACATCCACCTCCTACCTCGTACTTGACAGAATACTTTACCAAACTATGGACATAGTGGAGTTATTTCAGCACACAATTCCACACCACTTCTGGGTTTCTCTGTCTCAGCCCCTTGCCTCGTATTTCCAGCTGAGTTCTGACTGAAGTCCCCCGGCACCCTACTATGGAATATATCATCCTAGGGGATTCAGTTTACAATGTGACTTTTTCTATGAGGACCTCCAAGAGCCCAAGCCACCAGAACCTATCTGGGTAAGTTTTGTACTCATGTTTATTTCTGGACAAGCACACCAATGGGTGGATTCTCTGATCAGAGTAGAGCACCCATGCTTCCAGAGCTCACAGACCTTTTTTGCCATGCTCGGGTCCATCTATGAATCCTTGGAAAAGGAGAACTGCCATGAATTTTTTTGGGAGGGGGCGATCATGCCTGAGGCTGACACAGCAGCAGTAGAGGAGGCCGTTATTCCAGAGCTCCCTCCAGTAGCCTTTGCAAAGACAGCAGAGGAGGCTGTTGCTCCAGAACCCCTCCTAGACGCTGCCATTCCAGAGCTGGTTTCTCAGCCTGCATCAGTGCCAGCACCTGAACCAATACCTGAACCAGAGCCTGCATCAGAATCAGTGCCTGAACCAGAACAAGCACCTGAACCAGAACCAGCGCCTGAGTCTGAGTCAGCTCTAGTGAAAAAGCCAACACCAGTGTCTGTTCCAGTGCCAGAGCCAATGCCAGCATCAGAGCCAGCACCTGCTCCAGAACCAGTGCCAGAGTCAGCACCAGTGTCTGCTCCAGTACCAGTGCCAGAGTTAGCGCCAGTGCCTGTTCCAGAACCAGTGCCAGAGTCAGCACCAGTGCCTGTTCCAGAACCAGTGCCAGAGTCAGCACCAGTGCCTGTTCCAGAACCAGTACCAGAGTCAGCACCAGCACCTGTTCCTGAACCAGTGCCAGCTCCAGAGTCTAAGCCAATGCCAGAACCTGAGCCTGTTCCAGAGCCAGTGTCCTAGGACAATGGAGCTGCCTCAGTGGATAATGAGGGCATCCTCATCGTCCCACCGCCACCCAGCCATGAAGGCATCATCATCCCACTGCCACTAGGCCATGAAAGCATTGTTGTCCCACCACTGCCCGGCTATGAAGGCAGCGGCGGCCTGCCACCAGGTCCTGACCAGGACCATAGCAATGCCCTGACAGAACTCGAGTCCATACCAGAGTCCAGTCAAGAGTCCAAGTCAAGTCCAGAGTTTGAACTAGAGTCCAGTCCAGAGTCCAAGTCAAGTCCAGAGTTCAAACTACAGTCAAGTCTAGAGTTCAAGTCAAGTCCAGAGTTTGAACTAGAGTCCAGTCCTGGATCCAAGTCAAGTCCAGAATCTGAGCACGCTTCCTGCCCAGAGCCCAAGTCACTTCCAGAGCCCATGTCCAATCCAGAGTTTGAGTCATCTCCACTGCTTGAGCCCAAGTTCAGTCCAGAACCAGAGTCATCTCCAGAGCTCAAGCCCAAGTCATTTCCTCAGCTTGAGCCCAAGTCCAGTCCAGAGCCATCTCCAGAGCCCAGTTCGAGTCAGGAGTCCAAGTCTTGTCCTGAGCCTGAGTCCCCACCAAAGCCAAGAAAGATGGATTTCCACTCCCAGAGGGAGCTCTTTGGGGGTTCTGTCTGTCTGGCATGCTTCCCTGAAGAACTTTCTGGCACATTCCAGACTGTGGATGCATCGAGCGACCTCTCACATGTGCGCTGTTAATGGCACAGACCTGCACCTGATTGAGGAGCAATATGTGCTCCTATATAAGGACTGCTTAAATGCATGCCTAGTGGGGAAGTATTACACTATGTCAGTACACATTACCAAGCCTTATTGCCTGTATCTAATCTCCTGGTTTCCTGATTTCTGTGCCTGTCCTTTCTGTTTTCTTGCTGCCTGTGATATCCTGTTTGTGCCTTGCCCAACCTTTTGCTTGTCTTTATGTTTCTGAGTTTGTCTGCTGATTTGGATTGTTTGCCTGTGTGTGTGTGTGTGTGTGTGTGTTTACACTCTTTCTTATTAAATATAACTCTGCACTTACATCTGTCTCCTACCTCATACCTGACATGTATATACTGTAAAATGTTATAGGATTATTCTGTTCATGTCATTATGGTGCAAAGACTGTATATACAAGTATATATTATACTGTATATTTTATATATGTTAGGGCTGGTGGAAGTATGGTGAAGTTAGGATCCAAAAACAGAACACAGATGGTAATCCAATAAATAAGATGATTTAATACAAAGAACTAGAGACCAGAGGTTTAAGCTGTGACACGTGGAACGTGGGGTGGATGCGTTGCATGGTGAGAATGGGTGCTGTTGTAAACCTGTGCTTGAGCATGGAAAAGGCTTTCTCTGCTTACTCCCCCCACTTGAATTGGGTCTTGGTCGAGGTCAGGGCTGAGAGAGGTCTGGCCACCATGCTGAAGTTGCAAATGAAGCGCCTGTAGAAGTTGGTGAATCCTAAGAAGTGCTGCAGCTCTCGTCTCAAAGATGGGGTGGGCCAATCGGCAACTGCCTCGAGCTTGAGGGGGTCCATCTGGATCCTTGCCGGGGAGATGATAAATCCCAGAAATGAGACAGAGCTCTGGTGAAATTTGATCTTTTCCGCCTTGATGAACAACTTGTTCTCTAGCAGGCGCTAGAGGACGTGACCTCGATGTTCCTCCAGGGAGCGGGAGAAGATCAGGATGTCATCCAGGTACACAAAAACAAAGATGTTTAGAAAGTCCCTTAAGACATTGTTAACGAGTGCCTGGAAGACTGCGGGCATGTTGGTCAGACCAAAAGGGACCACGAGGTACTCATAGTGACCAGTGGTGGTGTTAAAGGCCGTCTTCCACTCATCCCCCTCCCTGATCCTGACAAGAATGGCATGCATTGCATAGATCTAGCTTGCTGAATACCTTAGCTCCCTGGAGTAGTTTGAAGGCCGTGGTCATGAGCGGTAATGGGTAGCGGTTCTTGACTGTGATGGCATTGAGACCCTAATAGTCAATGCAGGGGCGGAGCGACTTGTCCTTTTCCACAAAGAAGAATCCCGCCCCTGTTGGGGAAGAGGAAGAATGGATGATCCCAGCTGCCAAAGATTCGGAGATGTACTTCTCCATGGCTTGCCTTTCAATGGAAGACAGAGAGAGAGAGAGAGTAGAGTCATCCTTTGGGTGGTGCTGTCCCAGGTAGGAGGTCAATTCCACAGTCATAGGGTCTGTGAAGAGGGAGGGACACTGCTTGGGTCTTGCTGAAAACAAGTCTGAAATCCAGATATTCCAAAGGCACGTGAGAGAGGTTGGGGAACTCGCTGGCTGAAGGCTGCAGTGGTTTGGTGGGAAGCAGAGCAGAGTTCAGACAGGAAGCTAGGCAGGACTGGCTCCAGCCCAGTTAAGGTGGGGGTTGTGCTGCATTAACCATAATAATCCTAGGATGATGGGTACGTGGGGGTTGTTCATGACATGAAGCTGGATGGTTTCTGAGTGGTTACTGGAAATCCTTAGGGTAAGCGGGGTGGTTAGGTGGGTGATGCTGGTTAAGCCAGTGCCATTGAGTGTCAGGACAGTGAGAGGGATGTCAAGAGCAAGTATCGGGATTCCCAGATGCTTGGCAGTGGCAGAGCAGATCAGGTTCCTGTCTGCCCCTGAGTCGACGAGGGCCTGGAGGTGGTGATGCTGGTTGTCATGGATAATGATGACAGGAAGTAATGGACAATTAGCGGGGGACTGGTTCTGAGCGTTGCCCACCAGGGCCCCTTGATTCACTGGTGGGCTCGTCCTTTTAGCGGGCAGGCTCGGCAGATGTGTCCCAGCTGACCACAGTAGAAGGAGGCCCCCATGCTCCGCCGGCAATGTCGTTCCTCCGCTGACACCTGAACCCGGTCTACCTGCATGGGTTCGACGGACACTGCGGGAGGTGGAGAAGAAGTGAATCTGGGGCAGTTCTTCTCTCTCTTCCATTGCTGGATCCGAGCATCGATGCGGTTGGCGAGGTCCATGAGGCTGGAGAGGCCTGACAGCAGTTCCCACGATACCAACTCATCCTTGATGGCGTTGGACAAGCCATGCAGGAACGCGTCGATCTGGTCGTTCCAACTGCACAAAGCCACCAATGTCTGGAATTCGATGGCGTAATCCGAGGTAGACCAGGACCCCTGCCACAGCTCCATGAGCTCTCTGGCTGCCTCCCGGCCGGACAGAGAATTGATGAAAGTTCACCTCATTTCCTCGGAGAAATCCTTGAAACTGGAACAAAAGGGTGCATTGGCATCCCAGACCACAGTTCCCCACTCTCTGGCCTTGCTGGTGAGGAGCGTTATTGTATATGCTACCCAGGAGCATTCTGTGGGAAAGGCCAGAGGTTGCAGTTCTAGGATCAATGAACATTGAGACAAAAACAATCTGCAAGTACCTGGTTCTCCATTGTAGGGCTGAGGTGCTGGAAGTCTAGGTTCATGGAGAAAGGTGGTGGCAGGAGCTGAAGTAGGAGATGGCTGAGCAGGGGTAGGCACAGCTTGACAGTGCTGCATCTGCGTGGTGAGAAGGTTGAGTGCGTTGGACAGGGTGGCAAGGTTCTGGGTAATTTATTGTAGGTCTTGTTGGTGGGTCCTGAGGAGAGTCCCTTGCTGCTGGATGGCTGTTCTCAGATGGGTGAGTTCCGCTGGATCCATGTGGGCCAGAATGTACTGTTAGGGCTGGTGGAAGTATGGTGAAGTTGGGATCCAAAAACAGAACACAGACAGTAATCCAATAAATAAGATGATTTAATACAGAGAAGAAAGGGTGTGGCAAAAGATAAACAAACAGAACGAAAAACAAATAGTAAAAATAATCTGGGTAAAATGAGAACAAACAACTTGACAAAAACATGAGACAGGCAAAGACAAAAACGCTCACGCAACAAAAACATAAACAAGAAAAGACCCTTAGTGCAAGAAACCATGAACCAGAAATAACCCTTAGTGCAAAAACCATGAACCAGAAAAATGCTAGTGCAAAAACCATGGACAAGAGAAAATCACTAGAGAGAAAAACCATGAGGAGCAAGAGAGGCACAGAAACAACTAGAGAAGCAAACAATACATTCTAGCAAGGTCTGAGTCTGAGAATGGACTTTAAATAAGCAGCAGTGAAAACCTGGATGTGAGTTCAGGGGAGAAGGAATTCCTGTCCCGGATCTGGATTGGCGCTGGCATGAGAGATCCGCAATCTCCGGAGTGGATGTCCAGGGAGGAGCATGACAATATCTCATCTCATCTCATTATCTCTAGCCGCTTTATCCTTCTACAGGGTCACAGGCAAGCTGGAGCCCATCCCAGCTGACTACGGGCGAAAGGCGGGGTACACCCTGGACAAGTCGCCAGGTCATCACAGGGCTGACACATAGACACAGACAACCATTCACACTCACATTCACACCTACGGTCAATTTAGAGTCACCAGTTAACCTAACCTGCATGTCTTTGGACTGTGGGGGAAACCGGAGCACCCGGAGGAAACCCACGCGGACACGGGGAGAACACGCAAACTCCGCACAGAAAGGCCCTCGCCGGCCATGGGGCTCGAACCCAGGACCTTCTTGCTGTGAGGCGACAGCGCTAACCACTACACCACCGTGCCACCTAGCATGACAATATATTAAATGCATTTATCTCCAGTAAGTGCTTAGTCCTGTTCAGGGTCATTGTGGATCCATTACCTACGCCAGGAATACTGGCCATGAGATGGGAATATTACCTGTATGAAATGCCAGTCCATTGCCAGTCCCAGATACACACATATTCACACACCCATTCATTCCAAGGGGGAATTTAGAGAATCCACCTCCTGGCATGTTTTGGGAGGTGGGAGGAAACTGAAGAACCCAGGAAGAAACCAACATGCACAGAAATGGCACACAGACAGTAACACTACCCATTGTACCACCATACTGTCTTATATATACTGTACTGTTGCACCCGACGTGACCCCGTGTCCTAATTGAGATTCACAGCCAGCTAAACTCTCTCGTGTCATTTCCTCCAAGGAACAGGCAGGTGTTGTATTTGACCAGGATTTAATGCAAAAAAAGTGTGAAACTGCAAAGATACAAAATACGAAGAAGTATTCAGTAAACAGTAAAATCAACAGTGCACATTAAAGTTACACTATGTAAACAATTAAATGATTAACAGTAGCTGAGCAGTATCACAGACAACTCAAATAGGCTCCACTATCACTACTGGAACATCTCAAATAGCATCTATAAAATATCGCAAACTATGACAAAGTGCAACAAATATACTTGCCAACATTCATATTTAACGTGAAAACTTACTCATATTGCCACTTAAAGGGCTGGAAATTAGAGGATGACTTCAGGTTATACAGAAAAACACCTCATGGACTGAGTGCCATTCTGCAAGCTAGTCGTTTTCCTCTGGCCACCTACTGGTTAAATATACCATCATAATTGCCACTAGCGCCCTCTAGCAGGCTGGATGAACATAACATAAAACAGTTTCAATACACTCCCCGCCTGGCATTATTTTAAGAATGCCACTATAACTAACTAAACAGTAGGGGATAACAGTAAAATACAGTCTGAGATAGGTCTGGAGAAGGTCTTCATAGCCTTGTCGTGTGCCACTTTGACCTCAATCTTCCTCACAAATCCATCCTTGCTTGGAAAGTCTTCACATTGATTCCCATGGACCATTCATTCCATTTTAGTTGCTTGTCCTTCAGAAGAACAATGTCTTTTTCTTTCAGATTTGGTTTGTTGCATTGCCACTTCTGACAACTTTGGAGCACGTTGAGGTACTCTTTTTGCCATCTGGCCCAGAAGGTGTCGGCCAGGACTTGAACTCTTTTCCATTGATGTTTGAACATGTCTGTGTTGGTGAAATCTCCTGGTGGAACTGGAATTGCTTTTGTTTTTTGTGTTAGCAGCGTCATGGAAGTCAAGATCAAAGGTGCGTCGGGATCTGAGGAGACAGGCACCAAGGGCCTTGCATTGATAATTGCTGTGACTTCAGCAAGCAATGTTGTCAGTACCTCATGAGTCAGTGAGGGATTTCCTGCTTGTAAGAGCATAGAGTTGAGAATGCGACGTGCGATTCCTATCATACGCTCCCACGTGCCTCCCATGTGGGATGAGTGAGGAGGGTTGAACACCCAGGAGTACCTTTGTTCACGTAGATAGTCATCCACACTTGTGTCACTAGGCTTTGGAGGTTCCAGCTTCAGCTCTTTAGATGCGTCAATGAAGTTGGTACCGTAGTCAGACCATAACTGTTTAGCAGGCCCTCTGATGGCGAAAAATCTATGAAGAGCATTGATGAAACTTGAGGAGCTTAGCATCTCAATAACTTCAATATGAATGGCTCTTCTAGACATACAAGTGAACAGAACCACCCATCGCTTGCTGTTGGCGTGACCACCTTTAGTGCGGCACGTTGTGACCTCCCATGGTCCGAATACATCCAGGCCAACATACGAGAATGGGGGATCGGTTTGTAGATGTTTGGCGGGCAGATCTACCATGACTTGCTGCTCCGTTTTCCCTCGAAGCTTTCTGCAAGTCACGCATTTGTGAATGAAACTGCTGATAGATCTCTTGGCACCAACCAACCAACCACAAACCACTTGCTCGCACTGCTCCCTCAGTGAAGTGTCTTCCTTGATGCTTGACAGCTTCATGATGATGTCGAATGAGCAGGATAGCAATGTGATGCTTTCCTGGGATCAGAAGAGGATTGGCTTCTTGACTTGTAAGCTTGGACTCTGACAAGCGTCCTCCAACACGAAGTAGATCTTTGTCATCAATGATTGGCTTGAGCTTGTACAAAGGACTGTTGCATGGCAGATCTTGTTTTGCCTTAATGCGTTTGATTTCTTCGGCATACACTTCATTTTGGACGCATCTGATGATAGGGTACTCTGAGTTAAAGCTTCTTCTGTGAGACTTGTTTTGCAGAGGTGCCAGCCTTTACAATCTTTGGACTTGAAACTGTGAGCTACGTGATGAAGGTATGCCACTGCTTTGACAAGAGAGGTCCACTTTGAAAATCGTTCAAAGTGCGTGGAACCCAAGCTGCTTGATGTGGTTCTGGTCACAAGCACGGTAGCGTTCTGATGAATTTCTGCATCTGACTCTGGGTCATTGAGTTCGAATGGGCCTTTTTCAGGAACAACACTCTTGGTCTTGAGAAGAAATGCTGGGCCAGACCACCATGTTGTGCTTTCTATTTTCTCTGCAGCCAGTGAGCGAGAACCATGGTTGGCTGGATTGTGCTCAGTTGGGACATACTTCCACTGCTCTGAGAGAGAAGATTGCTTGATTCTCTGGACACAATTATTCACATATACATGGAACCTTCTGTTCTTGTTGTGGATGTATCCCAACACCACTTTGCTGTCGGTGAGAAATGTGATCTTGTCAAACTTGATCTTCAGCTCGTCTTTGAGAAGCTCTGACATCTCCACTGCAAGCACTGTAGCACAGAGTTCTAATCTGGGAATGGTGAGCTCTGGCATAGGAGCAAGTTTGGCTTTGCCCATGATGAAGCCGACTCCGCTGTGACCACTTTCATGTGTTGCTTTCAGGTAGGCTACTGCTGCTATAGCTTTCACTGAAGCGTCTGAGAACATGCAGAGTTCGATGAAAGCGGCTTGTGAGATGGAGAAGGACACATAGGTATGAGGAATGTGCAGGGTTGTAAGGTGCTGCAACAAGTCTGCCATCTTCTCCAGTCGTCATACATGTCTTGTGGTAACGGGGTGTCCCATTCAAGGTTGCGGCTGATGAGCTCCCTGAGAAGAAGTCTGCCCTTGATAGTTACAGGTGCAAGCAGCCCAAGAGGATCAAACAAACTATTGACAGTTGAGAGCACACCACGTCAAGTGAAGGGCTTCTGATCTTGTGGAACATCAAATGTGAACGTGTCTGATGTGGTGTTCCAAATCACACCCAAACTGCTTTGGACTGGGAGCTTGTCTGTTGTTAGATCAAGGTCTTTGATCTCTCTTGCTCTATCTTCAGGAGGGAAAGCACTCACCACCTCCACTTTATTGGAGGCTATCTTGTAGAGACGTAGATTAGAGAGGGCAAGCATTTTCTAGGGAAAGACTTCAGCGCATCGTCGACATAAAAGTTTTGCTCGATGAAGTTGCAAGTATCAGTTCCATATTCACCTTCAGCTTCTTTTGCTGCCCTCCTCAATCTGTAGATCGCCACTGCAGGGGAGGGGCTGTTCCCAAAGACATGCACCCTCATGTGATAGTCCACAATGTCCTTGGTTAGGTCGTTGTCTTCATACCACAGGAAGCGAAGATAGTCCCTGTGATCCTCCTGGACAACAAAGCAGTAAAACATCTGCTCAATGTCAGCTGTGATAGCGACAGGTTCCTTCCTGAACCGTAGAAGCACACCCACAAGTGTGTTGTTAAGATCAGGGCCAGAAAGCAGAACATCATTGAGAGACACTCCATCGAACAGAGCACTGGAGTCGAACACCACACGGATCTTCCCAGGCTTCTGTGGGTGGTAGACACCAAAAGTGGGAAGATACCAGGTCTCTTTATTTTTGGTGTGAGGTGGTGCAAGCTCAGCATGTTTGTTGTCAAGCATCTTCTGCATGAACTCAATGAAGTGAACCTTCATGTCTGGCTTCTTGTCGAGCGTACGTTGGAAAGACTCGAGGCACTTAAGAGCGTAGCACCTGTTGTCTGGGAGAAGACATCTCGGGCTTTGAAATGGAAGTGATGCAACCCAGCTGTTAGTGTCATCTTTGAAGATCTGCTCCATCTTTTTCAGAAAGATGAGGTCCTCAGCTGAATGTGCAAGGCGGTTGTCTTCATCAGTTTGACAAAAAACAGTCTCTCCTAAGTTCTCATCTATGGGCTTTGCTTGTAGACTTGAAGGTGGCAGTGGTTTGGAAATGGCTTTGGACTGGCTCAGTGTGGAGCTCTCTTTTATGTTGAAGTGACTGTTGCAGGGTGTGAGATAGCTTGAGCGACCATTGTCCAGCACATGTGTCTTGAGAGCACTTACTTCACTTGGCTTGTGAGCATTACCCAGACATACATCCCCGATAATGACCCAGCCTAGGCCAAGCTTCTGCGCAAATGGGTCATTGCGCTTGCCACATATTTGTTTTCTGACCTTGTGGACCCTCAGAAGATTCCGTCCAATCAGCAGCAGGATGTCGGCATGTGGGTCAAGGGGTGGTATCTCACCAGCTATGGCTCTCAGGTGAGGGTGGTGTGAAGCAGCTCCTACAGTGGGTATCTCATCCCTATTGTTTGGGATAACATTGCACTCTATAAGCATGGGGAGGGGAAAGCTCATTTTTCCATTGAATGACTGAACAACGTAGTCACAGGCTCTTCTGCCACTTACTTGAGTCACACTGGAGCAGGTTTTTAGTGTATATGGCGTAGTTGTGCCTTGTATTGCAAACATGTCAAAAAACTCTGTCTTTGCTAGTGACTGGTTACTTTGATGGTCTATTATTGCATACATCCTTTTCATGCTGTGTGGCTCACCTTTGGGTTGGACTTGCACCAAGCAGATCTTGGAGCAGGACTTTCCAGTGATCTCATTTCCACATACCTCTCTACATGTGGCCGTAACATCAATGTCCTGTGCAACTTCTTGCTCTCCGTCGTGCTCTTTAGGGGATGACGGAGTCTTGGACATTGGCGGTGCTGGGCCTGGGTGAAGAGCTGCTAGATGTCTCTCACTGCCACACTCTTCACACTTTATTGTGGCTTTACATTCCTTGGCTTGGTGACTGGTGGAAGCAAGGCAGTGATAGCAGATGTTATTGTCTTAGAGCAACTTTTTCCTATCTTCCAGCAGCATTGTTCTGAAACCCCTGCATCTTTTCAGCAGGTGTGGTTTGTGATATATGGGGCATTCCTTTTGAATGTCTGTTCTTGTTTCTTTTGTCTTGTCTGTCTCTGACACTTCTGTCTTGTGTGCTGTGACATACTGTCTCTGGCTATAGTTACTTATTGGCTTTCTTTTTTTGTAACTGACTGTAGGGTTGACAGGTGGGTTATAAGCTGTGGTGAAGCTTGGGTCATTCCTCGCTTTGGCTTGGCATTTCACAAAATCCACAAAGAATGAGAAGGGTGGAAAGCTTACATTATGGTCTTCTTTATACCTCGACCCCACCATTGTCCATCTCTCCTGAAGGTGAAAGGGCAGCTTTTCCACAATTGGACTCACTCCTCTAGCTGTATCAAGGTAACTCAAACCTGTGAGATAGTCATCTAGTTTTGCAGCTTCCAGTTCACACAGTAGATCCGACAGGTCGCGAAGCTTGTGAGGCTCTTTGCTTGAAAGCTTTGGAAAGTTCTGTAACCTTGTGAACAGGGAGTTTTCTATTGCTTCTGGAAAGTCGTAACATTCTTCCAGTCTCACCCATATCATGTTCAGACCAGCATCTGGGAATTTGATGTTGACTGCCTTTAATCTTTTTGCAAGAAGACTCAGGGCCGAGCCATTTGATGAAGAGGTTCATTTCTTCGTTAGCTGTAAGACCCAGGTCTCTGATAGTGCTCTGGAAAGTGGCTTTCTAGCTGAGATAACTCTCTCGTTTGTCATCAAATTTAGTTAGCCCTCCAGTTACTAGTTGACTTTTGGCTAGGAATCTGGCAAGGTCACTAGTTGTGTTGTCAGCGCTATTTGGATTTGAAAACTGCTTTGGTTGCTGAATTGAGTATTTGTTTGGTTCTTGTTTAACATGGAAAGGCGTGTAAACACTTGGTTGGTATTGTTCTTGAAATGTAGAGTTGTGTTGAAAAGTCTCTCTATTTTGATTAGGCTCATTGTTGTAACTGTGTTTGTTTATGTACTCACTCACTTTTTCTTCTGTAGTTGGTTGTAGGGGCAAGAAACTCAGTTTGTTACTTTTCTCTACCTCCTCATACTGCGCTGCGGCTGACTCCATCACCTCAGCTTTGGCCATGGCAGCATCTGCTTCCTTCTGGAGGTTGAGCACATCAAGAGTTGCTTCTAACCGTGCTTTTTCCACTTTGATGCTCAGTTCTTTCTCAGCATATGCTAGCCTGGCTTTGGCGGCTTGAGCTTCTGCTTGTGCACGTGCTACAGCCACACTGGCTCGGCTTGAAGCTGACGACTTTGTAGATGCCCTAGTTTCTGAGCGAACAGTTAGTTTTCCTGAACGTATTGAGAACTTTGATAAAGGTGCATTTAATGAGTGAGAGGAGTGCGACTTTTGACTTCTTCTTTCTCCATAGTAGCATTTTAGCAGGGTTGCAGATGTTGATCGTGTTTTTCTTCCACCAACCGTTCACCGTGGTCCCTCGCAGAGCGATATGATTTCACTGTACTGTTGCACCCAACGTGACCCCGTGTCCTAATTGAGATTCACAGCCAGCTAAACTCTCTCTTGCATCATTTCCTCCAAGGAACAGGCAGGTGTTGTATTTGACCAGGATTTAATTAGCCTGGCAAGCCAGACTAAATGTGAATATTTAGTCTGGCTTCGCTCGTAGACATTTCTGAAGGGTGGGGGTGGAACAACCCGCTGTCTTTCAAACTGTCTCTGTGCATATAGGCCAACGCTCTGACCAATCAGCGCAACAGTGACTGTGACGTAGTCAGAGCGACAGAAAGCAGTGGGGGAGGCCTTGAAATAAATAATTTTTCAAAATGTGTATTAATTAACAAACAGGTTCTAGATATTAAGAAGTTTGGAGATAATGACCACAAGTTTGGAGTCTGTACCACATACTTAACATACACTCTTATTTTTTTCAAGTGTTTTTCAAGGGTTTGCTTAAACTGTTTTTGAGAGTTTTTATTTTTATTTAGTGCTGTTTGGTGAAATAATTTCCCTTAAATTTAAAATAACGGGAAAATAAGAAACAATCAAAAAGTAATGTTTCAAAGCTGTTTATTAATTCTTCATACTGCACAAACTAGCCCCATCCTTTTGGCTACCAGCGGAGCCAGCTGGTAGATCAGACTTTTGCCATAGCCGGTCAGCAAAACAGCGAAAACGTCCTTCTTGAAAAGGAATGAGCGGAGAGCCACTTCCTGCTCATGTTTCAATGAAAACTCCAAGTCTAATTCTTCTAAATCTGATTCCAAAGCGGAGTCAAACGTGCGCTGTTCACTAGCCGTAGCCATCTTTCCTGTTGTGCTTTCTTCAGCGTCGCGCAGCTTTGTCGTCACTCCTGCAAAAGCCCGCCCAAAGAATCCAAACAAAAACCTTGCGTTGTGATTGGCGGGCACGATTTGATGCCCGGGGTGTTTTGTTGATATGGTGCGAGGCTAGACCCACTCGCAGGCAAAAAATATTTTTGGCCACTAGGCGGGTGTCTAGTTTACTAGGCTAGGATTTAATGCAAAAAAAAAGTGTGAAACTGCAAAGATACAAAATACGAAGAAGTATTCAGTAAACAGTAAAATCAACAGTGCACATTAAAGTTACACTATGTAAACAATTAAATGATTAGGGAAAAATTAGCTCATGTTTTAAGTCATTCAAATTCTGTAAAGCTGCTTTGCAACAAAGTTTATTGTTAAAAACGCTATACAAATAAACTTGACTTGACTTGATTAACAGTAGCTGAGCAGTATCACAGACAACTCAAATAGGCTCCACTATCACTACTGGAATATCTCAAATAGCATCTATAATATATCACAAACTATGACAAAGTGCAACAAATATACTTGCCAACATTCATATTTAACATGAAAACTTATTCATATTGCCACTCAAAGGGCTGGAAATGAGAGGATGGCTTCAGGTTATACAGAAAAACACCTCATGGACTGATTGCCATTCTGCAAGCTAGTTGTTTTCCTCTGGCCACCTACAGGCTAAATATATCACCACAATTGCCACTAGCGCCCTCTAGCAGGCTGGATGAACATAACATAAAACAGTTTCAATACACATACAGTAAGTGATAAAGAATGACCAATTCTTGGGTTTCACATGATGTCACATCCGCCTCATTAGTTATTCAAAAATGTAGCTGGTGGTCAACCAAAGCTCAGTTGACAAAGCATTTGTGTGAAGAAGGTGCATTGCTTGCATGAAAAATGCCTTACACTTGCATTATTTTAGGTTGTTCAAATCAATCAAAGCATACAACTGATAAAAGTTTCTTCAGGGTTCCCCATGAACTAATAAAAAAGGATGAACAAACACAGGACTTCACAAAAGAAGTCAAGAAATGTGGCTTTTGAACCACTCACTGAAATTGAAGGGAGCCGAGTCATGCTCGAGTTTGCAGTGATCACTTTGTGAAAGGTTTGTATATCCCTCTCAGCTATGTCATTAGTGTTTTCCAAGTACTTTTCTTGCTATGTGTCATTATTTTATGGTACTTTTCTAGTAAGAGTGAAAACAAGTGAGAATCAAGCGAGTTGTTGTTTGTTTACACTTCAACTTGCAGCGCTTTGTTGTAAAGATGCAAATAAAAAGCTTAAAAAAACATACACGGGCAAAAACAATACAGGATTCATTTGGCAGTGACTTGATACCAAGGTTCTTTACCCAGCCACATACAAAACGTTGTAAGCCTCCATACTCTTCCACGCTTTCATCTGTTTTGCAGTGTAAAAGGATGTCTGCAACACCAGATAGTTCAAGATGTCAGGGAACTTGACTGAAGGGTAGTTTTTCAGATGACAAATCCTTCTTTCCCAGACTGTAGGGGTCTATTCAACTGCACATAGCAATCTTCTGAATATATCTAAGGCTACGTTTACACTAGACCGTATCTGTCTCGTTTTCTTCGCGGATGCACTGTCCGTTTACATTAACCCCCCTGAAAAAGCGGGGAAACGGGAATCCGCCAGCGTCCACGTATTCAATCTAGATCGTATCAGCTCCGGTGCTGTGTAAACATTGAGAATACGCGAATACGCTGTGCTGAGCTCTAGCTGGCGTCTCATTGGACAACGTCACTGTGACATCCACCTTCCTGATTCGCTGGCGTTGGTCATGTGACGCGACTGCTGAAAAACGGCGCAGACTTCCGCCTTGTATCACCTTTCATTAAAGAGTATAAAAGTATGAAAATACTGCAAATACTGATGCAAATACTGCCCATTGTGTAGTTATGATTGTCTTTAGGCTTGCCATCCTTCCACTTGCAAGTAATAAGTGATATGCGCTGGGATCTCACACACAGCGGCTCAGTCCCGAATCGTGGCTTGTTCACTTCACTCGCGCGCTCTGTGAGCTGCGCAGGGCCGGAGTGCACACCCTCCAGAGGGCACTCGCTGTTCAGGGCGGAGTGATTTGGAGCGCAGGATGCCTGCGGAGCCGAGCGTATCCGCGTATTGGTGTTGCTGTGTGCACGGCTAACGGTTTTAGTGTAAACGCGAATCGTTTTAAGAACGTTAATCTGATGATCCGCTGATTCGACGTAATGTAAACGTAGCCTAAAGTGAGCAATGGCTTCTAAAGTACAAGCATACTCTGATAAGTTATCACTAGTTGTTTGCACAATGGCAGCTATTTGGTTTGCTTGATCACCAGCTGTTTTACCAGAAGTGAAATTGCTAAAAAAAAGTCAGGTGACTGAAACACAAGAATTCCACATGTAACTATCGCTCTCTACTTACCTACTATTTAGCACTGGTACTTTATATTTTTCACATTATTTTTAAAATAAGGAATACAACACTCAGGGACATACTCAGGGACATAGAAAAAAATGAACATTGGCATGAACAACATAAAACTTAATTACTTTCCAATAACAGTTCTCCCTGAAATGGTGTAGTCCTGTTATAACAACATTTTTTTATTTATATATTTTTTATTAATTAAAGAAAAACATGTACATTTTATCTGTTTCTACTTATGTTCAATTTTAGTCCCTGTTATTGCTTACATTATACATTCCCTCACTCTCTTGAGGTTAATAAGACTGTCATGTTATGGAGAAAACTGTAAAGCCATCTGTCCTGAAGACTTAAAGGAACAGTTTTACCTCTGAGTGTTACAAAGTGCTGACACTGAAGACTCCTTCCATGAAAGCTAAACAAATATCTCCTTAGAGAAAACTTCATATTAACAACTGCATATATTTTCAAAATCAGTTTATGTGGTGGGCGGCACGGTGGTGTAGTGGTTAGCGCTGTCGCCTCACAGCAAGAAGGTCCGGGTTTGAGCCCCGTGGCCGGCGAGGGCCTTTCTGTGTGGAGTTTGCATGTTCTCCCCGTGTCCGCGTGGGTTTCCTCCGGGTGCTCCGGTTTCCCCCACAGTCCAAAGACATGCAGGTTAGGTTAACTGGTGACTCTAAATTGACCGTAGGTGTGAATGTGAGTGTGAATGGTTGTCTGTGTCTATGTGTCAGCCCTGTGATGACCTGGCGACTTGTCCAGGGTGTACCCCGCCTTTTGCCCGTAGTCAGCTGGGATAGGCTCCAGCTTGCCTGCGACCCTGTAGAAGGATAAAGCGGCTAGAGATAATGAGATGAGATGAGATGTACATTTTATCTGTTTCTACTTATGTTCAATTTTAGTCCCTGTTATTGCTTACATTATACATTCCCTCACTCTCTTGAGGTTAATAAGACTGTCATGTTATGGAGAAAACTGTAAAGCCATCTGTCCTGAAGACTTAAAGGAACAGTTTTACCTCTGAGTGTTACAAAGTGCTGACATTGAAGACTCCTTCCATGAAAGCTAAACAAATATCTCCTTAGAGAAAACTTCATATTAACAATTGCATATATTTTCAAAATCAGTTTATGTGGTGGGCGGCACGGTGGTGTAGTGGTTAGCGCTGTCGCCTCACAGCAAGAAGGTCCGGGTTTGAGCCCCGTGGCCGGCGAGGGCCTTTCTGTGTGGAGTTTGCATGTTCTCCCCGTGTCCGCGTGGGTTTCCTCCGGGTGCTCCGGTTTCCCCCACAGTCCAAAGACATGCAGGTTAGGTTAACTGGTGACTCTAAATTGACCATAGAAGTGAATTTGAGTGTGAATGGTTGCCTGTGTCTATGTGTCAGCCCTGTGATGACCTGGTGACTTGTCCAGGGTGTGCCCCGTCTTTTGCCCGTAATCAGCTGGGATAGGTTCCAGCTTGCCTGCGACCCTGTAGAACAGGATAAAGCGGCTAGAGATGATGAGATGAGATTTAAAATGTGGACTCGTCAGCCCACAGCACACTTTTTCACTTTCTGTCAGTCCATCTCAGATGAGCTTGGGCCCAAAGAATTTCCCAGCATTTCTGGATGTTGTTGATACATGCTGTCACTTTGCATGGTAGATGCAGCAATGAACTGTGTTTAATGCAATGGTGTTCCGAAATGTTCCCAAGCTTATGTATTAATGCCCTATATACAATCATGTCAGTTTATAATGCACTGTTGCCTGAGGGATTGAAGGTCACAGACGTCCAATGTTGGTTTTCAGCCTTGTCCCTTATGTGCAGAGATTTCTCTGGATTCTCTGAATCTTTTGATGATATTATGGGTTGTTGATGATGAAATTCCTAAATTCCTTGCAATTGTATTTTGAGACAGTTGTTCTTCAACTATAGGAGTATTTGCCCACACAGTTGTTGGGGTTTTTTTCCACAAAGTGGTGAACCTCACGCCTCCTTGCTTGTGAATGACTGAGTCTTTCAAATTACCAATTAATCTGTTTACCCAATAAAATGTTCCAAACAGGTCTTTTTTTTTTTTTTGAGCATTCCACAACTTTCCCAGTCTTTTGTTGCCTCTGTCCCAACTTTTTTGGAACGTGTTTGAGGCATCAAATTCAGAATTAGTGTATATTTACAAAAGAACAATAAAGTTCATCAGTTTGAACATTAAATATCTTGTCTTTGTATTATGTCCACTTGAATATAAGTTGAAAAGGATTTGCAAATCATTACATTCTGTTTTTATGTACATTTTATACAGCCTCTCAACTTTTTTTGGAATGGAGGTTGTATGTTCCAGGTCCTATTTACAGTGCTCAGCGTAAATGAGTACACCCCCTTTGAAAAGTAACATTTTAAACAATATCTCAATGAACACAAACAATTTCCAAAATGTTGAAAAGACAAAGTTTAATATAACATCTGTTTAACTTATAACGTGAAAGTAAGATTAATAATATAAACTTACATTACACATTTGTCAGTTTTACTCAAATTAGGGTGGTGCAAAAATGAGTACACCCCACAACAAAAACTACTACATCTAGTACTTTGTATGGCCTCCATGATTTTTAATGACAGCACCAAGTCTTCTAGGCATGGAATGAACAAGTTGGCGACATTTTGCAACACCAATCTTTTTCCCTTCTTCAACAATGACCTCTTTTAGTGACTGGATGCTGGATGGAGAGTGATGCTCAACTTGTCTCTTCAGAATTCCCCAAAGAAAATAATTTCTTTCCACCACAAAGGTGAAGGCGACAAGAAGATCAGCAAAGCTTTACTTATCAGTCAGAATACTGTAGCAAAAGTGGTACAAAAATTTAAGAAAGCTGGAACTGCAACCATCTCACAGAGACGTCCAGGTCGTCCACGGAAGTTAACACCTTGACAGGAGTGTCTTCTGATGAGAAGGGCCAAATTGGGGTGACTATTTCCCGTGACACAATATGGCATACACTGCAGAGGAATGGCATGCATGGATGCCGTCCACTAAAGAAGCCTCTCCTAAAGCCCAGGCACAAAAAAGCCTGCCTAGAGTTTGCCAGGGCTCATGCTGACAAAGATGAAGGCTACTGGGACTCTATACTCTGGAGCGATGAGACCAAGATAAATGTTTTTGGAACTGTTGGCTTCAAAACTGTATGGCGTCGCAAAGGTGAGGAATACAAAGAAAAATGCATGGTGCCTACAGTGAAACATGGTGGTGGCAGTGTCCTTATGTGGGGCTGCATGAGTGCTGCTGGTGTCGGGGAGCTGCATTTTATTGATGGCATCATGAATTCACAGACGTCTTGCTCTATACTGAAAGAGAAGATGCTACCATCACTCCATGCTCTTGGTCGTCGTGCACTTTTCCAACATGACAGTGATCCTAAGCACACATCTAAGGCCACTGTTGGATTTCTGAAGAAGAACAGGGTGAAAATGATTCAGTGGCCAAGTATGTCTCCTGATCTGAACCCAATCGAACTCTCCATCACTCTCCAACCAGCATCCAGTGACTAAAAGAGGTCATTGTTGAAGAATGGAAAAAGATTGATGCTGCAAAATGTCGCCAACTTGTTCATTCCATGCCTAGAAGACTTGGTGCTGTCATTAAAAATCATGGAGGCCATACAAAGTACTAGATGTAGTAGTTTTTGTTGTGGGGTGTACTCATTTTTGCACCACCCTAATTTGAGTAAAACTGAAAAATATGTAATCTAAGTTTATATTATTAACCTTACTTTCAGGTTTAAGTTAAACAGATGTTATATTAAACGTTGCCTTTCCAACCTTTTGGAAATTGTTTGTGTTCATTGAGATATTGTTTAAAATGTTACTTTTCGAAGGGGGTGTACTCATTTACACTGAGCATTGTATATATAGCTTTGACAAGACTTTAATAAAGAAAGAATATCCAAGGGGTGGCACGGTGGTGTAGTGGTTAGTGCTGTCGCTTCACAGCAAGGAGGCCTGGGTTCAAACCCCATGGCCGGCGAGGGCCTTTCTGTGCGGAGTTTGCATGTTCTGTCCGTGTGGGTTTCCTCTGGGTGCTCCGGTTTCCCCCACAGTTCAAAGACATGCAGGTTAGTTTAATTGGTGACTCTAAATTGACCGTAGGTGTGAATGGTTGTCTGTGTCTATGTTTTAGCCCTGTGATGACCTGGTGATTTGTTCAGGGTGTACCCTGCCTTTCGCCCATAGTCAGCTGGGATAGGCTCCAGCTTGCCTGCGACCCTGTAGAACAGGATAAAGCGGCTAGAGATAATGAGATGAGATGAGATTTTCCAAGCATTTAACAGTTCATGCTTTATGCAGGTACTTGAGCAAAGAATAGGGGTGAAGTATAACTGTCTAGTGTGAAGTAAATAAAATGTAGTATCAAAAAATCTACAGCAATCACCATATTCACTCCTTCACCGCCTTGCATCCATCTGCAGAAAAAAGTAACTCTCTCTAAATAAATTAATCTATCTTGCCTGGTGTTTTTATTAGATTGCCCCATGTCCTCTTCACAACAGGTGCACACTCTCTTTCTGTTTGTCTTTCAGTTTCTCCTTCTTCACCATTTATTTCTCATACATAAAGATTCCATGCACACATTGAAATGTCACCCACATTTTGAGATGTTTCTGCTTGAATGGTCCTTTAATGCTGCAGAAAGAAAAATAGCTCTTGATAGTATTTTATTTTCTTTCCCAAGAAACACAAATTCAGCTGAATTTAACCTTTCAGTATGTGAAATATGTACATTTGAATGCGCAATCAAATACAGGACCTGTACTTAAATGAATAGTGTGGAAAAAGGATGCTACTCTGAAGTCAATGTGAAGACAATGCTGTCATGTCAATGCTGAAGTGATATTGAGCTGAATAAGCTGTAAAAATGCCTGTAGGAATTGTGATATGTAGTCTACACACATCAGGGCAATGGTGGCTTAAGGCACTAGAAAGCTGATTGAAGGTTTGAGCCCCAACATCGCTAGGGCCCTCAGGCCCTTAACCCTACCTCCTACCTACCTTAACCATTCAAAAAGTATAATTGCATAATGAAATATTCAATCTTGCAATATATGATGCAGTTTATATTATTTTTGTGTTTTCACTGTGCCAGAGGGTGTATTTATAGTCCCCAGATCAGGACCTAGAGCTCTGCTGCAGTGCACATTAGTGGGTTAATTGACTTTGATTCACCTAAATCAACAAATTGACTTATTAGCAAGCTGTTCATGAGGTTAAATGGAAGTGATGAGACAGGGAAACACAATAAATGTGCAGTGCACACTACAGAAGGGCTCCTGTATCAGGATTGGGAAACACTGCTGTAGAGCCTACGCATAATGATAAACCTATTGTAGTGTAAAGAGCAATGCGTTCCTTTTTAAACAATATGATCCAGGAACCAATCAGCTTCACAGCTTCACGGAGGGGCGGGTTTTGTGGTCGGGGGGGCGGAGTTTTCGCTTCTATTTAAAGTCAGGCGGTGCGTCGAATTGAAGAGTAGTTTTAGCTCTGAGCAGGGGAGAAGTGGAGAGTTACGAAGAAGGGGAAAGCCTTTTGTTTGGCGTAGAGAACAGTGAAACGCATGGAGCGAAAGATTAATTAGTCGTGCGCGCCCGGAAACACGCAGGTATACATTTCAGACTTAAGACTTCATGCGTTCTGAGCGTGGATACAAAAAGAGCAAAGAGCTCTGCAGGTGTTTAGGTCTAGTGTAAGACATCTGTATTTTTCTCGAGACAGTGAAGAGCAGCTAGATATGCATGCCTTTGGAGCTGAAGTGTGTGTGTGTGTGTGTGTGTGTGTGTGTTCAAATATTGATTCGCCCTTGCATTTCGCTTGGTTTTGCAGTTTGCACCAAACGCAGTGACTTGTTTATATGTCTGAGCGTTCTTGACCTGTTTTGGTATGCGTTTATTTAATTTTATTAATCTTATTTTATTGGTTGTTGCAGAAGCAGCTTTCCATGCCTCTCGCGTCCTTGATGGGAAACCAACTGGATCGGATCACGCACTTGAGCTACAGCGAGCTACCCACTGGGGATCCGTCGGGCGTGGAGAAGGACGAGTTGCGCGTCGGCGTCGCCTACTTCTTTTCCGACGACGAGGAGGAGCTTGACGACCGGTCGCTCGAGCGTAGCCCGAGCGAGGAGGGTGCCGTGGACACACTGGACGAGCTTGAGTACTCGGCCTTCTGCTGCCACGAATGCATCTTCTCCAAGGTGCGCGCGCGCGAGGATCTGCGCGTGTACCCGGTGCCCACACTGCTCGCCATGTGCAAGCCGGGAGACGTGCTCGAGCTGGTGGCGAGCGCTCAGGCGCCGCACTGGGCCGTGTTCGAAGGCGAGGACCAGGTGATCCACCTACACAAGGGCGAGATCCGCAAGGACAGTCTGTTTGACGTGAGCGGCGGCCGCCGCGGGCGCATCGCAAACGACCGCTACCGGTTCCGGCCGCTGCCTCCTGATCTGGTGGTGCGCAACGCGAGCGGCCATCTGGGGCTAAACCGCGCCGATGTGTGCTGGACGAGCTCTGAGAGTTTCGCCGCCTGGTGCCGCTTCGGCAAGCGCGAGTTCAAGGCGGGCGGCGAGGCGCACTCAGCCGGTCAGCGCTACCTGCTCAAGGTGCACCTGTCTGAGAGCACAGTGCACACGCTCGTCTTCCGCAGCCTCGAGGAGCTTATACGCGAGCGGAGGCGTGTGGACGCCAGCGGAATTCTGGAGGAGCTCTCTCTGCTCGACGGCAAGCAGTGAGCGGATTTGCAAGGTCGTGGGCTGGTTTTGTTTGTTTTTTGTTTTGTTTTTTTCACGGACAAAACATCACGGACACAATCTGGGGACAGCGCACGCGCCTGCGGCAAGGGATGCGTGTACCCTTATTTATTTGATATTATTGCTGTCTCGTCTTTATTTTTATTTATTTTTTTCAGGAATGTGCGCTTTTGAGTTTAAAGCTCAGTATTTGCAAAGACAACGCCCTTTTTGGCTCGTGCCGTGTGATCGGGTGCACTCCGAACACCACGGACCTTCAACAGAATAATCCAATGGCCATTGATCATAACTCAGATTGGACCCTGGGAAGCTCAGCCGAGCCACACAGGTGCTGGAACGGATTGGGGCAGATGGTGCGCGCTCCGGATTTTTTATTTTATTTTATTTTTTTAACTCCCAAAGCTTTAGCATTAAAAGACGAGTCACGGAGATCACGCGCCACTGCGTAACGATTGCTATCCAAACACGGCGACCTTTTACACACGTCTGGCTTTTCTTTTATGACAACACGCAAAATGTACATTTTTCTTCTCATTTCTTTTTTGGAGTCCATATTTTTGTATTTTAGTTAGGCGGCGGAGTCTTTGTTTTATGAAAATAAAACTTGGATTGCTCTCTGAAGCGTGTTTTCACTCTTACTTTGCACGAGTGGTTTTGTTGGCTGAGCTGCATCTCAACGAGCTTCACAAATCCCTCAAGCCTTATACATGCTTTATATGCATCTCTACACGTCCAAGTAAATCAGAATTTTTCTTTTGCACCGATATGTATTTGGGATAATGCAGGACTCCTACCTGGTGTTCTAGCTTGTAGTGCACTTGCATAGAATAAACTGAGGGTTCTCTAGTGCAGATCTGTTTATTATTGTTATGGTCATGGAGCTTGATTTTATTAGCTGATTACTAGTTTGTGGTTGTCAGAGTTTGAAGCAAGGAATATGGTACTTTTTTCTTAGAGCTGAGAATCCCAGTATGGAATGAAAGCTCATATGCAACCTTAAACAAGAGATTTTTTGCTCTTTTTTTTTGGGAAGTTTCCCAAAGGTTTGATGAATCTAGTTTTCTTTTGTGCGAAACCTGAAGCCTAAAAGCCTGATGAGTGTTTAGTTTTGATAAGCTCACATGATTGCTGCATATTGATAGAAACATGACAGGATGGCTAGGTTTGTGCTACTTCTAGAAAGCAAAAGGTGCTGCATTAGCCTTTTTTGAGGGGTGGGGTAATTTATTGTTTAATTTATGAACTGTCATCAAGAAAAGGTAAAGGTCAGATTATTGAACATGTCACAAAGCTGTTTCATTCCTCAGGATTTATACATGCTACTGGGTCCAGGAAGTATTTATCCAAATCTGCTATAGGTCTTTATAGTTGCAGAATGTGTGTGGGTTTTTTTTTTCCCCCTCTTGCTTTGCACTGTGCAGTGCTGGCAATTACAGTCATGCTCTGCTGGCTTTTCTGTTAGTGGCTGCAGCTGGAATTGGTTGTTTGTGAATATCAAGAGTGATTAACCTGCTGTACCTTAGTGTGTAAATTCTGCTCATATATTATCACCTAGAACTCTTGAGTCCACTACGAAGAATTTTCATTTCAAAGTTTATCAAAGGCTAACTGAATTTGAGTTTACATGATATTTGAAACTTAAAAAAAAAAAAACACTGGCATCAGGTGAGAATTGTGTATGCTGAATTTAGTATACCATTGTCCAAGAGTAATGATCCATATTCCCACTATCCAGTGTCACCCAGAAGGACGGGTTCCTTTTTCTTTCTTCATGTTGCCACAGTTGGTTGAAACTGATTTACTCATGAGGGATAATGAGATTTCTGGAAAGCTGCAATGTAACAATGTCTATTGTTAGTCGTGTTTTTAAATTGAATTAAAACTATGGTGCTTGGGGTTTAGTCAAGGTTAAAGAAGGGGTTCTTTGTAGGGTTATGGATTCTATTTTCTGATAGGGTTTTAGTTTGTGATCACTAAGGAAAGACCATTGAGTCCTACAAGACCCTTTAATGGTTGCCCCAGAGGGATTCAGGCATTCAGTTTATTTATTTATCTTTTTAATGAGGTACAAAATGAACTTATTCTCATGGTCAACACCAGTGCATGGTCTTTGCACAATGCATTAGATTGTGTTCTGTGGCTTCATGCTCCCATACAAAAAAGAACAGTAAAGAGCTTATAAGAATTTACCACTGTCTTAGTAGTAAATCCTTATAAATATAAGGATAAATCCTTAAGGATTTATAAATATATGCCATGTATGATTTACTCCTGAAAGTGGCCCATTTTGCATTTTCCTCATACAAATTTATGAAAATCTAGTATGTATGAAGTGAACATTGGTTCTTACAGATAATGTGTATGATGAATTACACCGTCTTTGTATGCTTCATGTAATGTTTGTAGTTTTAAATTATATTTTACAGTTTAAAATGTATATGCCTTTTATGTAAATCCACATGTTTGTGTTGGATTTACATATAAAAGGCATACATTTTAAACTGTAAAATATAATTTAAAACTACAAACATTACATGAAGCATACAAAGACGGTGTAATTCATCATACACATTATCTGTAAGAACCATGCACAATGTTCACTTCATACATACTAGATTTTCATAAATTTGTATGAGGAAAATGCAAAATGGGCCACTTTCAGGAGTAAATCATACATGGCATATTTAATTATAAATCCTTATAAGGATTTATCCTTATATTTATAAGGATTTACTACTAAGACAGTGGTAAACTCTAGTTCTTTACTGTTTTTCGTATGGGCTCAAGTAGCTGCATAATGTTCAAAGTGTCAGGCATTAATATGGAAAATAGGAGGAATATTGAATATGGAAAGCAGCTGAGGCATTTTTCTGAAGGCCTGGTAAACATTACACGCTAACAGTCATTTGCAGTCCATGAAACCGGGTTAAACTCATTACAGATACTGTTCAAACTCCAAGCACACTGGCTCGGGGCTCATTTATCTCCTGTTTGAGTAACTGTCATAGTGGCCTGTTTTTCAGCAGTCAATGAATCTCTCTCTGCTCTGGTCTGACCCCTTTGACAGTCTGTCATCAGTGTTGTCTTTTTGAGGCTAAGAATTGAGGGTAGTGGGGCAGCAGGCTATGTAGGAAGAGTAGGGGCAAGCTCAGCTTGTGCAAGTGGGGGAAAGACACTTAACACCTTCACCCACCCTGACATTATTGTTACCTTTTGAAATCCTTGGCCACATCATAAATGCATTTGTTTTATTGATCAATTTCTTTAACATTCATTTATGCACCAGTTGTAACATTTTAAAAATGTATAGATGTTTCAGTGTATCTGTATACCTTCATTTGAGGCTTCTGTTAACGTTTTCCAGCTGCCTCTGCCCCTGCCAGAACAGTCTCCCAGTCCTCCTCCTTTTACTTTAAAAGGCAATTTGCTTTAACTGGATTGTTAACTAGCTACTCTGAAAGGTATTCATCTTCCTTTTTCTTTTCACTGAAACACAATATTCCACGAAAAGCTGTCTGTAACTAACATTCATTTATTTCCCTAAACCCCCCTACAAGTTTTGTTAAACATAACATTTCTTACTGTGATTTCAGGATTTTTTTTTTTTTTTTTAGACAAAGCTTTATGCAATGTGAAAGGAAAATATTAACATAACCCTAGACTTTACTGAGACTTGAGGACTTGATCCTGGGTGGCAGTAATTATTTGCAGCTCACGGAGATGCTGAGCTCACACCTCTAGGCTCTGAATTTATTGGGACGTAGTTGAACGCTGCGCTTGCACACTCTGCTCGTAAAGAGGCCTCTAGTTACGGAAGGATGACAGTGTCTTGGTAAGACTGCTATTTTTAGATATTGCAACACTGGCGATTTTGTCGGTGTTGGTAAGTAAGACCACAAGCATGCTGTGGTGCATAAAATGTAAATTGATTTTTCCAAGATCAATGACCGTGACTCAACAAAAAAAATGTGGCAAGCATGGGACACAGCGGCTTTAAAAAAAAAAACTCTGTATTTTCTCCCTGAGCTTGTGTTGTGGTATGCAGGAGACAAATGAGGCGATTAGACCTTTACACGCCAGGGAACACAGTCACACCTGTAGCCTGTGTCTGTGCGCACACATACATACACAGACATTATTCTTTCATAGTAATTGAAATCCTTTAAGAAAAATCTGTATTTTGGTTGTATCTTTGATGAAAGGTGTGTGTGTGTTTAGTCACATTGTGGAATTCAGTTAGTTTTTGTATATAGATAACTACAATTTAACTCAAAATACAACGGTTTGATTTAATTATGTCACAGCTAGAAAAGCTGCCTTAAGGCCCGTTTATACGGTACGTGACTCATGGCTTTGCATGTGAGCAGAGAAGCCCCAATGCGAGCAGCATTGTCCATCTGTAATATTTAGCGTTTTCATGAACAGCAATATTAACCGAATTTTATTTCTCCTTAAATGTTTACTATAGTCATGGTTGTCTTGAGCTGCATCTCAAATCAAAACTGACCTTGTATTCAAATTTGTTTACTAACCTAGAAAATCATGCGTGCGTACAACTTTTGATAGGTTTAAAGCCTACATGAGTGTTTTTTAAAATGACTAACTGGTTTACCTCTTAGTCTTACCTCAGTAATGGTCTAGAGTAGTACATACTTATGCAATTTGAGGTACAATGCTAGTTTGTGTTTAACTGCGGCGACAGTGTCACATGGTGCTCTGCTACCTCCACAATTTATGGCACCATGTTGATGCATCTTGCTCATTTCTGAGGACATACAGTAAGTGACACACCAAATGACCACAGGCAGATATCTTATTACATAACTTGAGGTATTCCTGTCCTAAAAAAAAAAATCATAAACTCTCATTTACATGTTTGTTTATTTGGGAAATTCTTATTTATTGGATTTGCAGCCAGAGCTTTACAGGAGCTGACAGTAAACTTCAAGACTGTGATTTTAGAGACTAGTACAAATCAGTTATACAACTTACCCTGTGTTCATACTATCAAACTCCAAAGCAACCATTCATTTCATGTGAGTGTGATTGTTTCATTTGAATTGAGATTTAATGTGTTAAACTATTGTCTTGGATTAATCCTATTACAAGTGTGGTCCGATCGTTTCTTTACTTCCCCATGCGCAACTTTTAGTTCTTATGTGATTTAGTTCCTGTTTACTTTTTGAGATTTTAATTTTATTCTGTTATACAATTTGCAGTCAAAGTTCCAAGACTATTCTTGTTGCTAGCCAGTGGAGCATGGCAAGATCATGTACGTAGCAGGAGTGAGCAGTACAGTAACTCCTAAGTCAGTATGCAGTGTGACATCATGCTGTCAACATCAGGACTTGTCACATGCATTTTTGACAATGTGAACATGTGCATTTGTGATTTGCACAGTGTGTAAGCATTTGTGATCGGCAATGAAAACCCTTGAAATGCTTCAGCAAGCCTACGGCAATGAATACTGACTCAAGAGTTACTGCTCGCTCCTGCTTCATGTGCATGACCTTGCCACACTCCACTGGTTCGCAACAGGAACAGTCCTGGAACTTTTTGATCGCACCTCCCATATACAACGTCTTTCATTGTGTATGGAGACACTGAGTGTATGTACAGTTTAACTTGCTTAGATAATCTACCAATAAAGCCTAGCACATAATGTACAGTACAAGTCAAAAGTTTAGAGCCTCTTGTTCATAATAATGAAGTATGTCCAAATGTTTGGCTAGTACTGTAAATCAAGCAAAGCCATTTTCATTACACACTTAAAGTGCATATCACGCGTAAATTCAGGAGCAAGATCAATGTAATTCTCCTATTTTATATTAAACTTTGGTCAAATGTCTGTCATTTTGTGCAATTCTTTTACCTTGTGCTATACCAGAAAAATTCAGTTGAAATCAAGCCATTTGAGGCGAATTGGTCCACCTCTGAAAAAAACTTGGCATTTGGATTTCCCAGCAACCATTGATTTTTGTGACGTCGCGTGCGGGACGCCTCCTTCTGAATCCTACGTCAGCACTGGTTTGTTTGAGAAAATGACCTGGTGGTTTTCTGCAAATTTCTTCAACGTTATCATGTAATTATTAAAATGGTTAACAGATGTGTCATAGGAGGGTGTAGCAACACCAATCTTGATGGGATTAGTACTCCTCGTTTTCCAAAAGACCAGACAATGAGAGAGAAATAGGAGCGCTTCGGGCGAGGCACCCAGAAGCTGAGGACTAAAGCAGAGCTGAGAAAAAGACCAAGAAAATCAGCAATTCACAAGTTGATTGTTGCTAGGATAAGAGAGAATTCTGACATCTCATTATATTCTTCATCCAAAAGTGAAGTAACATTGCACTCAGGTGACAATTCCATATTTCAATGCAAAATCGCTAGCTGCTAAACTTGGTCTACACAGGCTGTGCACTGAAACCATGCAAGCTCTTGCAGCCTGCTGGTGGTTCTGCAGGTGATGTCATGAATCTGGCTCCAGAATCCCTTGGGATTTTTCCAAACGCGTTTTATTTTATTTTTTTCTGCTGTAGACAGATGGCCTTGTGCAAAAGTACCCTTCTGGATGAGGTGTGTAAAGGGACATACTTTCATATTAAAAAAAAAAATGAAATTGGTCCAGGATATGCACTTTAAGGCATTAAATAAATGTGTTAACTAGTTAGCTTTGGTGGGTGGCATGGTGGTACAGTGGTTAGCACTGTCGCCTTACAGCAAGAAGGTTCTGGGTTCAAGCCCAGTGTCTGATGGGTGCCGATGTGGAGTTTGTATGTTTGGTGTCTGCGTGGGTTTCCTCCAGGTACTCTGGTTTCCCCCCCACAGTCCAAAGACATGCAGGTTAGGCTAATTGGTGGCTCTAAATTAAGTGTGTGGTGTTTGTTTGTTTCTCTGGGTCAGCCTTGTGATGATCTGGCAACTTGTCCTTGCCTCTCACCCATAGTCAGCTGGAATAGGCTCTAGCTTGCCCACGATCCTGCACAGGATATACAGTTATGGATGGATAGTTAGTTTTGAAGCTACATATATAAACAGTATAGCTATTACTATTCATCAAGCTAAAAAATATCCTGGACAGTCTATGCCCACAAGCAACAATATACTACACATCCATAAGAGACAAGTGGTACAAGTGACATCACTTGCTAGTGCAAGTATAGGGTAAGAGAGTAAAGATGGTGCTAATACTTTGTAGTGCTATGAACTCTGTCATAAAGGAGTGAATCTATGAATAATGCAGATCTTAGCAGTAAAGAGTGTTTTGTAACCCTAAACCACCGTGGGTTATCAACCATGTCAATATTAAACAGCACAGGTAGGACTCAAGCATTTATAAACACATCCAGACATGTTGCTATTTGGGTTGGTCAAACTGATATTGCTTCATAATGGGCTCCTTTTATGTATTTATATTGCATGCAACTGATGACAGAATTATTTTATCTGTGTATTACACCTGATTGATCAGAAGGTGTTAACTTTTATATAACAGCAGCTCATGTAGTAATGCCAGCTGTAATACCAGTAATTCTAATGCCTTGTTTCTATAGCTGCTAATTCACAAGCAGTTGTATGGCTAAGGCTAATAATAAGCAGACTTTAAAAATGTGCTTTTACAAACCAAGTTCAGAGGGAGAAGTTTATGTAATCTTTTTTTTTAAGGATTTTCCAGTGTCACTGCTTACTTTGAATTGTTAATGTTTTCATTTTTGTTTTCTGCCACAGGAAAATCTTTTGAGCTTTGTATTTTCTTAGTAACCAGCTGCAATTTTTTTGCAGCATAATAATAATCCATCCATTATCTGTAGCCGCTTATCCTGTGTAGGGTCGCAGGCAAGCTGGAGCCTATCCCAGCTGACTACGGGCAAGAGGTGGGGTACACCCTGGACAAGTCACCAGGTTATCGCAGGGCTGACACAGACAAACAACCATTCACACTCGCACCTATGGTCAATTTAGAGCCACCAATTAGCCTAACCTGCATGTCTTTGGACTGTGGGGGAAACCGGAGCACCCGGAGGAAACCCACGCAGACACAGGGAGAACATGCAAACTCCACACAGAAAGGCCCTCTTTGGTTGCTAGGCTCAAACCCAGGACCTTCTTGCTGTGAGGCGACAGAGGGACTAGCTGAGTTTGTAGCTTCTATTGCATAATTCAGAATGTTTACATGAACACTAATATTCCACTATCATTCAGAATTTGATATGGGTCATGTAAACAACATATTCCGTTTGAATATTCTGAATTTAGCATCTGATTAAGACATGGGATATGCCAACATTCTTCCGGTTGTAAGACCATTCCTTGGATGTGTGTGTGGCGCATTCAGAATATGCATCTCAATTGGGGTTTTGTGACACAGCTGCATGTAAACATGAGTAATAGTGGAATGTTCATTAGCCATGTAAACAACTTGGAAAGAACATTCATTTTTTTTTCATAATAAACAGGTAAACAGAGTGAGTAAGTTTAAGATATTCCACAACATTACAAGGAACTATAAACTGCAGTGCCGAACCGTTACTATTAGAGCTGGGACTTCAGCTCAGCCAAAACTTAGAGACGCGCGCACATACACACACACACACACACACACACACAATGCAATAGGGCAAGGGATTAGTGGCAGGCTGCCAGGTAGCTCCATTGTGTCGTTGTCGATGTTGATTTTTAAAAGTAACTAAGTAAATTACATAGGGAAATGCATACTTAAGTCTGAGTGAAAAATACTGGGGGGGGAGTGTGTGTATAACCACCTATAACCAGTTAGTTACTCTAATAATAACTAAGTCTCCGTGTGGTTAATAGATGATGTAGAGGAGGTGAAGAGTTGATTTGTCAGCATTTATTCTTGAAAAAAAAGAATGACAGGGCTATCAACACACAGAGACGGGAAAGAATTCTGGCATCCCTACAACATAATGCGCCAGTTAGCACCCAACCAACTGGCTACTCAGATAAACACTGTGTTTCACACAGAATTTTACGATGCTAATTTACATATTTGATCTGATACAAACAGCGGGTGTGTCAAAACATTCTTACATCAAAAAATAACCATCATATATTGGGGAAAAATAGAAAATATACTATATTAATGAATCTTGTCCATGCAGGATTCACAAAGCCAGGTTACCCCTTTCCAGACATCCCAAGCATGATAATGTCCACAGGTGTGTTAGACTAATTAATGCCCTATCAGAAACAATAGTGGAATCATTAATGGAACCCAACATATTTTACAAGAGAGGGATTTGGGGAAGTTCACAAAAAAGCAAAACTTTATTCATATGAAATTATGATATTGCTACATGTGCGTGGAAGAAGTGTCTGGAGACAGAAATCTTAGTTTCTCGGTCATTAGCCTATGCTCCTTGCTCTCAATAGTACTGGCTTGTCCGCTTAATTAGCATTTGCTAACACCACCACTGAACCCTATACTGGCTGGCTACATCACTACAGCGCTGATAGCGCCGACTCGCAGTTAAGCTCCTGTTGGCCTCTGAGAAGGCTTAGGGCAATAAATTTTTGGTCTATAACTATAAATCAAAATAAACCCATTATAAGTCATAATCTGATTGGTTAATTCATCTGTCACTTCCTACATAAGCATGCACTGCCATGGCCTTCTGGCCAGGCAATGAAGTCCAAACCAATGAGTAAGCCAGCTCTAAACTCTTCTCAGCCCTGAGACAACAAACAAAAAAAATCTCATTGGATAACTCTTTTTTTAATGTTTTCAGGACAATAACCTTTTCATTTCTGAAGCAAATTTGATAGAAAATGAGGCCAAATTAAAAGAGAATAATAGTGAAGTTATGAAAGCGATTAAAGAATAATCAACATCTTTTGGCTGCTCCCGATTAGGGGTCGCCACAGCGGATCTTTCATCTCCATTGCTCCCTGTCTTCTGCATCCTTCTCTACCACACCTGCCACTTTCATGTCCTCTCTCACCACATCCATGTATTTCCTCTTTGGCCCTCCTCGTTTTCATGTGCCTGGCAGCTCCATCCTCAACATTCTCCTTCCAACATGCTCTGCATCTCTTCTCAGGATGTGCCTATACCATGTCAGTTTCATCTCTCTTAGCTTAAATCCCAAGCTCTCCACATGTGCTGTCCCTCTGGTGTGCTCGTTCCTTATCCTGTCCAACCTTGTCACTCCCATTGCAAACCTTAACATCCTCAACTCCGCCACCTCCAACTTTGCCTCCTGTCTCTTCGTTAAGGTACGGTCTCCAATCTATACATCATAGCTGGTCTCACTACTGTCATACATCTTACCTTTCACTTTTGCTGGGACTTTTCTATCACAAATGACTCCTGAAATCCTTCTCCAACTGCTCCACCCTGCCTGCACTCTCTTTCTCACCTCACTGTCGCAGCCCCCATTTTCCTGCACAGTTGACCCCAGGTACTTGAATTCACGTCATGAAAGCAATTAAAGAATGAAAGAAATTTAAATATAACATTTGAAGTGTTATGTTTGGACCTTCTCTGAAGGCCTAGAAGGCCCTGAGATGATTCCTCTCTGATAAATTGATAAATAAAAATGTATAGTTGCTGGAAAATATTGTAAATATTGTCATCAGCTTGAGGTTAGAAACATCAGGTCAGGTCGCATCAAGCCATCACCCTGTTGTCATCCCGCCATAAAGTTGGGTCTACAAAACACTTCATGTTGCTATAACTGACTTTTATGTCCCCCCCCCATTATAGACTGATGACCTTGTTAGGGTGTGCGCCACCTCTTGCCCGGTGTGAGCTGGGATTGATTCCAGCTCACCTACAACCCTCAATGGATAAGTGGCTTAGAGAATGAATGAATGACCCTTATGTGCAAAAACAGAACCAAATTTGGCCAGGAATCCTCTGCTTTACAGAGCTGAATATTATGCAATTCATAAATTCAGATATATTGCAAAATTAATTAACTACAGGCTCAGGCATGTGACTAACATTCACAGAATACATATTTGTTACATGAAGTTATTTCATTTCTATGACAAAAATGTTGACATCTGAAATCTAATTGCACATAAATGCAACAATGGAACTAAAAATGTAAAATAGAGTCATGTGAAAGAATGTGATTCACCTCTCGAATATCTGAGAGCACAAACATCAGGATGCAGCGTCATCTTGGTTTTTGGAAAGGCAGTGTCATTCTCTCTCTCTCTCTCTCTCACTCACACACACACACACACACACACACACACACACACTATGCTAATTCTCTGTAGTCTCATTCCAGTGGTGACAGGTACAATCTCCTGTGAAAGCAGCAGTCCCTCAATATTTGCTCCACCCAATTACAATTTAGGGCAGTGTTGCACAAGCATGACAAAGATTTTGGTTTTCACTCAATTACTGGACTTGCTGTTTCATTTGCCTTATTCCAACACTGTGTGTGTGTGTGTGTGTGTGTGTGTGTGTGTGTGTAAGAGAGAGAGAGGACCAGATGGAGAAGCAGTTTTACTGTTTTCTGTCAATGCTCAATGTTTTTGGTTAGGTTTTGAACCATAATGATATTTAATTGCAATATTTGGCTGCTAGCCAAATGTTGGTACTCTGTGTGTGTGTGTGTGTGTGTGTGTGTGTGTGTGTGTGTGTATAGAAAGTGTCACTTTCTGATTTTCTCCAACGAAGCAGATCTGAATCAATCACATTTCTGAGTAAAGTTAGGATCAGACAATTTCTCAGTGAGTCCAGACTTAAAAAAAAAAAAAGTGTGATGAAACCAGACAATGGAGGAAGACATTTGACAGCTGTTGGTGAAATCAACACACACAGTACAGTTATCAGGATAAATACAAAGCTATACAAATTCCATCCATACATTATGCTGCTTATCCATCAGGGTCATGGGTGAGCTGGAGCCAGTCCCAGCTGACTTTAGGTGAGAGGCAGGGTTCATCCTAGACAGGTCCCCAATCTATCGCAGGGTTAACAGAGAGAGATGAACAGTCATTCACACTCACATTCACGCTAATGGGCAATTGAGAGTAACCTAATCCACATGTCATGATCCGCCCCTGACTTCCACTCCAGAGATTTACTATCTCCCAGTTCAGCGCAATCCCGATCCAGGACGGGACTTCCATCTTGCCGGCATTCATTTCGTGGTCTGCTCTGCTGTGTATAAATAGGCTGTTCTCAGAAGGAGACCTTGCCTTGTCTGTTTCTCATGTTGTCTCTGTGCCATTTTTTACTTCCTGGATTTTTGCTCTCTGTTTGCCTAGTCTTAGCCACAGTTCTTTGCACTCACGTTTTGTCAGTTTTTCATGTTTTTTGCACTACGTTTTTTGTCTCCAGTTTTTGTCAGAACTATTTTTCATGTTTTTTCATATTAGCACTTCGTCTACCTTGTTGTTGTCTGGATTATTTTTGCTATTTTTGTTCGTTGACTCTTTTTGGACTTTAATTAAATCATTTTTTTATTCATTGGATTTTCTGGTTTGTGTTCTGCTATTGGATCCTAACTCACCACATCTCGCCACCCTTAACACATGTCTTTTGACTGTGAAAGGAAAGCAGAGCACCTGGAGGAAACCCACACAGGCATGAGAACATGTGAACTCCGTACAGAAAGGCTCTAGTCAACCACAAGGTTCAAATCCAAAGCATCCAAACAACCCAAAATCCATCCAAAAAGTTTTAAAACTAACTTAAAATTTTGATGTTTGATGATCTTTTAAGCAACATTTGCATCTTGTCCCTCTGAGGGAAGCAATAAAGGTTCCATGCAGAACCCTTTAACGGTTTTTTTTTTCTTATCCAAATGGAACCTGTTCAGAATGATTAAAAAAAAAAAACACCTTAAACCCAGCACCAGGGTTCCTTGCATGTTCTCATAGTCTCTTCATGTCCCTGTGAGTTTCTTCCTGGTTCTCTGGTTTCCTCCCATCTCCCAAAAATATGCATGTAGGTGGATTTGATACACTATGGTCAAAAGTTTATGGACACTTGATCATCATACCCATGTCCTTGTTGAACATCCGCAAAGATATTCAGTGGGGTTGAGGTCTGTGCTCTGTGCAGGACACTTGAGTTCTTCCAGTCCAACTTTAGCACACTATGAACCATGCACATAGAGCTCACTTTGTACACAGGGAATTTCCCTTTATTGGAACCTCTTCCAGCTATGCTGGAAGAGGTTCCAGTAAAGGGAAATTATAATGGTACAGCATACAAAAACATTCTATACAATTGTGTGCTTCCAACTTTGTTGTATTAGATTGGGGAACATACTTTTGGCTACAAAGTGTCTGCTAATTTGCCCAAGGTGTGAATGTGTGTGTGTGTATGTGCACGGTGTCCAGAGATGAATTGGCCTCCCAGGGTTTACAGGATAAGCTCCAGATCCACCATGACTCTGACCAGGGTAAAGCACTTACAGGTACAGTACTGAAGATGAAGGATACTTAAAAATATGACTTCAGTCAGTCAGTCTCTCTCTCCATCTCTCTCATTTAGATGGACTAAGGTGCAGGATTAGCCAAACTATTACAAGTCCTCACTCTTTTATGTGAACTGGAGATGAGTGTTTAGGGGTTGGATTACTCACAAAGCTGCACTCTGCTCCTTCAAGGCATTTTTAACCCCCTGAAAATGTCATGTCCTAAGCCATTTTCCTTACCTGATTTGCCACCACATCTTCACAACCTACAAGGATTGTCACACCCCTCCTCTTTCTGTTAGAGCTTGATAATTAGTTCCAGCATGCAGCAAGCAAAGAATATGAATAGAAGCAGCATGAGGACATGTTGGCTCAATTGATTTTGAATTGTTAAAAATGCCAGATGTCTATCAAATTGTTCTCCAAGCTCTTCACTGCATCTAATTTTATGTTGCGTTTTAGCTAATTATATGTTATACATTTTTAATAACATATGTTTTTCTCTTTTTTTTAAATCAGGTATATATCATTATAAGTTCTGTATGAATAGAAAGTAAAGAATATAATTGTACTACAAATCATTTGATCACATACTGGACAATAAATTTCTGATACACAAGTCTTTCATGGTATAGTTTTCCTTTAATTTGGAAAGGATCTAGTACCTCTCAGATATAGAATGGACTTTTTTTTCAAGTAAGGTAAATAATATTTTTGTTGAAATGATCATTCCTTATGTTACGTCTTTTCCAAAAAACATACAATTCGCTCATTTCCATGATGACAGTCATAACGTTCTGACTTGTAATGTGCTCACATATCAGTAAAGCTAGCAAACGTCTAGAACAGTGGTCACCAACCTTTTTATGCCCGAGATCCCTAACCTCTGCCTAGATGGCAAGCAAGATCTACCCCTTGAAGCGTTGACAGAAAAAGAAATCCAGACTAGACTGTTTCAAGTTGAGGCTTTTTATTTAGCCTAATTTTAACTGAATAAGATTTAAGACCCTGGTCCAACTTTTTAATTTCTTGTGAGAGCTGACTAAATTACTTAATTTCAGTACAACATACAATGGAAATTAACTATACACAAAAAATATATAGGCCTATATCTGTAGTGAGCAGAATGAATGAACCACCAATGACTCAGATTGTTATTAATATCAACTAATAATATTGTAATGAGAAAGCTGAATTGTTAACATCAGTTGCACTGTCTTGTTTGTATTGTAACACTAAATTAATTAATTTCACAGCAACATAAAATGGAAATTGTCAACTGAAATTACAACACACCAGTGATGATATATCACAAATTGTAACTTAAGTGACAAAATGACAACTTCAATTCAATATGAACTGATTTTCTTTAACCATACCTACACAATAAAGACAAATATGAACTTGCAGTGATACTACTACCAATGACTGCTGTCATGCTATGAGGTTACAGTTCATCACGCAACTCAAGTCAATGTGATGGCTGTGACTGAACACGGTCAGTGAGTGCCTTATAGTTAGGTTCATATCACGTATCATATTACGGCAGGAACAAGCAGTAGTAACATCCATGACCTTACGCTTAAAGCTCGACAAAGGAAAAACTTGACAGCAATTTGTTAGCATTTGTTAGCGGCTACAGTCGGTACTCGGCATGTTAAAAGTGGGTCAGCATTGTAACAACATAACGTTACTGTACAAGCAATGCTTATTTAACAGTAACAAACTTGAGCCCTATATGTTGAAATTCCTCTCTTATTCGTTCGTTAATTTATCACACAGTCTTACCTCAGTCAACTTCTTCCCTCCTTCTGTGAAAATTCAATGTCTCAGACGCGGAGATGAGTGGGCGGGGGATGCGTTTGATTAAGTCTCCTGATTGGCTGGTGATAGATTGGTGGGCGGGGGATGCGTTTGATTAAGTCTCCTGATTGGCTGGTGATAGATTGGTGTCATTATAGTGCGTCGGAGCGGTTCATGCCAAGCTCGAGTCCGATCCACCACTCCGCGGAAACACTTCAAGAGCTACAGTAACACTGACAGCCAGGTTATATCCTCACGGTTTTATAGGCAATATCATGCTTCCTTTTGTAAAGGGGCGGCAGAAATTAAACGGGAGCAGGAATCACAGAAAGGGGGGTGGCCCGCACCTCTAAAACCCCTCGTGGAGAACCCTGAACTGTATTGTGAGGCTATCACCATGGTGACGACGCTCAAAGACATAAGACGTAAGCAGCAGGAGTTAAAAAAAAGAACCCTGCGACACAGAGGGGGAAAGCTGTAGTGGGCCTATCGGAAGACATGTAATATGAACGCCAATCAAATATACTGCAGTGTATTTCTGTATAATCTTACAATTTCTTTCCTCATCCCCCAAGATCGACTGGGAAAGCCTCCGAGATCGACCAGTCGATCGCGATCGACGGGTTGGTGACCTCTGGTCTAGAAGAAAGCAACGGTGATGGGGAAGAGAGCTAGAAAAGGCACAGAAAACGAGGAAAGTGATCCAAAGGCCTGCACTTGCAGTGACATTGCTGTTGCCAATAACACACAACAAAGTTCAAGAGAAATGAACAGAAGGAGTTTGGAGAGTGTTTTTCCAGCAGAGACAGTAGTAGGAGATCGTAGAGCCATCTCTCCCTTGGTGTTCAGGTACTTCATGATTTACAAATAAAGCACTGCACAAAATCAATATTACAAATGGTAGAAGTCATAGTGCAGAGATGTCCACAAGCACCGGCAACCGGCAGTTTTCTCCACCTACACAGACAGTCTGCACCGGCTACTCGATCCCAGAAAAAAATAAAAACTTGCCTTTCAATGTTCAAGAGATTTATATAATCTCTGCTGCCCATAATTTGCTGCAAATCCAATTATTCCACCATGAAATTGTTTTTAATTCAGGTTTAGCATCAAAAAGCAGAGATGGACAGTAACAAAGTACATTTACTTGAGTGCTGTACTTAAAGCATATACGCAGAGCCATGGCCTCACTGTCGTTTATAAATGCCTTGAGACCTCAAGAATGGCACAGGAATCATTTTAAGAGTTAACAATAAATCTAATATAGTAATTTTTATGATTAAAAAGTGATTAATATACAACCCCGATTCCAAAAAAGTTGGGACAAAGTACAAATTGTAAATAAAAATGGAATGCAATGATGTGGAAGTTTCAAAATTCCATATTTTATTCAGAATAGGACATAGATGACATATCAAATGTTTAAACTGAGAAAACATCTCATTTAAAGAGAAAAATTAGGTGATTTTAAGTTTCATGACAACAACACATCTCAAAAAAGTTGGGACAAGGACATGTTTACCACTGTGAGACATCCCCTTTTCTCTTTACAACAGTCTGTAAACGTCTGGGGACTGAGGAGACAAGTTGCTCAAGTTTAGGGATAGGAATGTTAACCTATTCTTGTCTAATGTAGGATTCTAGTTGCTCAACTGTCTTAGGTCTTTTTTGTCGTATCTTCCGTTTTATGATGCGCCAAATGTTTTCTATGGGTGAAAGATCTGGACTGCAGGCTGGCCAGTTCAGTACCCGGACCCTTCTTCTACGCAGCCATGATGCTGTAATTGATGCAGTATGTGGTTTGGCATTGTCATGTTGGAAAATGCAAGGTCTTCCCTGAAAGAGACGTCATCTGGATGGAAGCATATGTTGCTCTAGAACCTGGATATACCTTTCAGCATTGATGGTGTCTTTCCAGGTGTGTAAGCTGCCCATGTCACATGCACTAATGCAACCCCATACCATCAGAGATGCAGGCTTCTGAACTGAGCGCTGATAACAACTTGGGTCGTCCTTCTCCTCTTTAGTCCGAATGACACGGCGTCCCTGATTTCCATAAAGAACTTCAAATTTTGATTCGTCTGTCCACAGAACAGTTTTCCACTTTGCCACAGTCCATTTTAAATGAGCCTTGGCCCAGAGAAGATGTCTGCGCTTCTGGATCATGTTTAGATACGGCTTCTTCTTTGAACTATAGAGTTTTAGCTGGCAACGGCGAATGGCACGGTGAATTGTGTTCACAGATAATGTTCTCTGGAAATATTCTTGAGCCCATTTTGTGATTTCCAATACAGAAGAATGCCTGTATGTGATGCAATGCCGTCTAAGGGCCCGAAGATCATGGGCACCCAGTATGGTTTTCCGACCTTGACCCTTACGCACAGAGATTCTTCCAGATTCTCTGAATCTTTTGATGATATTATGCACTGTAGATGATGATATGTTCAAACTCTTTGCAATTTTGCACTGTCAAACTCCTTTCTGATACTGCTCCACTATTTGTCGGCACAGAATTGGGGGATTGGTGATCCTCTTCCCATCTTTACTTCTGAGAGCTGCTGCCACTCCAAGATGCTCTTTTTATACCCAATCATGTTAATGACCTATTGCCATTTAACCTAATGAATTGCAATTGGGTCATTCCATGCCAAATCAACAAGAGGTTATGCTCGACCATCTCAGATTTCAATGAAATTTGGAGGGCTCAGAGATACTATTAAAAGAAGTTAATCCCCCAAACTTGAGCTTCCTATCACCAATAGTTTCAGAGATACGGGCATTTGAATTTTTCAATTTTTTTGTTTTTTGCTCAAAACATACATATTTCAAAGTGCAATATAATCTTTATTATGCAAGATAGAAACCTAAAATTTTGCACATAGAGACTCAATGTCTTGTACTACAAGCTTCAACTTAGAATTTCAATGGTCATTGTATATTAGATAGTGATTTTAACAAGGAAATTAAAGACAAATTTGCTTTTTTTTTTGCATTTTTAACTCATTCTGGAAGCTTGCCTGTGGCATTAATGCTTAAACTAAGAATGTTATTCAAATCTACACAGAAATATCTACCAATTTCAGTTTTACCAAGTCTCCACTATTCCTAGTTTGTCTGTAATAGGGTTTTGAAATTCGCCGATTTCTAAAACATGCCATTTTCAGTAGCAAGAAATCCAATGTGGGATAGCAGTTAGGAACTTGTAAATTTTCTTCAGTAATCCCCAAGACCCATATTTTATATTTCCAAATTTTTGTTTTGTGTCTCTCAAGTATTTTTAAACTACAGGGGTTTAAAAATCCATTTTCACCAAATTCGAATTTTTGATATATTTTCATATAACTGATATGAGGGTTAATAAATGATCAATAAGGCTCAAGTAGGTTAGGAGACATGTTTCTTCCTCAATTTTAAATAAAATTTCAATTAATGCTCAGTATTAATTATTTGTAAATTGATTTTAAACTAAGACTGTGTAACATTAGCAATCAATGACCAGCTATTGTGTACCAGTCAACAGCCAGCCTTATCAATATCAACACAGTACAATAGGTGACCTTTGATACCAGAACAGGTGGCTCATATCTTATAGTTTTAGAGTCTGTAAACTGCATACTTGTTCAGATAACATTATATTGCTTGGATTATATTAAATACATTGTAATACAGAGCACTGAGAACATTTACCAATGTTATTAACTGAATGTGTTTCTTTGCAAGGATTGGATATTTTGAATAGTTGACTAGGGAATTTAATTGTAGTTGCTTTCAATTTGAGATCAGTATAAATGAGTTTGTTCTTAGACATCTAGAAATGGCTGAACCTCCTCCCTGTTCTATAGTAATTGGACTAAAGAAAGATTCTGACTGCCATAAACTAACATACAACAGAAATTGTAAGTTAAATACACTCTCTCAGTATAGTTTGGAGCAAATTTCATTAATTAAACAGAGAACTGAACTTAAGAACATTTCAAGCACAGACACAGTATGTCTGCATCATGAGAAACTGTTTCTGATGAAATATGAAGAGCTACAGAAAAGTTGTTGTGATCCATATGAAAGGCACAAGAAAAAAGTTAAAACAGAATTATGTTCAATTCTTCCTGAAACAGCAGATTCACTTTCAAAACTGATAAATAAAAATATTAAACCTGGACAAAAATTGTGTTCTAAATGTTCACAGAGAGTGAAAGAACATTTAAGCCAAGCAGATTCAGCAGGTTCTACAGAATCAGAACAAGAGAGCATGTGTGTAGATGTGGATCCAACATACACTGGTGAGGTAGCTGAATCACTTGACAAAAGCCTTGTGTCAATTGGTTGCTCTCCACTGAAAATTGCCAAGTATAGCCACAAACAGAAAGCTGCATATGGCAAAGCAAAGCTGCAATGAGTAGAAGAAACTTTACATTCTAAAATTAAATTTTATTAATTAATTAATGCTCGACCATCTCAGATTTCAATTAAATTTGCAGGGCTCAGAGATACTATTAAAAGAAGTTAATGTTTATGGCAGTCAGAATCTTTCTTTAGTCCAATTCCTATAGAACAGGGAGGAAGTTCAGCCATTTCTAGATGTCTAAGAACAAACTCATTTATACTGATCTCAAATTGAAAGCAACTACAATTAAATTCCCTAGTCAACTATTCAAAATATCCAATCCTTGCAAAGAAACACATTCAGTTAATAACATTGGTAAATGTTCTCAGTGCTCTGTATTACAACGTATTTAATATAATCCAAGCAATATAATGTTATCTGAACAAGTATGCAGTTTACAGACTCTAAAACTATAAGATATGAGCCACCTGTTCTGGTATCAAAGGTCACCTATTGTGCTGTGTTGATATTGATAAGGCTGGCTGTTGACTGGTACACAATAGCTGGTCATTGATTGCTAATGTTACACAGTCTTAGTTTAAAATCAATTTACAAATAATTAATACTGAGCATTAATTGAAATTTTATTTAAAATTGAGGAAGAAACATGTCTCCTAACCTACTTGAGCCTTATTGATCATTTATTAACCCTCAAATATCAGTTATATGAAAATATATCAAAAATTCGAATTTGGTGAAAATGGATTTTTTAAACCCCTGTAGTCTAAAAATACTTGAGAGACACAAAACAAAAATTTGGAAATATAAAATATGGGTCTTGGGGATTACTGAAGAAAATTTACAAGTTTCTAACTGCTATCCGACATTGGATTTCTTGCTACTGAAAATGGCATGTTTTAGAAATCAGCGAATTTCAAAACCCTATTACAGACAAACTAGGAATAGTGGAGACTTGGTAAAACTGAAATTGGTAGATATTTCTGTGTAGATTTGAATAACATTCTTAGTTTAAGCATTACTGCCACAGGCAAGCTTCCAGAATGAATTAAAAATGCAAAAAATGCAAATTTGTCTTTTTAAATTCCTTGTTAAAATCACCATCTAATATACAATGACCATTGAAATTCTAAGTTGAAGCTTGTAGTACAAGACATTGAGTCTCTCTGTGCAAAATTTTAGGTTTCTATCTTGCATAATAAAGATTATATTACACTTTGAAATATGTATGTTTTGAGCAAAATGCAAAAAAATCGAAAAATTCAAATGCCTGTATCTCTGAAACTGTTGGAGATAGGAAGCTCAAATTTGGGGGATTAACTTCTTTTAACAGTATCTTTGAGCCCTCCAAATTTCATTGAAATCTGAGATGGTTGAGCATAAATTTGTCAGATATTTGTTGATTTGGCATGGAATAACCCAATTTGGTCCTCCAGCTGTTCCTTTTTTGTACCTTTAACTTTTCCAGCCTCTTATTGCCCCTGTCCCAACTTTTTTGAGATGTGTTGCTGTCATGAAATTTCAGTGAGCCAATATTTGGCATGAAATTTCAAAATGTCTCACTTTTGACATTTGATATGTTGTCTATGTTCTATTGTGAATACAATATCAGTTTTTGAGATTTGTAAATTATCGCATTCCGTTTTTATTTACAATTTGTACTTTGTCCCAACTTTTTTGGAATCGGGGTTGTAGGTAGCGGTCTGAGTGAATGACCTTGACGTCCGTAATGTCACAATAGGAAGTCTATCAATCTCATCGCATTTTTCGCAATACTAAAACACAGAGCTGACTGCAACTCTGATCCTCCATTTTGAGCTAATTTATTGCCATGCCACATAGATGTGTTTGTGGCCGGTGTAGCAAGATGACAGAAAGTGGATTTACATTGCATAGTTGATAACTAGCAGTTATCAAAACCCTGATTTAAAAACCTGACCTTGATCCCTGTCAGCTGTCCAATTATCGGCCAATATCAAACCTCCCCTTTATCTCCAAGATCCTTGAAAAAGCTGTGGCACAGCAGTTATGCTCATATTTACATAGGAATAACATCCATGAAATGTATCAGTCAGGATTTAGACCTCATCATAGCACAGAGACAGCTCTGGTTAAAGTAGTAAATGACCTACTGTTGGCTTCTGATCAGGGCTGTGTCTCGCTGCTTGTGTTGCTTGACCTTAGTGCAGCATTTCATACCACTGATCATTCCATTCTTCTGGATAGACTAGAAAATGTTGTGGGAGTTAAGGTAACGGCCCTCTCCTGGCTCAGGTCTTACTTAACTGATCGCTATCAGTATGTTGATGTAAATGGTGATTTTTTTTCTAGACATACTGAGGTAAAGTTTGGTGTTCCACAAGGTTCTGTCTTGGGTCCACTGTTTTTTTCTTTATATATGTTACCTCTTGGTGATATTATTCGTAAACATTGTATTAGTTTCCATTGTTATGCTGATGACACACAGTTGTATGTTTCTGAAAATCCAGATGAGAGACACCAGCTTAATAGAATTGACGAATGTGTAAAGGACATTAGACAATGGATGCTTATTAACTTCCTTCTGCTTAACTCTGATAAGACTGAAGTACTCGTACTCGAACCACATGCAACTAGAAGTAAGTTTTCTGATTACATAGTAACTCTGGATGGCCTTTCTGTTTCTTGATGTGCAGCAGTAAAAGACCTCAGGGTGATTATTGACCCCAGTCTTTCATTCAAAACTCACATTGATAACATTACTTGGATAGCTTTCTTTCATCTCAGAAATATTGCTATGATAAGAAATTTAATGTCACTACACGACGCAGAAAAACTAGTTCATGCTTTTGTTACCTCTAGGTTGGATTATTGCCTTACTGTCTGGATATTCCAATAAGTGCATAAACAAGCTCCAGTTAGTTCAAAATGCAGCAGCAAGAGTCCTTACTAGAACTAGAAAATATGACCACTTATCCACACTCCATTGGCTCCCAATCAAATTTCGTATTGATTATAAAATGCTACTATTTACATTTACTATTTATAAGCCCTGAATGGTCTTGTACCACAGTACCTGAGCAAACTTCTCTTCCTTTATGACCTGCCACGCCTACTTCGATCAAAAGGTGCAGGCTATCTGCTGGTACCTCATATAGTGAAGGCTACATCAGGGGGCAGAGCCTTTTCTTACAAAGCCCCACAGTTCTGGAACAGCCTTCCAAGTAGTGTTCGGGAATCAGACACAGTCTCAGCGTTTAAGTCTAGGCTGGAAACATATCTGTTTAGTCAAGCCTTTGGTTAATGGTGTTTCTGAGGTAAAAGAGTAGATCTGGAGGGTCCTCAGACATAAAGTGTTTTGGTAAACTGGGATGTATAGATGCTGTCAGTCCCCCACTCACTTGCTCACTCGAGTTTGTTGATGGTGTAGTGGCTGGCTGCTTTATGTCCTGGGGTGCCCTCATGCCTGTGTTACCTTCTGGCTCTCCCCTTTTAGTTATGCTGTCATAGTTAGTTTTGCCAGGGTCCCTGCTTGTACTCAGTGCAAAATGTAGACTGTTTAAAAGAAAAAAAGAAAAGAAGAAATACTTTAATTGCCAGGTATGTGGACACACACGAGGAATTTGACTCCGGTTCACTTAGCTCTCATAGTACAAAACAGATCAAAAAGCGTAGACACAAAATCAAACAAAGAAGTAAACAACAACAAAAATAGGTGCATAGTGCAAAGTAATCCTGGTAAGTCAAGTATGGAATAGTTAAATAAATATAAAGTATACAGTGTGCACAGAATGACGGTGTAAGTGTTCAGATATTTTACAAGTGATATTACTGATATATGAATCTGGATTTTAGCTGTTTATCACAGAAAGGATTTCCCTTTTGTTGCAATATGGTGCATAGTGCAAAGATGAATAGTAAATTTAAATAAGTATAAATATAAGTAACAGTGAGCACAGAATGACAGTATGAGTGTGCAGATATTTTGCAAGTGATATTACTGATATATGAATCTGTATTTTAGCAGTTCATCACAGAGACAGCCTGAGGGAAGAAACTGTTCTTGTGTCTGGTTGTTTTTGCATACAGAGATCTACATTGCTTCCCTGAGGGGAGAAGATTAAACAGATTGTGACCAGGGTATGATGGGTCCACAGAGATGTTACCTGCCCGTTTCCTGACTCTGGACAAGTATAAGTCTTGAATGGAAGGCAGGTTGACACCAGTAATTTTCTCTGCAGACCTTATTGTCCGTTGCAGTCTGTTCTTCTCCTGTTTGGTGACCGATCCAAACCAAACAGTGATGGAAGAGCAAAGAACAGACTGAATGATGGCAGAGTAGAATTGTGTCAGCAGCACCTTAGGCAGGTTGAGCTTCCTGAGCTGGCGCAGAAAGTACAACCTCTGCTGAGCCTTTTTGATGATAGTGACTGTGTTGGTCTCCCACTTCAAGTCCTGAGAGATTGTGGAACCCAGAAACCTGAAGCTTTCAACGGCAGTCACAGTGTTGTTGTTGATGGTGATAGGCAGCAGAGTGGGGGGGCTCCTCCTAAAGTCCACTGTCATCTCCACAGTTTTGAGCGTGTTCAGCTCCAGATTGTTCTGACCACACCACCAGACCAGCCGTTCAACCTCCCGTCTGTATGCAGACTCGTCACCGTCCTGGATGAGGCCGATGACCGTTGTATCGTCTGCAAATTTCAGGAGTTTAACGGACGGGTCTCTTGAGGTGCAGTCGTTGGTATAAAGGGAGACGAGCAGTGGGGAGAGCACACACCCTTGTGGGGCGCCAGTGCTGGCAGTCCGAGTGCTGGATGTGAAGCTCCCCATCCTCACCTGCTGCTTCCTGTCAGTCAGGAAGTTTGTAATCCACTGACAGGTGGAGGAGGGGACAGTGAGCTGGGTGAGCTTGGTGTGGAGGATGTCTGGAACAATGGTGTTGAATGCCAAACTGAAGTCCACGAACAGAATCCTGGCGTACATCCCTGCAGAGTCAAGGTGTTGCAGGATGTAGTGCAGTCCCATATTGATTGCATCATCCGCTGACCTGTTTGCCCAGTAGGCAAACTGCAGGGGGTCCAGCAGGGGGTCTGTGATGTCCTTCAGGTGTGACAACACCAGTCTCTCGAAGGACTTCATGACTACAGATGTGAGAGCTACAGGCCTGTAGTCATTCAGTCCTGTGATGGTGGTTTTCTTGGGAACCGGGATTATTGTGGAGCGTTTGAAGCATGAGGGGACTTCACACAGCTCCAGGGATCTATTGAAGATCTGGGTGAAGATGGGAGCCAGCTGATCAGCACGGACCTTCAGACAGGAGGGTGATACACCATCTGGGCCAGGTGCCTTCCTGATCTTCTGTCTGCGAAAAAGCTGACAAACATCCTCTTCACAGATCTTGAGTGCTGGTGTGGGGTCAGGGGCAAGAGGAGGCAGAATAGCAGGGGGTGTAAATGGGTCTTTAATGTCTGAGGGGGGGAGAGGTGTGAATTTGTTGAATCTGGAGTAGAACACATTCAACTCGTCAGCCAGTTGATGGTTCATTGTAGTGTAGGGGGATGGTCTCCTGTAGTTAGTGATATTCTTCAGGCCTGTCCACACTGATGCTGGATCGTTGGCTGAAAGGCTGTTTTTAATCCTTTCAGCATAGCTCCTCTTAGCTGATTTCACCTCTTTCGTCAGTGACTACGTTTACATGCACATCCAAATCGAGCTGCTGTCGGTAATCGAGCTGAAGGTCCCAGCAGGGTGCCAGAGAAATCCAATCCTACATGCACACAATGAAATCGGGCTATTGTGTGAGGTGCATTGTGCACCCGAGCCACAGGTGGCGCAACACGCCCCATCGTGTTGGTACACTTCCGGTTGTCGTCATGAAGAAGAGCTATTCAAGAGTGTAAACAAAGTTATCAGTTCTGTGTTCTCCATTGCGCGTTTTTCTCCCGTCCATGAATTTTAATATATTCAACTCCTTAAGCTGAATGAGCATGAACTCTGCCTCCTCATTGCTCCAGAAGTGCACGTTTCTGCTTGCCTGTGGCAGTGGGGGCGTGGTCAAGCGCCGGTCTGTGACAGGAGGGCGGAGCCAGGGAAGGTGAGTGGCAGAATCACTTCACCTGACGGTAATTAACCTGTGTTTGTGTGTCTTCCCAGTAACCGCGCCCTATTTAAGGAGACAGAGGGAGAGCAGAGGGGAAAGCTCATCCCGGGACTAGAACACAGCGCACGCGCGCGCGTGTGTGTGTGTGTGTGTGTGTGTTTTTCTCTCAAGAATAAAAGTAGGCTGTTAAACTGAAAAGTCTGACAATAAAAAGCCTATTAGTACCAGAAGCTTTGTCCTGCCGTCCTCTGTGCTCCACCCACACTTCAGAGAGCTCTACATCCACATTTTCTCTTCTTCGTTTGTTCCTCCTGACCTCTTCTGCTGCTCGCTACTACTGTTGTCATGCCGACCGCATCTGTTGTGTTTCCCGCTTGTGGTCTCGTCACTCGTCACTTCCGGAAGTAGCTTGACAACTAGCTCGATAGGGTATACATGTACAAAGTAGCTCGGCAGAAATCGCATAAACTAGGTCGTGTAGCTCGATTCCGAGAAATCAAGTTCGGTTCAATTTCAGCCGAATTAAGGTGTATACATGGCATTTTGAACTTCGATTTCAGTCGAGCAACGGCAGAAATTTGATTCTCTCTATGTGCATGTAAACATAGTGAGTGTGTTTCTGGCCTGTTTGTACAGGACTCTGTCCCCACTTCTGTAGGTCTCCTCCTTGGCCTGGCGAAGCTGTCTGAGTTTTGCGGTGAACCAGGGTTTGTTATTGTATGTGCGGAAGGTCTTGGTGGGCACACACATATCCTCACAAAAACTGATGTAAGATGTCACAGTATCAGTCAGTTCATGAAGGCCTGAAGCTGCAGCCTCAAAAACACTCCAATCAGTGCAGTCAAAGCAGGCTTGTAGTTCCACTTTGGCCTCATCAGACCATCTCCTCACTGTCTTAACTACAGGCTTAGCAGATTTCAGCTTCTGCCTGTAGGACGGGATAAGATGAACCATACAGTGATCAGATAGTCCCAAGGCTGCACGGGGGACAGAGTGGTATGAGTCCTTTAAAACAGTGTAACAGTGGTCCAGAGTGTTATGGCCCTTTTCCACTACCCTTTTTCAGCTCACTTCAGCTCGCTTCAGCTCACTTCAGCCCGACACGGCTCGCGTTTCGACTACCATAGAGCAGCACGACTCAGCTCGCTTCAGCCCTGCTCAGCACCCAAAACTCGCACGGTTTTGGAGTAGGGCTGAAGTGAGCCAAACCGAGCCGAGTGGGGCTAGGGGCATGAGGAGACACTCCCCTGTGCACTGATTGGTGAGGGGGAGTGTCCTCACATGCCCACACACGCCCCGCGAGCATGCTGGGATCTGTAAACACTGTAAACCCGGAAGAAGAAGAATTACAAATTACGAGAATTTCTGAAGCCTTATGCGCCTCGCCTCATCTATATGCTTTTGCCAGTATCTGTTGGCGTTGTCAGTGACAACAAGCCACAGCACCAAGACCAGCAATACTAACGACTCCATGTCCTCAATGTTTATTGTTTACTATCCGGGTCGTGAGACTACTGCTTAAAAGCTCACTGATGTCACTGTTTGCGCCGCCTAACGACATGACGTGACATCCACCCACTTTCGCTAACTCCACCCAATGTGTCCACCCACTTCCAGCCAGCATGGTTCAGCGCGGTTGTAGTCGAAATGCAACTCCAACAGCCCCACTCAGCTCGACTCAGCCCAACTCAGCACGGCACGGCTCAGCCCAACTCAGCCGCGTTGGTAGTGGAAAAGCGGCATTAGAGTCCCTGGTGGGACACTTAATGTGCTGTTTATATTTTGGCAGTTCGTGGCTGAGGTTTGCTCTGTTAAAGTCCCCCAAAACAATGAGCAGAGAGTCTGGGTGTTTTTTCTCCACATTGTTTATCTGGTCAGCCAGGTGTTGTAATGCCTCATTAACACGCCTGAGGGGGGATGTAAACTCCAACCAGAATAAATGAGGAAAACTCTCACAGAGCATAAAATGGTTTGCAGTTTATGAATAATGTCTCCAGATGAGGACTGCATGATTTATTTAAGACTGTGACATCAGTACACCAACCTTCGTTAATATAAAAGCAGACTCTGCCTCCCCTCGTTTTCCCCGTGAGCTCCGTTTTGTGGTCCGCTCGGTGCAGGTGAAATCCAGGCAGGTGGAGAGAAGAGTCCAGGATGTGCTCACCGAGCCAGGTTTCGGTGAAGCACAAGGCAGCAGATCTGTTAAAATCTGTGTTAATTGTGTTGAGGAGCAGCAGTTCATCCATCTTATTGGCCAGAGAGCGGAAGTTAGCCAGGTGAATAGATGGGAGCGCAGTGCGAAACCCCCGCTGCCTCAGTCTGACGAGCGCGCTGGCTCGCTTCCCCTGGTGTGTCCGGCATCCCCAGCGTAATCCATAGAGAGCTGCTGCTCCCCCGACAAGTAACTCTGAAAAAATTTCCGGATTGATGAAAGCCGATGAAAGAACTTTACTGGTGGTTAATCCAACGTTTATGAGTTCTTCTCTAGAGTATGTGACAAGCGAAGAAACGCAAGAAACACAACAAATACACAAAAATATAGAAAGTACGAGAGAGCAAAGTACCGAGGCAACCGTCCGCGGCGCCATCTTGGCTATCTGTTTCTACTTATTCAGGTGTCATTGGGCATACCTAACAACCTGTGTTTTCTCTCTCTTTCTCCCCCCCAATCTGTCCCTCTGAATTACATGTCAATCCTGAGATCAAGATGCTGGCCTCTTCTGCTCCTCGGACCTGCCTGATCCATCCTGATGCCCTATGTCTGGTTGGAGTCTCATCACATCGTCCCTGTGGAGGACGGCCCCATATGGACAGTTAAAAGTCATACTTGGAAGATGCTCTGGACACTTACAGTCATGCTTTTATGGCTGAGGACTTGCTAACTTTAGGACTGCAGTTGTCATGAACAGTTTTGCAATCAAGTTTCCATCAATGGAGAGTTATAACATCAACAAAACTGACTTCATGTTAAAACTGTTAATGTTATAGTCATGTTGTCTGTTGTTGCCCAAATGAGGATGGGTTCCCTTTTGAGTCTGGTTCCTCTCGAGGTTTCTTCCTCATGTCGTCTGAGGGAGTTTTTCCTTGCCACTGTCGCCACAGGCTTGCTCACTGGGGATAGATTAGGGATAAAATTAGCTCATGTTTTAAGTTGTTCAAATTCTGTAAAGCTGCTTTGCGACAATTTCTATTGTTAAAAGCACTATACAGATAAACTTGACTTGACATTCATGGCCCAAGAATGTTCAAACTGCAAAGATTTGGATGTGTTTTGCGAGAAGTTCAGGGGCACATTGGGCAACTATGAAGTGGTCTCTCCTTTGCTCTGCACATTTTACTGAAGACTCGTACGAGACCTCTGATCTGTTGAGGAGCATTGGCTATAAGCCTGTATTGAAAGAAGGTGAAGTACCACCTCAGGGGAGTCAGAGGGTGTCGGTGCATAAACAATATCAAATAAACGTCTAACATTATGAAAAGAATGTCTGTCTCTAACAAACCCTGTTTGGTCAGTACCTACAATAGTTGGTACAACAGTCTCCAGACGCCTTGCCAACATTTTGGCCAAGAGTTTAACATCTGCACACAGCAGAGAGATAGGGCAGTAGTTACCACAAGAAAGTGGGTCTTTATCCTTTTTTAAAAGGAGAGAAATGGTGGCCTGTCTTGATGTGAGGGGAAGATTGCCATTCTGCACAGACTCATTGAACATGCTAAGTAAAATTGGAACTAACTGATCGGAGAATGTCTTATAAAATTTGGCCGAGAGACCATCAGGGCCTGGGCATTTACCACTCTGCATCAGCATTAAATCACTTCTGAGTTCACCAATTGAAAAGGGTTCATCCAGTCTAGATGATGTTGCACTGTCAATGGAGGGGATCTCTAAAGAGTTAAAAAAATTGTCATACTGTTTCTCATCAGCCACACATTCAGATGTGTATAATTTGGCATAGAAGTCTCTGAAATGGTTGTTAATTACCTGGGGTCAAAAGTTGTCCCATCAATAGTACTGATTTGAGTAATATGTTGTGATGATGATGCTTGTCGGATTTGGTGTGCAAGCAGTTTACTAGGTTTATCTCCAAACTCATAACATTTATAATGTGATTTTAACAGTAACTCTGCAGCTTCATTGGAAGCCAGGAGATCAAATTCATCCTTTCTCATGAGTAACTCTTTTGAAAGATCTGCACTGGGTGAGTCCACACACTTAGACTGAAGTTCTGCTATATTTCTAGCAAGGCCAGCACTTTTTTCTGAAGAGATCTTTCTTTGATAAGCTGAGTAAGATATTATCTCTCCTCTCAGGTAGGCTTTGCATGCCTCCCAAATGGCTGCTGCCGATGTATCTGGGTTTACATTGGTAGAAATATAAAGATCAATGCGGTTCTTAATAGTCAAAACAAAGTTTGGGTCAGAAAGCAGTAAAGAATTAAAGCGCCAGGGGGAACGTGTCATAGATCTACCAGGAAGAGAGATGTCGACAACCACTGTTGCATGATCTGATACCACAATGGGATTATAGGAGCATGAACTGGCAGATGGGAGGAGTTTGATGTCAATGAGAAAGTAATCAATACAGGAGAATGTGCCATGGACAGGAGAAAAAAAAGAAAACTGTTTAGTATTAGGATTGAGGAAGCGCCAGACATCTGCAACAGCATATTGCTCCATAAACATCTGAATTATTTGTGATGATTTCGATAGACCAGAGGGCTTATTGGACGATCAATCAAGTGAAGGGTCAAGACAGCAATTGAAATCATCACCAAGAATAAGTTGGTGAGAGTTCAAGTTGGAGAGAGAAAAAAAAAAGTTTTTGAAAAAAATATCATTGTCCCAGTTTGGGCCATACACATTTGCCAAAATCAGGTTATTACCTCCCATTTTACCTGTGATGATGACATAGTGCCCATTTATGTCAGACACCACTTTGGTCACAGAAAATGGCACTGATTTGTGAATAAGAATTGCAACCCCCTGGGCTCTACTTAAAAAAGAGGAGTGAAAGAGTTTGCACACCCACCCCCTCCGGAGCTTAAGGTGATCCAAAGGCAGAAGGTGTGTCTCTTGTAAAAAAGCTATTTTAATGTTTAAGTGTTTAAGATGATTAAACACTTTGTTGCATTTCACAGGGGAGTTCATACCCTTAACATTCCAACTAACAAATCTTAAAGCACCACCCGGTGTATGTAATGTATCTATGTTCGCCATCATATGTTCGCCATCATATGTTAGGGAAATTTTGAGGGGGTGTGCCAATAACAACTATTGAATCGTCTGCCAAGGACAACGCCACCTGCTCCCATCCCAGCACCAGAGATAAGAGGTAAAGCACTTGTCTAAGTTGAGCCCATGGGGTTATAAGAGCAGCATGCACGCAGGAGAAAAGAAAATACACATAAAACACATAAAAACTAACTAAGATTACATTAACCCGAGACACAACCCCACCTCCCCTTCCCCCCATCCCAAACCCCATAATTCCAGCTACTGCACTGACACACAGCAACATGGAGCACTCTGATTCTCTGATCAGCATATGTACACACTTCCTAACGTCAATGCGCTGCTCCCACAACGATTGAAGTATAGAAAACCTGACGTATCTAAATATGCTAATGTACCAAAAAACAGTTGTAACAGGCATAAACAGTTAGCAACATTTAGCAATTGCATGCCAACTAGCATTAACATTGTCAGAACCCAAATCAACCAACCTCGCATAAAACAAGAGGGAAACAAAACAGTTCAAGGTGCTGTATACCGGGCGCAAAGAGCACAATAAATCAGCCTTTTTAACAACCATTGACGCGAGAACGTCAATATAGGCCAGAGCCAGCCTGTTTGGCTAATAAAACAGATAAAAAAGCATCGCGCTTGTTGGTGTCGCCAAATACACTCACACACCAAAAAAAAAAGGGCACTTACGCTCAAGTTATTGAATGCAAAGTTCAGTCGCTTACTGATTGTCCACCCGCAAACCATGAACAAACTTAGTAGCCTCTGCAACAGATAAGAGCCATGCCCTCTCTCCATTAGGCAGGGTAATACATAGCTTGGCAGGATAGAGAACAGCCGGCTTGTATCCATGCTGGTAGAGCTCAGCCATGCAGGTTTTGTACTCGGCACGCTGCTTCAACAGGTCCGGGCTGCAGTCATCGTAAAGATGAATCTTGTGGCCATTGTAGAGCAGTTCGCCTCATTTGCGTGCCTCGCGAATAACCAGGTCCTTGATTTGGAAATGGTGGAACCGAATGATAACAGGTCGTGGCCGCTCGCCAGGAGCAAGTTTTGGAGCTAGGCTTCTATGTGCTCAGTCCAGTTCAGGGAGAGAGCCAAGCACCTCTGAGCCAAAGACGTCGAAGAGCAGTTGGGAGAAGAAAGTGGACAGACGGGTGCCTTCGATGTTCTCAGGTAGGCCGATTATCCTTATGTTTTGCCGTCTGCTGTGACCCTCTAGGTCAGCCAACTTGGCCCTAAAAGACTCGTTGTCACGTTGCATGTCCGAGCAAGCAGTCTCCAGCTGTTGGATGCGGTGGTCGGTGTTGTTGGTGTTGTCTTCCAAAGAGGAAATTCGTTGCCCATGGTCAGTAACCTTTGCGTGCAGGGTGTCCAATGTAGAAGTCAACGACTCAAATGATGTTCTGAAATCAGCAGCATGTAACCCTGTGTTCCTCCAGTAGAGAGCTAATCTCTGCCATGCTAACGCTAGCAGACATTGCAGGATTACTTTTATCTAGTTTGCCCTTAGGTTTGGACATTTTGAGGTTGCTGGTATGGTTAACACTAGTTCTGAAGCCTGTTACTAAAGAATAAACTGAAAAAAGCTAGCATAAAAAGGTAAATAAAAAGCTTGGTTGTGCTCTCCTCAATGCCTCATCTTGCACCGGGCTTTGGTGGATGGAGGTCTGATTACAGCCGGAGTCCACCAAAGCCTGATACGTATCCCCTTGGATACTCACCAGTATGCGATACGCTCCGGCCCGATCGAGGGCGATCCCTGGTGCGTCGGGGATCCAGACCATCGCGCCCACCTCCATCGCCAAGCATGGATGCTGGAGGTGTCCCGGCTCCCTGCAGCACCAGCAAACCGGCCTAGGCTCTCCCTCTGCCCCGGTGTTCCGGAGCTCACTCACATGAGGGGAGGAAGACACAGACACAGAAGTAGGAAATGGTAGGGCACCGCGGGTGCAGTGGGCCGGCTGGAGTGGAGCCAGCCCCTGCCTCCGTGGTGGGGGAATGGGGCGAGGATGAGGAATAGAAGGGGGGAGAGAGAGAAGAGAGGGGAGAAGAGGAGAGACGCCATCCTGCCATTAGTACAGCTGCCATATGGTCCTCTGCCAGCTCGATGGCCTGATCCAGTGACGCCGGGCGATGGCACTGGACCCTCTCCGCTGTTCCTTCCGGAAGTCGGGCGATTAATTGTTCCAGCACCACTAGGTCAATGATTCCCTTGGCATCGCTGTTGTCGGCCCTCAGCCACCCCCGGCAGGCATCTTGAAGTTGCTGGAAAAGCGCGAACAGCCGGCCGACCTCCTCCAGGCCCAGTGCGTGGAAGTGCTGCCGTTGCTGCTCCGGGGTGTGCCCCACACATTGGAGGACGGCCCTGCGGAGGTCAGCATAGACCAGCTGGCTGTTGGCGGGGAGCTGTAGCGAGGCCAGCTGCGCCTTGCCCATTAGCAGGGGGAGGAGGCACGCCACGCACTGTTCCACTGGCCAACCCCATGCCTCTGCTGCCTGCTCAAAAAGAGCGAGGAAGGCTTTGCGGTCGTCATGCAGACCCATCTTCATTAGGGTGAGGTGGGGAGGGTCCGCGGCAGTGGTGATGGTGGACCCCGCCAATGCGAGCAGGTGCCGGAATGCCTGGCGATCTTCCTGCTGTTCCAGCACCAGGGCTTCGAACCATTGTTCCTGCTCCTTCCGGAGGGCGACCAGCGCCTGGTGCTGGCTCTGTTGGGCCGAGGCGAGGGCATGGAACAGGTCCTTGAAGGGGGAGGACTCCATGAGGCTGTTCTCTTCTGTACTACGTCCCGGGTTTCAGCACCACTGTAGAAATAATTAAGGTGGGTGGAGCACAGAAGCACAGCAGGCCAAAACTGAGTTCGCAAAAACCCTTTTATTTCAGCTTTTCAGCTTTACGTTTATTCTCCCCCACATGCACACACACAAGTGTTCTGGTTGTGGGAGAACTCCCTTCCTCTGCTCTCCCTCTCCTCTTATAGGGCGCCGTCACTGGGGAAGACACACAGACAGGTTAATTCCCATCAGGTGCAGTGATTCTGCCACTTACCTTCCCTGACTCCGCCCTCCATTCACAGACTGACGCTTGACCACGCCCCCACTGCCACATAAAGGTTCTGTGTATCTCCTTTAAGTATACTTTTTGAGTATCTGTACTTTACTTGAGTATTTTTTTTAACTTATGACTTTAACTTCACTACATTTAAAAGATAAATATACTTTTTAATCCACTACATTTCTATCAAGGTCCTCATTACTCGTTACTATGAAGTAGCTTTGGAAGTGGATGTTTTTTCTTTTCTAAAATGTGATTGTTTTTTTCGCAGATGACACTGACACAGTCTATCAGTAATCACTAGGGTCATGTCACATCCATAGACTGTATAAAATCAAGTTCAATGATTTCTCTGCAGCATTATTTGAACACAATCAGTTGATGGCAGAATGGAAGGAGGTAGTACTTCTGGGGAATGCACACACCCATGGCCATACCTAGAACCTATGTTTCAGTTTTCTGCAAGGATTAAAGATTCATTTTGTTTTAAATGTTTGCTTTGTTTACCTAAAACGAACCACATCAAGGCCTACAAAAACTTGCCGTCCAACCTGCGGAAGCATATTGAGGTATATAAACATTTTCTATCAGGAGAAAGCTTGCAATGAAGTTGTCTGTGCTTTTAGAGCCAGCGGTAACATTGTAATAGCAATGCAGTCTGGTTAGTCAAATGACTTTCTATGGATTTGCCCACCAAGTTGCCGTAGCCTTGTCCATGGCTAACGTTATCACATAGCTAGTTAATTTGGACAGTGTTAGTTAGCATGTAAAAATGGATTTACACTAACATGAATAACGTTAACTTACCTGAAGTCCTTTCAGAAATGTTTTAGCATAATCTTGCCAAATAAACAAAATGTAGAAATCTTTCTTTTTGAGTAACGTTAGCTACCCAATATGATTGTGAGTTTAAAAAGAATTTGCTAGCATGTCAGGTGGAGCTTCACTGACTAGTTAGCTTAATGTTAAACCACCATGATGCACAGCATACATTCATTTTGAGAATTCACAAAATAATCCAGTTGGTTTCTTCAGAGGCCTGAGCTATTTTAAGCGTTGTGACAATAATACAACAATGTGTTGACAGAAAATGTACTTTTAATACTTCAGTATTTTTTTTTAAAAGCAAGTACTTCAGTACTTTAATGTAAGTAAAAATTTGACTGGACAACTTTCATTTGTATCAGAGTAATATTTGACCAGTGGGATCTGTACTTTGTCTTAAGTAATGAAGTTGGGTACTTTGTCCGCTTCTGTCAAAAAGCGATGCTGGAAGCAGCACCATATTTGTTGAGCGATTCTTGCACTCTGACTGGCTGAGCGGGACCACATGACCATGCCATTAGCATATGTAGTTATGTTACACCATGTAGTTATGTTACAGAGCCAGGCAGCATACTACAGACGGTAACTGAGAAAGCCAAGCACACATACATCTTGAGGGAAATTTCATACATATTTTGCAAGTATTTTATAGGGAAAGGGTTAGTAATTTATTAGCTGAGTACTATTATTATTTCTGGTATTATTACTACCAGAAGCCAATAGAAAATTTCAAAATTTTTGGGGGGCATACCCCCAGACACCCCTAGCATTAATGCACCTTTGGCACACCACTGCAACTTAACTGCTGCAAATTCCAGAGCCGCCTACTACTTTTTTTAGACAGGTACTTCAGGTTTTCTGGAGAACCCTGTCATAGTGTGACAGTGTGACTGGATGATTGACCAAAAGCTTCTCAACCCTGGTTCTGGTGTTTCCAGAACTGTGCTGCACTATTTTTCCTGCTTTAAAACACATACAAACTTTCCATGACTGCATTCTCATCAGTGGTGTGATGCAGCCTGATAGAGAGCTGTTACCACCCTGAAGTTGGTTACTTTCTATTACAGTTAATTCCACTCCACTATTTTGACTGGTTGAACAGCATTCCAAGAGTATTTAGCACTCTTGGATATTTAGCACTGGGATGTTTCACTGCATGTATCACTCCACTCGTCTGTGTTCACCACATAAAATTCCACTTCGAATCTAGTTTGAAACCATTACTACAATAATGTTAATGACATCATCAGTGGACATGGCTATATATATATATATATATATATATATATATATATATATATATTAATTAGTGCATCTCAAAAAATTAGAATATTGTGAAAAAGTTCAATATTTTCCATCAGTTATTTAAGAAAGTGAAAATGTTATATATTATAGACTCATTACACATAAACTAAAATGTTTCAAGCATTTTTCTATTTTAATTTTAATCTGTATGGCATACAGTACAAAAACATTAAAAAAACCATCTCAAAATATTAGAATATTTCATTTCGATTTTGAGTAAAACAGTATGAACACAATGTACAGTATCTCTCGGTCTAGTTCAGTACACACAACCACAATCATGGGGAAGACTGCTGACTTGACTGTTGTCCAGAAGATGATCACTGATGCCCTCCACAAGGAGGGTAAGCCACAAAAGGTCATTGCTGAAAAGGGTGGCTGGAAAAGGTGCACAAGCAACAGGGATGGCCGCAGTCTTGAGAGGATTGTCAAGTTGATTCAAGAACTTGGGAGAGCTTCACAAGCAGTGGACTGAGGCTGGTGTCAGTGTATCAAGACCCATCACGAACAGACATCTTCAAGAAAGGGGATACAACTTTCACATTCCTAATATCAAGCTACTCCTGAGCCAGAGACAATGTCAGAAGTGTCTTATCTGGGCTAAGGAGAGAAAGAAATGGACTGTTGCTCAGTGGTCCAAAGTCCTCTTTTCAGATGAAAGTACATTTTGCATTTAATTTGGAAATCACGGTTCTAGAGTCTGGAGGAAGAGTGGAGAGGCACAGAATCCAAGGTGTTTGAAGCCCAGTGTGAAGTTTCCACAGTCTGTGATGATTTGGGATGCCATGTCATCTGCTGGTGTTGGTCCACGGTATTTTATCAAGTCCAAAGTCAACACAGCCATCTACCAGGAGATTTCAGGCCAAGTTTACATTAGACCATATTTGTCTCGTTTTCTTCGCGGATGCACTGTCTGTTTACATTAAAACGCCTGGAAACGCCGGGAAACGGGAATCCGCCAGCATCCACGTATTCAATCCAGATCGTGTCTGGTCTGGTGCTGTGTAAACATTCAGAATACGCAGATACGCTGTGCTGAGCTCTAGCTGGCATCGTCATTGGACAACGTCACTGTGACATCCACCTTCCTGATTCACTGGCATTGGTCATGTGACACGACTGCTGAAAAACGGCACGGACTTCCGCCTTGTATCACCTTTCATTAAAGAGTATAAATGTATGAAAATACTGCAAATACTGATGCAAATACTGCCCATTGTGTAGTTATGATTGTCTTTAGGCTTGCCATCCTTCCACTTGCAAGTGGTAAGTGACACGCATACCCGATATGCACTGAGAGCACACACACAGCGGCTCAGTCCCGAATTACTGCTCGTGTACTTCACTCGCGCGCTCTGTGAGCTGCGCAGGGCCGGAGTGCGCACCCTCCAGAGGGCACTCGCTGTTCAGGGCGGAGTGATTTGGAGCGCAGGATGCCTGCGGAGCCGAGCGTATCCGTGTATTGCCGTTGCTGTGTGCAGGCGAATCGTGTATTGGTGTTGCTGTGTGCATGTTAATCATTTTAAAAATGTTAATCTGATGATCCGCTGATACGGTCTAATGTAAACCCCACCTTAGAGTACTTCATGCTTCCATCTGCTGACGAGCTTTTTGGAGATGCTGATTTCCTTTTCCAGCAGGACTTAGCACCTACCCACAGAGCCAAAACTACTACCAAATGGTTTGCTGACCATGATATTACTGTGTTTGATTGGCCAGCCAACTTGCCTGACCTGAACCCCATAGAGAATCTATGGGGTATTGTCAAGAGGAAGAGGAGAAACACCCGACCCAAAAATACAGATACGCCGAAGGCCACTATCAAAGCAACCTGGGCTTCAATAACATCTCAGCAGTGCCACAGACTGATCACCTCCATGCCACACCGCATTGATACAGTAATTCATGGTAAAGGAGCCCCAACCAAGTATTGAGTGTATAAATGAATATACTTTTCAGAAGTTGGACATTTCTGTATTGTAAATCCTTTTTTTGATTGATCTTAGGGAATATTCTAATAATTTGAGATACTAGATTTCTAATTTTCATGAGCTATAAGCCATAATCATCAAAATTAAAACAAAAAAGGCTTTAAATATTTCACTTTACATGTAATGAATATATATAGACTATATGAAAGTTTACCTTTTTGAATTAAATTATGAAAAAAGGAACTTTTTCATGGTATTCTAATTTTTTGAGATGCACTAGTATGTGTGTGTGTGTCTGTGTGTGTGTGTCTGTGTGTGTATATATATATATATATATATATATATATATACATACACAGTATATATATATATATATATATATATATATATATATATATATATATATATATATATATATGTGTGTGTGTGAGTGTATATATATATCTTTTCAGCTTCACCCACTCTCACACACACAAATGCATTCTGGTCAGGAGTCAGCTTTTCTCTGCTTTCCCCCTCCTTTTATGCTCCATCCCTGCAACACACACACACACACACACACACATTGACACTGGGTGTAATGATTTAGCCACTTACCTTACCTGACCCCGCCCTCCATTCACAAACTGCTGCTTGTCCACGCCCCCTTTGCCACATACCCCCACTGCCCGACTCAGGCCAGAGAGCTATCCTGCCTGAAGCAGACTCCCACCCCCCCCACCCCCGATGGGACAGGAAGTCTGCTACCACCATCTGCGCCCCCGGCCTGTGGACCACCTCAAACTTAAACAGCTGGAGGGTGAGATACCAACGGGTGATCCACGCATTGGCATCCTTAATGTCATGGAGCCACTGGAGGGGGATGTAGTCTGAATGGAGAGTGAAAGGGCACCCCAGCAGGTAGTATCGGAGGGCGAGGACCACCCACTTGATGGCAAGACACTCTCTCGATGGTGCTGTACTTGCTTTCATGCATTGAGAGTTAACGGCTGATGTACAGCATGGGGCGCTCCTCACCCTCCACCTTCTGAGACAAAATGGCCCCCAGCCCTCTGTCTGATGCATCAGTCTGCAAAATAAAGGGGAGAGAGAAGTCAAGGGAGTGCAAAAGTGCCCCCCCCACACACAGTGCAGCTTCTACCTCAAAGAAAGCCTGTTGGCACTGCTCTATCCATTGGACCAGATCTGGAGCCCCCTTTTTAGTGAGGTCGGTTTATGGGCTGGTGACATCTGAATCATTAGGTATAAACCTACGATAATAGCCAGCCAGCCCCAGCAACCATCTCACGTCTTTTTTGGTCTTTGGCCTTGGGCAGGCCGCAATCACTGCAGTATTGTTAATTTGGGGATGCACCTGCCCATGACCCAAGTGAAACCCCAGATATCGTACTTCCACCTGCCCAATTGCACACTTTTTCAGGTTAGCTGTGAGGCCCGCATGCCTCAGCAACTTTAGAACAGCCCTCAGATGTTCTAAGTGCCGCGGCCAATCATGGCTGTAGATTATTGTATCATCTAGATATACGGCCGCATAGACAGCATGAGGGCAGAGGACCCTGTCCATGAGCCACTGGAACATAGCAGGTGCCCTAAATAACCCAAAAGGGAGCATGACAAATTGGAGTAATCCAAATGGTGTGGAAAAGGCCATTTTTTCTTGGGATAGAGGATTCAAGGGGATCTGCCAATATCCCTTCGTTAGATCCAGTGTCTAATAAAAACGAGCAGTGCCTAACCAATTAAGCAACTCATCAATGCAAGGCATGGGGTATGCGTCAAATTTAGACACCACATTGACCTCTCTATAGTCCACACAAAACCGGACTGACCCATCGGTCTTGGGAACCAGGACTACTGGGCTGCTCCAGTCACTGTGGGACACCTCGATTATGCCCATTTTGAGCATGACCTTGAGTTCATCCCGAACCACCTTTTTCTTGTGTTCAGGCCAGTGGGAAGGACGGCTGCGCATTACTATCCCCAGGGGCATCTCCATGTGATGTTCTATGAGGTGGAAGGGGCCTCAAAGGGCCTTTGCCACTTGGCGATTAATTTAGAACTTGACGTGGGCAATAAAATGAACTTTGTCTCCCAACGTGAACTCTCTAAGGTGCTTGCCCCTGTCATACAGCCGGATTTGACGTTCTTGTGCCTGCCGCAAATTCTCCTGGGTTAGGTGCATGAGGGTGTGGAGTTTTGCATGCAAGTCAAGAATGTACTGAATTTCATTTTTTCTAGGCGAAGGTCCCTCCTCCCAATTTTCTCATGGCATGTTCAAAATGCCATGCGGCTTACGCTCATATAATAATTCAAATGGAGAAGACCCTGTGGAGGCTTGCAGGATCTCTTGTACTGCAAATAACAGGGGGTTGAGCCATTTATCCCAATTACGTGCATCTTCACTTACGAATTTCCAGATTATGTTTTTGAGGGTTTGGTTAAAATGCTTCACTAAGCCATCCATTTGTGGGTGAGAGACACTAGTACGGATAGACTTAATAGCCAGTAACCCATACAGTTCATGCAGTGTGCATGACATAAATGTAGTGCCTTGGTCGGTCAGGATTTCTTTTGGAATCCTAACCCGGGAGATAATGTGGAAGAGTGCTTCTGCAATACTGCATGCTGAGATATTGCGGAGAGGCACTGCTTCCGGATATTGCATTGCATAGTCCGCCAGAACTAAAATAAAGTGATATCCTCGTGCCAACCGATCTAATGGCCCGAAGAGATCCATCCCAATTCACTCAAACAGGGTCTCAATTAGAGGGAGTGGGCGTAAAGGTGCTTTTGGAGTGGCTGCAGGATTTACTAATTGGCATTCATGGCACGCTGCACACCACCTACAGACATCCCCATGAATCTCTGGCCAATAGAACTGGGTCATTATTCGGGCTAGTGTTTTATCTTGCCCTAAGTGTCCAGCCATGGGATTAAAGTGAGCCGCATGGAATATGAGTTCCCTACGGCTCTTTGGGATTAATAATTGAGTTATTCATTCACAAGTTTGAGTGTCCTGCGTCACTCAGTACAATCTATCTTTAATAATAGCAAAATAGGGGAAGGCCAGTGTCACACTTGGCTGAAGAGTTTGACCACTGATTACTCTCACTTGGTCAAACACATGCTGCAGAGTCTCGTCTTGCGACTGCTCTAACAGGAAATCCTCAAGGGAATCCCCAAGAGAGGGAGGAGGAGCGGGCTGCTCCTCACTCTTATGCAGTGCTGACATAGACGGCTCTGTGACAGCTTCTCCAGTCAACGTCATACCAGGATCTTCCCATGACCTACTGGTGCAGGACCCACTACGTGTTAAATATTCCATCAGCTTTTTAAACCCTGGCCAATCAGTACCCAAAATCAACAAGTGGGTGAGACGAAGATTAATCGCCACCTTTATTCTATGCATTTGGCCCTGGAATAGAATATGGACACACACACACACAAAGGGATAATTGTGAACATCCCCATGCACACACAACACTTTCACCACTTGTGCTCTCCCCAATGCCTCATCTTGCACCAGGCATTGGTGAATTGAGGTCTGATTACAACCAGAATCCACCAAAGCATGATATGTATCCCCTTGAACACTTACCGGTATGCGATACGTTACAGCCTGATCAGGGGCAGTCTCTGGTCCAGGCTTTCCCTCTGCACCAGTGTTATGGACGTCACTCACCTGAGGGGGGAAGGACACAGACATGGAAGAGGGAGACAGGAGGACACCATGGGTGCGATGGGCCGGCTGGGGAGACGGGCCGCCTCTGCGGTGGGGGAACGGGGTGAAAGAGAGAGGGAAAGAGAGGGGTGAGAGAAGAGAAACGAGGAGAGGTGCCTTCACCTCATCCGCCTGTTGTCGGAACCGCCTCCAGATGGTCCTCCACCACCTCGATGGCTCGCTGGAGCGACGCCGGGCGGTGACACTGGACCCATTCTGCCATTCCTTCTGGAAGCCGAGAGATGAACTGTTGCAGTGCCACCAGGTTGATGATCCTGTCGGCGTCGCAGTCTTCCACCCTCAGCCACCACCAGCAGGCGTCCCGGAGTTGTTGGCCAAATACAAACAGTTGGCTGACTTCCTCCAGTGTCAGCTTCCGGAACTGCTGATGATGGCATTCCAGGGAGTGGCCGACCCACTGCAAAATGGCCCTCTTGAGGTCGGAGTAGTTGAGCCGCCTGTCAGGAGCGGGAGGAGGCGAGTCGCGCGCTGCTCAATTGGCCACCCCCACGCTTGGGCCGCTTGCTCGAAGAGAGCGATGAAGGCTTTGGGCTCGTCCTGTGGGCCCATCTTTGTGAGGGGAGTCCATGGTGGTAATGGTGGACGCCCCTGCCAACACCAGCAGATGCTGGAACGCCTGGCAATCTTCCTGCTGGGCCAACATCAAGGCTTCAAAGCATTATTCTTGGTCCTTCCGGAGGGCAGTCAGTACTTGATGCTGGTTCTGCTGGGCAGTAGCAAGGGCATGGACGAGCTCCATAATTGAGGAGGACTCCATGGGGTGGTTCCTTTCTGTACTTGCTCCCGGGTTTTGGCACCACTGTAGTCAATCCCTGATGTGGGTGGAGTACAGAAGCATGGCAGGTGGGAACTGAAGTTCTTGCAAACTTATTTATATTTATGCAGTGGGGCTTGAAAGTTTGTGAACCCTTTAGAATTTTCTATATTTCTGCATAAATATGACCTAAATCATCATCAGATTTTCACACAAGTCCTAAAAGTAGATAAAGAGAACACAGTTAAACAAACGACAAACATATTATACTTGATCATTTATTTATTGAGGAAAATGACCCAATATTACATATCTGTGAGTGGCAAAAGTATGTGAACCTTTGCTTTCAGTATCTGGTGTGACCCCCTTGTGCAGCAATAACTGCAACTAAATGTTTCTGGTAACTGTTGATCAGTCCTGCACACCGGCTTGGAGGAATTTTAGCCCATTCCTCTGTACAGAACAGCTTCAACTCTGGGATGTTGGTGGGTTTCCTCACATGAACTGCTCGCTTCAGGTCTTTCCACAACATTTTGATTGGATTAAGGTCAGGACTCTGACTTGGCCATTCCAAAACATTAACTTTATTCTTCTTTAGCCATACTTTGGTAGAACGACTTGTATGCTTAGGGTTGTTGTCTTGCTGCATGACCCACCTTCTCTTGAGATTCAGTTCATGGACAGATGTCCTGACATTTTCCTTTAGAATTCACTGATATAATTCAGAATTCATTGTTCCATCAATGATGGCAAGCCGTCCTGGCCCAGATGCAGCAAAACAGGCCCAAACCATGACACTACCACCACCACCATGTTTCACAGATGGGATAAGGTTCTTAGGCTGGAATGCAGTGTTTTCCTTTCTCCAAACATAAGACTTCTCATTTAAACCAAAAAGTTCTATTTTCATCTCATTTGTCCACAAAACATTTTTTTCCACTAGACTTCTGGCTTATCCACGTGATCTTTAGCAAACTGTAGATGAGCAGCAATGTTCTTTTTGGAGAGCAGTGGCTTTCTCCTTGCAACCCTGCCATGCACACCATTGTTGTCCTGATGATGGACTCATGAACATTAACATTAGCCAATGTGAGAGAGGCCTTCAGTTGCTTAGAAGTTACCCTGGGGTTCTTTGTGACCTGGCTGACTATTACACACCTTGCTCTTGGAGTGATCTTTGCTGGTTGACCACTCCTGGGGAGGGTAACAATGGTCTTGAATTTCCTCCATTTGTACACAGTCTGTCTGACTGTGGATTGGTGGAGTCCAAACTCTTTAGAGATGGTTTTATAACCTTTTCCAGCCTGATGAGCAACAACAACACTTTTTCTGAGGTCCTCAGAAATCTCCTTTGTTCATGCCATGATACACTTCCACAAACATGTGTTGTGAAGATCAGACTTTGATAGATTCCTGTTCTTTAAATAAAACAGGGTGCCCACTCACACCTGATTGTCATTCCATTGATTGAAAACACCTGACTCTAATTTCACCTTCAAATTTACTGCTAATCCTAGAGATTCATATACTTTTGCCACTCACAGATATGTAATATTGGACCATTTTCTCAATAAATAAATGATCAAGTATAATATTTTTGTCTCATTTGTTTAACTGGGTTCTCTTTATCTACCGTACTTTTAGGACTTGTGTGAAAATCTGATGTTGTTTTAGGTCATATTTATGCAGAACTATAGAAAATTCTAAAGGGTTCACAAACTTTCAAGCACCAATGTGTGTGTGTGTGTGTGTGTGTATATCTTTTCCACCTCACTCACTCACTCACTCACTCACATGCATGCATGCATTCTGGTCGGGAGTCAGCTCTTCTCTGCTTTCCCCCTCCTTTTATGCCCCATCCCTGCAACACACACACACACACACATTAATTGACACCAAGTGTAATGACTTAATCACTTACCTTCCCTGACCCCGCCCTCCATTCACAAACTGCTGCTTGGCCACGCCCCCGTTGCTACAATACACACACACGCTTAAAAAAATTTCCACTTAGAATATCAACAAACTGGTGAAATGACAGTCACAATTTGTAAAAAAAATTATATAATAATAATTCTTTAAAAATAAAGAAGATACGTCCTTACCATCAAATACTTTTATTCCATATTTTGTTGCTTTTTTTATTTGGGGGGGTTCTTGTTCTTTAGGGTTTTTTGGAGGTTGGCAAACCAACTTAAAGGTGCATTCCTGCTACTGACTGGGCTGAAGTTTGGAATAGGAGATACTGGGGGACTATATTCTTTTAGCTATTTCTGTTTCTTTTAAATACTTGATCACAAATTTCAGAGTTTTGTTTTCAAGTAGAGTTTTTATTTCATCCTCGGTTGGTTCAGCAACACACGCTGCCATTTTGTTTTCCTCTTCTCACCGTATGTGAGCTGATATCCTAGTCGTAGCCAATCAGAGAATATTGCTCATATCCAGTGAATGTTGATAGAATAAATGAATAAATGTCTATCTACATTACATTACTACCTATGGTACATTCACAAACAAAAGGTACACAAATTTATATATATATATATATATATATATATATATATATATATATATATATATATATATATGTGTGTGTGTGTGTGTGTGGACCCAAGTGTTTTACTGAGAAATACTCCACTCATATTTTTTCTTACAAGCTACAACCGGGATATGGAGATCCAAGACCTTGACATTAATCTCTCTGTGTTACTCCTGAGGCAATTGATGACTTGTTTTGATAAATTTGTGTACCTTTTGTTTGTGAATATGCTGATATAATAAAAAGAACATCACATGTTGGTTTGATGATATGAAGTTTATCTTTGTGTTGAAAAACTCTCATTTTTCATCCAAAATACTGTACATTGCGGATCTAAGTGACGTATTTAAATAATATTGGCTGGCTTTCAAATTTGGCCTCATTTTCTATCAAATTTGCTTCAGAAATGAAAAGGTTACTGTCCTGAAAACATTAAAATAGAGTTATCCAATGAGATTTTTTTGTTTGTTCTCTCTAGGCTGAGAAGAGTATAGAGCTGGTTCACTCACTGGTTAGGATTTCATTGCCAGGACAGAGGCCATGACAGTGTATGATTTTGTCGGAAGTGGCAGATGAATTAACCAATTAGATTTTGATTCATCGTGGGAGGGCCCAAAACTGTATTGTCCTAAGCCTTCTTGAAGCCCAATGCAAGCTTCACCGAGAGTCGGTGCCATCAGCCCAGCAGTGACAGAACCATCCAGCTGGTGTAGCGTTCATCAGTAGTGTTAGAGAATGCTAATAAAGTGGTCAAGCTAGTGCTATCGAGAGCAAGTAGCACAGGCTAACGACTGAGAAACTAAGACTTCTGTCTCCAGACTCTTCTTCCATGCACGCTCACCAGTATTTTTCACTCAGACTTAGGTATTCTTTTCTCTATGTAATTTACTTTGTTACTTTTAAAATCAACATTGACAACTACACACAACGGACCTGCCTGGCACCCTGCCACTAATCCCTTTACCCTGCTGCTTTTTTGTGTGTCTTGCTAAGTTTTGGCTGAGCTGAAGTCCCAGCTCTAATAGTAACGGTTCTCCACTGCTTTTAAATATGTGTGAAGAACATCTAATGAAGAATTAGAACAATATCTAATGAGCCTTTCAGGTGTTCAACTCATCTTTCTCTTGCCCAGCGAACAAAGAAATGCTTGTGTGCATGCACAGCAGAAAACTCTGTCATTGAATATTCGCATCAGCTCCAATGTGTGACGTCATGTTGTCTTGACAACCATGCAATATTGTAAACCATATTCAATGCTCATTCTCCATTGGTAGAGTGATGTAATACATGTAGGATAAGTGATATGCTAATGATGTTGCATGCTTTCAAACCAAGTGAATGAAACCTGCTAGAAGGGAATAGAATACATATTTTTCTTCCATCGAAAAATTGTCCTGTATGTATCACAATTCCCGATATTTCACTCCAATAACATCATGCCCAGTGTTTTCCCATTGCCTATATGTGCATTGTCAAAATGGCGAACCAGTTCAAAATTAAAATTCTTTTGATTAATTTGCTTTTTTTGTGGATGTGTCCAATCATATAAAGAACATTACACGATGCCATGAAGATATGAAGTTTATCTTCTTGTGTTCAATATTTTCACTTGTTCACTTCACTCACTCATGAATATATTCACCACTCAAAGATAAACCTACACACACACACACATACACACACACAATTTTTTTCCCAAAAAATTTCTTCTTAATTTATTCATAGCTAATTCCCGGCCACTAGACAGGTTTCCCCATCACATGACAGCTACCAACCAGGGCTATCACATGCTTCCTCTTTTTTTCTAACTGCTTGCTCATGCAGCGTCAGAGGCAGTGTAACACACTCAGAGAAAAACGCTATCCGCCCACTTCCACAAGCTCTGAGACTCCTATGATTGGCTAGCATCACTATAATTGACGGGGGAAAGAGAGTATGCCACCCCTCCTGCCCTGACAGCACAGGCCAATTTTGCTCTCTTGAGCTTCCAGCTACAGATGGCTGTGGCATCATCAGGATTCAGACTAGAAATCTCTGGATGAGCTCCAGGAGGTTGCTTTTCTGTTGTGCCACTCGGGAGCTTACCAAATTATAGGGGAGATAATTTCACCAGAAGCACTTTTAAAGGGCTCAGCTCACCCTTCCCAGAATCCTCTGTGCCAGGTAGCGAGTCACCATTTTCTATGCAAGTGATATTCCAAAAACAATCTGCTACAAGCCGGCAACATCCTAGGCCATAAATGTAAATTTTAAAGTGTAATTGAAGATATTTTCTCAAAGCATCTGTATTTTAAATTCTTTCAAATGATCCATTCTGTTTTCGTATGGTTATTCCTTTGTAATGGACCCTGTAACAATAGGAAATATTGTTTAATTCCTTGTTTCCACAGGGGTTGTTTTATGTTGTTGCACCTTGGATAACAGACTGAGCTGGATGTGTTAACCTCATGTGCCGATATTATTATTAAAGTTTATAGCCCAGTTGGGTTGAAACCGTTAAAAAAAAGAAGGTGAATCACAAATGTTGTGTACATATGTTCATGTTTACATGGTTATCTGAAAGTTCGGGTATTCATTTAACCATTGCTTATGTTACACTGTGAAGAGAAGCCATAGCACTTTTATACACAGTAGTTGATGATAATTTAATTTTCATTAGTAGCTATAAGTAACTGATAAATTATTTTTGTTGCAAATATGAAGAACATTTTAAATGTTGATGTTCCAGCACTGATAGTAGCAAAGACATTTTGTTTATATTTTATTGTTTAGAGCAATAGACAATTAAAAAAAATTATTAAGGGTTCTAAAAGAAGAAACTCTGAAAAGAGAAAGGATGTAACAATAGGAACTATTGTTTAATTCCTTGTTTCCACAGGGGTTGTTTTATGTTGTTGCACCTTGGATAACAGACCAAGCTGGTGTGTTAACCTCACATGCCAATATTATTATTAAAGTTTATAGCCCAGTTGGGTTGAAACAGTACAAGTTGTTGAGTCTTATTATGAAAAAGAACGGACTTTAACAGACCCAAACCGGCCTGTGCTGTCTCGTGGGCAGCCATGAAGGAAAGAAATAAAAAGGAATATTTTGTTCAAGGCTTCCATGTACAACCCCGATTCCAAAAAAGTTGGGACAAAGTACAAATTGTAAATAAAAACGGAATTCAATAATTTACAAATCTCAAAAACTGATATTGTATTCACAATAGAACATAGACAACATATCAAATGTCGAAAGTGAGACATTTTGAAATGTCATGCCAAATATTGGTTCATTTGAAATTTCATGACAGCAACACATCTCAAAAAAGTTGGGACAGGGGCAATAAGAGGCTGGAAAAGTTAAAGGTACAAAAAAGGAACAGCTGAAGGACCAAATTGCAACTCATTAGGTCAATTGGCAATAGGTCATTAACATGACTGGGTATAAAAAGAGCATCTTGGAGTGGCAGCGGCTCTCAGAAGTAAAGATGGGAAGAGGATCACCAATCCCCCTAATTCTGCGCCAACAAATAGTGGAGCAATATCAGAAAGGAGTTCGACAGTGTAAAATTGCAAAGAGTTTGAACATATCATCATCTACAGTGCATAATATCATCAAAAGATTCAGAGAATCTGGAAGAATCTCTGTGCGTAAGGGTCAAGGCCGGAAAGCCATACTGGGTGCCCGTGATCTCCGGGCCCTTAGACAGCACTGCATCACATACAGGCATGCTTCTGTATTGGAAATCACAAAATGGGCTCAGGAATATTTCCAGAGAACATTATCTGTGAACACAATTCACCGTGCCATCCACCGTTGCCAGCTAAAACTCTATAGAGAGCGTGCACGTGATGTCACGAGGTCACGTGATATTTGTTTATCTGCCATCTTGGATGGCATGGCCGCTTATAGAACTTAGACGAACCCGTTCTAATTATCAAGTGTGTGGGAGTAGATCTTTCGAGAATGGTTATATCTTGTTCAGCATTTGGTTGTACCAATAGACAGGGTCAAAAGGAGGGCCTGTCATTTTATAGATTCCCCGCAGACGAGGAGAGATGCGCAAAATGGGTGTCTGCTGTGCGAAGAGAAAACTGGTACCCCAGTTCTACCAGCTGAATTTGTAGTGAACACTTCATATCAGGTAGATGTAATCTTCTAATTCAATACTCCTAGTACATCTGTTAAGTTGATTTTCGGATTGAATGATAACTGCATACTTAGAAACTAGACAGTACAGTGTTTGTGGCCGTTAGTCCACTTGATCTCTAACGTTTAAAATGGCTATGCCTAGCCCTACTACCCTGGCCTAGTCTATGACAATGTTTTATCTTTTTGGCTCATATATGCCTTTGAAAGGCCAATCCATAGTATTTCACAAGTTCATACAAGGGTCCAGACCTATTTGGCTCACAGCCTGACACACTGACACAGGGGTGTCAGAAAATATTTTTTGTGTTGTACCTAAAATAAAACGATAAAAAGTCCTGCATAGTCTCTTTATGATAAATGTCTTAATGCCACTTACCCGTGAGGTTATCAAGTAGACATTCTTCTTTGGAACCTTCCAGAGGTATAGTTGGGATACCCATCCCGCAACAAAATCCAGGCTCTTGTAAGCTTTGAGGGCTTTGCCAGTGTAACATGATTCACGATTAACAAGAAAATTGTAAATGTCGTGGTAGGCCAGATCGGGCCCTTAGACGGCACCGCAGCTCCGAATTTCCCTGAACAAGGATTGCGGCAAGTTGTACGGATCTGCAATCCCCAACCTGGAACACTTTTCCACGTAATGCTGCCTCACGTCACCTTCAAGATGCTGAACAAACTTAGACAAGTTATCGCGCAATGTAGATGGGATTACTTACTTACTTATGCCTCTCACCCCTCCTGGGGCATAGGCCGCCAACAAGGTCTCTCCAGCCGTCCCTGTCCTGGGCGAGTCTCTCCAGCTGTCCCCAGGTGTGGCCCAGTTTCTTTGCGTCGGTCTCAAGGTCGCGACGCCAGGTGTTTCTCGGCCGGCCTCTCCTCCTTTTTCCCTGGGGGTTCCATCTGAGGGCTTGCCTTGTGGTGTTGTTGGCTGGCTTGTGTAGAGTGTGGCCTATCCATCTCCAGCGGCGTTGTTGGATCTCCACTTCTGCAGACTTTTGCTTAGTCCACTGCCACAGCTCCTCATTGCTGATGGTGGCAGGCCAGCGTATCCTGAGGATCTTTCTCAGACAGTTGTTGATGAACGTCTGGATTTTCTTGGTGGTCATCACTGTGGTCCTCCAGGTCTCTGCTCCATAGAGGAGTACTGGTTTTATGTTTGTGTTGAACAGCCGGATCTTGGTACTGACTGACAGATCTCTGGATGCCCAGATGTTCTTTAGCTGGAGAAATGCTGCCCTGGCCTTGCCGATCCTGATCTTCACATCGGCGTCAGTCCTTCCCTGCTTGTTGACAATGCTGCCAAGGTAGGTGAAGCCTTCCACCTCTTCTAGCGCCTCGCCTTCAAGCGTGATGGGGGTTCCACTGGCAGCATTCACTTTCAGCACCTTGCTCTTTCCCCGGTGGATGTTCAGGCCCAATCTTGCGGAGTTCTCTGCCACTGTGCTGGTCTTGTCCTGCATCTGCTGTTGGGTGTGCGAGAGCAGGGCGAGGTCGTCTGCAAAGTCCAGGTCATCCAGTTGGGTCCAGAGTGACCATTGGATGCCATTCCGCTTCTGTGCTGTGGATGTCGTCATGACCCAGTCGATGGCCAGCAGGAACAGGAAAGGTGACAGCAAACACCCCTGTCTCACCCCTGTCCGGACTTGGAAGGCGTCAGTGAGCTGATTTCCATGGATCACTCTGCAGGTCAGTCCCTCGTAGGAATTCCTGATGATGTTTGTGAGCTTTCCAGGTACTCCGTAATGTCTCAACAACTTCCACAAGGTCTCTCTATTGATGCTGTCGAAGGCCTTCTCATAATCTAGGAAGTTGATGTAAAGGGACGAGTTCCATTCTAGCGACTGCTCCAAGATGATGCGCAGTGTGGCGATCTGGTCTGTACATGATCGGTCCTTGCGGAAGCCTGCTTGTTGATCTCGGAGTTGGGAGTCCACTGTGTCCTTCATCCTGTTCAGTAGGATCCTGCTGAAGACTTTCCCTGGGACAGACAGTAATGTAATCCCTCTGTAGTTTGCACAGTTGCTGAGGTCACCCTTCTTTGGCAGCTTGACCAGGTATCCCTCCTTCCACTCTGATGGTACTTGCTCTTCTTGCCAGATTTTCCTGAAGAGGGGGTGGAGCATCTCGACTGTGGTTTCAGTGTCCGCCTTCAGCACCTTTGCCGGTATACTGTCGGGTCCGGCTGCCTTGCCCGACTTGAGCTGCTTGATGGCCTTCCGGATCTCCTCTTTGGTGGGCTCTCCAGAGTCTATCAGCAAGTCGCTCTCAGCTGCCTGAATGTTGGGTGGATCCTGTGGAGCTGGTCTATTCAAAAGCTCCTCAAAGTGCTCCCTCCATCTGTTCTTCTGTCCCTCATCTCCTTTGATGACTCTTCCCTGCTTGTCCTTTACTGGCCTCTCTGGCTTGGCAAACTTTCCTGACAACTTCTTTGTGGTGTTGTAGAGGTCTCTCATGTTTCCATGTCTAGCCGCCTCTTCTGCCTATTGTGCAAGTGACTCCACAAAGTTCCTCTTGTCGGCTTTGATGCTGTTTTTCACCATTCTGTTGGCTGCTGTGTATGCCTCCTGTGCACGGGCCTTTTCTGTTCTTGTACGGCTGTTGTTAACTTCAGCTTTCTTCTTCTTCCTGTCTGCCACTTTCTCCAGTGTCTCTGGTGATATCCACTCTTTGTGGGTGTGCTTCTTGTAGCCCAGCACTTCCTTGCATGTTGTTGTTATTGCATCTCTCACTCCATTCCACTGCTCGTCAATGGTCTCTTCATCAAGAAGCTCCTGGAGAACCTGGAACCTGTTGTAGAGTGCGAGTCTGAACTCCTCCTGCTTCCCTGCATCCTTCAGCAGAGTGGTGTTGAACCTCTGTCGTTGGCAGGTCTCAACGGTCCACTTTCTCTTCAGCTTCAACTTCAGCCTGGCAACAACAAGGTGGTGGTCTGAAGCAACATCGGCTCCTCTCCTTGCTCTGACATCCTGGAGGGATCTCCTGAACCTTCTTGAGATGCACACGTGGTCTATCTGGTTCTCAGTAGAATGGTCCGGTGATACCCAGGTCGCCTTGTGTATCCGCTTGTGGGAGAAGAATGTACCGCCGATAACAAGGTTGCTTATGGCGCATAGGTCTGCAAACCTCTCTCCATTGTCATTCATGACTCCCAGACCCTGCTGCCCCATGACCTCCTCGAAGCCCCTGTTGTCGCTGCCGACCTTGGCGTTGAGGTCTCCCATGACGATGTTGAGGTCTCTTCTTGAAAGGGTCCCAACGACTATCTGCAGTCTGTTGTAAAACTGCTCTTTGATCTCATCATCAGTGTCGTTGGTCGGGGCGTAGCACTGTATGATGTTCATGTTGATCCGCTTTTGTTTTGTTCTGAACGAGGCTGTGATGATGCATGGGCCATGAGCTTCCCACTCAATGAGAGCTCTCTGTGCAGTTTTGGAGAGCATGAGAGCCACTCCCTCCGTGTGTGGTACGTTCTCCTCCTCATGGCCAGAAAACAGCAGCCTCTCTCCTGTGGTCAGCCTCTTCTGTCCACTACCCATCCATCTTGACTTGCTAATGCCAAGGACGTCGAGACAGTAGGTCCTCATCTCTGCTGCCACCTGAGCTGTCTTCCCTGCTTCGTACATGGTCCTTACATTCCATGTTCCGATATTGATGGTTGCTCTCGTCGAAAGGATGGTTGTCGGCTGAGTGGCTTCCTTACGGCTTTCGCCACTCCGCGTCATAAGTCCTCCAGCTGAAGGTCCATCTTCTCCCAAGGCTGAGTTGGTTGTTGATCTCCTTGTTGGCGTTTCTGTAGCGGCAAAGGTTTTACAGGGTGGGGCTGCTGACCCCACGTCCAACCCTCCTCCTTTCTCATCAGGGCTTGGGACCGGCAACGGCGGAGTTTGTAGATGGGGTATTTTCTGAATTTTCTTGGGGATTACTCCCTGCATCCATTATGCTCGCGCAAGGTAAACAATCCTGAAGCCATCCAATATGGTGGAGTAAACACGGACGGGTCACGTGACTGCACATCCTCTATAGTTCAAAGAAGAAGCCATATCTAAACATGATCCAGAAGCACAGACATCTTCTCTAGGCCAAGGCTCATTTAAAATGGACTGTGCCAAAGTGGAAAACTGTTCTGTGGTCAGACAAATCAAAATTTGAAGTTCTTTATGGAAATCAGGGACGCCATGTCATTCGGACTAAAGAGGAGAAGGACGACCCAAGTTGTTATCAGTGCTCAGTTCAGAAGCCTGCATCTCTGATGGCATGGGGTTGCATTAGTGCGTGTGGCATGGGCAGCTTACACATCTGGAAAGACACCATCAATGCTGAAAGGCATATCCAGGTTCTAGAGCAACATATGCTCCCATCCAGACGATGTCTCTTTCAGGGAAGACCTTGCATTTTCCAACATGACAATGCCAAACCACATACTGCATCAATTACAGCATCATGGCTGCATAGAAGAAGGGTCTGGGTACTGAACTGGCCAGCCTGCAGTCCAGATCTTTCACCCATAGAAAACATTTGGCGCATCATAAAACAGAAGATATGACAAAAAAGACCTAAGACAGTTGAGCAACTAGAATCCTACATTAAACAAAAATGGATTAAGATTCCTATCCCTAAACTTCAGCAACTTGTCTCCTCAGTCCCCAGACGTTTACAGACTGTTGTAAAGAGAAAAGGGGATGTCTCATAGTGGTAAACATGGCCTTGTCCCAACTTTTTTGAGATGTGTTGTTGTCATGAAATTTAAAATTACCTAATTTTTCTCTTTAAATGATACATTTTCTCAGTTTAAGCATTTGATGTCATCTATGTTCTATTCTGAATAAAATATGGAATTTTGAAACTTCCACATCATTGCATTCCGTTTTTATTTACAATTTCTACTTTGTCCCAACTTTTTTGGAATTGGGGTTGTATAAAACATAGATGAAGGAAAAGTTTTAGATGTTTTTTGAAGGGCTCACTAACAGTGAATATTACGTAGATTTTTGCTGCACAGAGAGCTAGCAGGTAGCGGTTACATGCTTTCAAATCAAAAACAAATTGGATTCTTGGAAGGGTGAGTTGGCCCCTTTAATGGGAATGTACAAATCAATGCATGCTAGCTGATGTGCTATTAACTGAGTGTGGCTTCTTCAAGGTCTTTTTTCTGCTCATGGAGCAAAAGTAAACAGAACATTTGGCCATATTTGTGTCTGAAATGTCACTCGGCATTAATTTATTGAACTGTTGCATACAGTAAAAGCAACATCACACTCAATCATGGCGTTATACTGAATATTGGCACAATTGTGATATTCAGCATAACTGTTGCTCGTGTGATATATTTGCCTAAATAACAGCATGTCACACAGAAAGTGCTTTATTTCTCTTACAACACAGCAATTTGCTAAGCAATGTATTTATTTATTTACTAAAGAATAACACATTGTACTTTTGATCCATTTTAGTAAGGTGTAATGTTGTGAAACATCCATGAAAACTAGCTAATTTCTTCTTAGCGTTTACATTAGAACAGCTCTAAACAGTCATTCTCTCTTTTTCTGTCTCTCTTGAAATGAATAACTTACTGGCTGCTTTAAAAGGGCTGCAAGTTGACCTAGTGGTTAGCATGTCCACCTCTCACCCAGGAGATCATGAGTTCTACTTGCGGTTTGGGTCATGCCAAACCTCCATAAAAATAGTAATAAATGCCATCTGGTGAGGCACACCACAATACAGATGTGAGTAGGGAGTCAAACTCTCAAAGTTACCAGAGGACTAGCCCCCCACTGTAACCCTAGCTATGTAATAGGCGAGAGGCTGAGGACTACTGAAATGGAGATTGGCACTACCTCATGTGGCATGGGAAGGAATTTGATTAATTGGTTTAAAAGGAGCCAGTTTTTAAATGAGCTCTAGTTATAAAGCTTTAATTAGCTTTTAGGACAACACAGTGTGTTCTACAGCCAAAGGCTACAACTGCAGTGAAGTTTTGTTGAGGCCACAAACGGAACAGGCTTTAAAGTCATGATCAGCTGCTTGGACTAAACTCACCGTGAAAACTGGCGAATAAATAACATGAAGCATTTTTCTATGCGTGACCTCACTGCCCGCTGGCATCACTCTTTAATTAAGGAGATCGGCGCTGTCAAGAAAATATGTACATTGAAAATGCAAAGTCCATTTGTTTAACAAATTAATGAAGCAGATTACTTATGGGGAGAAATGCTCCACATTGACATGCTTGCTAGTTGGCCTGGTATCTCTAGTTTTACAGAACTTTCAGTACTGAGACATAGTGATGCTTTAGAGTGATGCAATCCTGAAACAGATCTGGTCTGATAGGGTTAAAAAAATTCTCAAAGCAGTCCTATTTCCCTTTACACTTTTGCACTATGAAATTAACTTTCCCTCTCGACCTGCATTCACACATTCAGCAGGGATCCTAAACATCTCATCTCATTATCTCTAGCCACTTTATCCTTCTACAGGGTCGCAGGCAAGCTGGAGCCTATCCCAGCTGACTACGGGCGAAAGGCGGGGTACACCCTGGACAAGTCGCCAGGTCATCACAGGGCTGACACATAGACACAGACAACCATTCACACTCACATTCACACCTACGGTCAATTTAGAGTCACCAGTTAACCTAACCTGCATGTCTTTGGACTGTGGGGGAAACCGGAGCACCCGGAGGAAACCCACGCGGACACGGGGAGAACATGCAAACTCCACACAGAAAGGCCCTCGCCGGACCCGGGGTTCGAACCCAGGACCTTCTTGCTGTGAGGCGACAGCGCTAACCACTACACCACCGTGCCGCCCCGGATCCTAAACATTTTTTTATTATTTATTTTTTCCTTGTCAATTTGGGTTTCTGCACAAAATCTGTGAAGACCAGATCTAACCTACTAAGTCTTTTTATAATCAACTCTCTGCTAATTGTAACATAAGTTTCATTCATGTCATCATTCATATTTACTCCTTTTACTCACCTGCTGCATTATCTGTGGCATGCTGAGACAGAGACGAGACACTGTATTGCTTTGTAATTGTTTTTTTTTTTCTCTGTGGTACAAAGATCATTTAATCTGACGTCCTTATAAATGCTCACATTATGAATCTAATTATCATTCCATTTTTCATTCATCCATCTCCGTCATAGCTGCTAATGCAAGCATCTAAATGTGGATCTAATTGCTGAGTGCTTCTCTAGATGTCTATCAGGCTTATAACAAATGCTGAACTGCTAATCAGAGGGGGACTGTGCCAACAAACACAGGAATGCGATTATTGTACAGAGTACAGAGATATCCTGGAAATTTGAAAGGATGCTTCAAGACGAGGTCCAAATTGCCTGGATTATTTTATGTGCTCTCACTATCACGTTTGGATGGTTGAATGCTCCCCATTTTGTTCAGTAATAGCACAGCTGAAATTTTGGTGTGTGTGTGTGTGTGTGTGTGTGTGTGTGTGTGTGTGTGTGTGTGTGTGTGTGTGTTGGCTGTGGTGTAAAATATGGCTGTTGGTTATCAGGAAACACAGCAAGGAGTCTTTTCCTGCAAATGGACAGAAGCTGAGTGAACACATGCAGCTCAGTAATCTAAAAGCAATGGTTTGAATTATACATGACTGGAACACATGCGCACACACACACACACACACACACGCTGCTATCAGGCTATGAGTCTGGAAATCACTGATGTCATTACACTGAACCATATCACTAATAAATATGTATTTAAAATAGAAAATACTATTTTAGCTTCTTGGAAACAAATTTTGTTATTAATTAGTTGGTCTAGGTTATGAAGTAGAGGTGCCAACATTTATGATTTATCTGTAATATTTACAATATTACTCATATTAATGAGTATCAGTAATATTTACAAGCTTTGACCCCATGCTACAGTGATATGGAAGACACCTGAAAACCGCTATTTTCGAGGTTTTTGTTTTGTTTGTTTGTCCACAGTCAAACCAAACATGAATAACATTCTCTTAAACAGGAAATGACGTGATAGATTTTTTTTATAATAGCAGTAACTTATGCTTCATGACGACTTTATCTACAGTACCAGTCAAATGTTTGGACACACCTACTCATTCATAGGTTTTTCTGTATTTTGACTATTTTCTACATTATAGAACAATACTGAAGACATAAAAACTATGAAATAACATATAGAACATATATGGAATTATGTGGTGAACAAAGTGTTTAAAAATATGTTTCATATTTTAGATTCTTCAAAGCAGCCAGCATTTACGTTCATGATGCTTTGCACACTATTGGCTTTATCTTATTCAGCTTCATGAGGTGACTACCTGAAAATGCTTTTCAATTAAAAGGTGTACCTTGTTAAAAGTTAATTAGTGGAATTTCTCACCTTCTTAATGTGTTTGAGATCAAACAGTAAATATTAATGTGGCAGCGGGGGCATGGCCAAGCATCGGTTTGTGAATGGAGGGCGCGGCCAGGGAAGGTGAGTGGCAAAGTCAGTACACCTGTTGTCGATTAATGTTGTGTGTGTGTTTTGCAGTGACGATGGAGGATAGAAAAGGAGGGAGAGAGTGAAGAGAGATGATCTCTCTCCTGACCAGAGCACATGTCTGTGTGTTGTGTGCATGTGTGTAGACTGAACAAGTCAAGCAAAAGCTGAAAAGCGAAAGTGAAGAAAATCAAAATAAAATCTGTGTTAATGCCATTTCCCACCTGCTGTACTTAAGTATTCCACCCACGTCAGGGACTTATTACAGTGGTACCGAAAGCTGGAATCCTAAAGAGGACAATTTGGCAGCAGTTCTGGTGGCAGGCGGACATTCTGCCTCTTCTCTTTTCCTCTCTCCTTCTCCTTCCTCCTGTCTCACCTCTCCCCATCCCTGGCCCATTCCCCAACTACGGAGGCAGGGGATGCATCCCCTCCCCCAGCCAGCTCGCTGCACCCGTGGTGTCCCCCTTCCTTCTTCCCCTTCTGTGTCTGTGTCTTCTCCCCCCCCCCCCCCCCCCAAGGTGAGTGACTCCTATATCGCCGGTGCAGAGGTGAAGCCTGGGCCGGTATGCTGGCGCTGCGGGGAACCCGGGCATCTCCAGGGCCAGTGCTCTGCGATGGAGGTGGGAACTGTGGTCCGGATCCTCGACGAGCCAGAGACAGCCCTCGATCAGACCAGAGTGTATTGTATGCCAATGATTATTCAAGGGGATACATATCATGCATTGGTGGATTCTGGCTGTAATCAGACCTCAATCCACCAAAGCCTTGTTCAAGGTGAGGCACTGGGGAGAGTGCAAGTGGTAAAGTGTGTGCACGGGGGTGTTCACGAATATCCACTAGTGTCCATCCACATTCTATTTCGGGGAGAAAAGCATGGTGTAAAGGCGGCAGTTAACCCTCATCTCACCCACCCACTGATTCTGGGGACTGATTGGCCAGGATTTAGAGGTTTAATGGAGCATGTAGTCAAGTCAAGTTTATTTGTATAGTGCTTTTAACAATAAACATTGTTGCAAAGCAGCTTTATAGAATTTGAACGACTTAAAACATGAGCTAATTATATGTTTGCAGAAACATATGTATAACTGTGTGTCATCAGCATAACAGTGGAAACTAATACAATGTTTACGAATAATATCACCCAGAGGTAACATATATAAAGAAAAAAACAGTGGACCCAAGACAGAACCTTGTGGAACACCAAACTTTACCTCAGCATCTCGAAAAAAAAATCACCATTTACATCAACATACTGATAGCCATCAGTTAAATGAGGCCTGAGCCAGGAGAGGGTCGTTCCCTTAACTCCCACAACATTTTCTAGTCTATCCAGGAGAATGGAATGATCAATGGTATCAAATGCTGCACTAAGGTCAAGCAACACAAGCAGCGAGACACAGCCCTGATCAGACGCCAACAGTGGGTCGTTTACTACTTTAACCAGAGCTGTCTCTGTGCGATGATGAGGTCTAAATCCTGACTGATACATTTAATGGATGTCATTCCTATGTAAATATGAGCATAACTGCTGTGCCACAGCTTTTTCTAGGAGCTTGGAGATAAAGGGGAGGTTTGATATTGGCCAATAATTGGACAGCTGGCAGGAATCAAGGTCAGGTTTTTTAATCAGGGGTTTGATAACTGCTAGTTTAAATGATTTGGGTACATAGCCAATCCTAAGAGAAGAATTTATTATTTTTAGAAGCAGTTCAATTACTTCAGGTATTATCTGTTTGAATAGATGTGCAGGTAAGGGATCTAGTACACAAGTTGAGGCTTTTGATGCCGAGATTAATTCAATTTTTCTAAGGGGAGGAAAACATTCTAATTGCTGATCTGATAGAGTTATATCATTAACTACAGAGTCACTTACATTGTCTGACCTTAAATTATTAGTAGTTTGAATTTTTTGTCGGATATTCTCAAATGTAGTAGTGGGCAGGTCCTGCAGTAACATGTCACAGGGGGATCCCAGTGTGGCATTGACTGGGGAAGCTGTCTCAGAGCCGTGTACATTAGCACCACGTCAGGGCAATATGAGTGGGGAGCAGCCTGCCCTCTCTTGGGGATTCCCACGAGGATTTCCCATTAGAACAGATGTGAGATGAGACTCTGCATCATTTGTTTGACCAAGTGAGAGTAATCGATGGTCAACCCCTCCAACCAAAAGCAACACCCTCTTTCCTGTACTTTGCATTTATTAAAGATAGGCTGTACCGAGGGATGCAGGACACTCAAACTGGTGAACAGATAACCCAGTTGTTAATCCCAAAGAGCCGTTGGGAACTCGTTTTCCACACGGCTTACTTTAATCTGATGGCCAGATATTTCAGTCAGGATAAAACACTAGCCCAAATAATGGCCCAGTTCTATTGGCCAGGAATTCACAGGGATGTCCATTGGTGGTGTGCCACGAATGCCAACTAGTAAATCCAGTGGCCACCCCAAAAGTGCCTTTGAGCCCTCTCCCTCTAATCGAGACCCCCTTTGAGAGAATTGGCATGGATCTCGTTGGGCCATTAGATCAGTCAGCACAAGGATAGCGCTTTATTTTAGTCCTGGTGGACTATGCAACGTGATATCCAGAAGCGGTGCCTCTCCACAATATTTCAGCATGCAGTATTGTGGAGGCACTTTTCTGTGTTATCTCCCAAGTCAGGATTCCCAAAGAAATCCTGACTGACCAAGGCATACCTGTATGTTTATATCATGCACACTTTGTGAGCTGTATGGGTTATTGGAAATTAAATCCATCTGTACCAGCATCTATCACCCACAAACAGATGGCTTGGTAGAACGGTTCAATCAAGCACTTAAAAATTTAATTCAGAAGTTTGTAATCAAAGATGCACGTAATTGGGATAAATGGCTTGAGCCCCTGTTATTCGCAGTATGAGAGGTCCCGCAAGCCTCCACAGGATTTTCCCCATTTAAATTGTTATGAGGGCATAAGCCTCACAGCATTTTGGAAGTGCTGCAGGAAAATTGGGAGGAGGGACCTTCGACTAGTGAAAACGAAATTCAGTACATTCTTGACCTGCATGTAAAACTCCACACCCTTACACACTTAACCCAGGAGAATTTATGGCAGGCACGAGAATATCAAGCCAGGTGTGGGTGCAATCAGTTAATTATTGAAATTAAGTGATCAATCTCGTTAAATCAGTCTCATTAAATTTTGAAGGTCAATAATTAAAATGAATCAATCCCATTGAATCATTTAATTTGACTCATTTGAATTGAATCATACCATAGAATCAATCAGTCTCATTCAGTGAATCATTCAATGAATCGTTTAGTGAATCGTTCAATGAATCATTTAGTGAATCGTTCAATGAATCATTTAGTGAATCATACCATTAATCCTGGATAAATTACCAGACAGCTAGATTATGGTATATTTCCAAATTATTACGATCACTTACCATATTACATAACATATGCACCCTTTCTGAATTCTTTGAGAAGATTGGGGACTTCACATATTGTTCACCAACAAGATGAATACACACAGCTTTGATAATAAATGAATTTATTATACAAAGATAAAAAAAAATGGATAATCAATATATACAAGCAGTGAGGTGTGTGTGTGTGTGTGAAGGACTTGACCATGTGTTTAGCCTCGTGTAGCTAACTACACGTGGTGGAGGCCTAGCTTGTTGGTAGCTAAACAAAAGAATGTTATCTAAACAGAACAAAGGATTAGCTCTGTGTTTAGCCTTGTGTTGCTAGTGTGAGTTTGCTAAAGGCCCTATGGCCTAGCTAAAGTGTGTTTGTTAGGCCTTATGAGGCCTACTGAGCACGTGTTGCTAAAGACAAAGGGAAGCTATCTAAAGTGTATCAGGCCTGGTGAGCACGTGTTCTCTCAGTAACAAAAAGATTCCACACTCATAACGTTACCAAACTCACTGAAACCTTGATAAGGCTAAAATGTATGATAAAGAAATTAGTGTTAGTCAGAATGAGAGAGACAGAGAAGCATGCGCAGCCTATTAAACAATTGAGAGAACACAGAACCAAAATAAATCAACACGCTGCGTGTCTAACAGTGTAACAGATAAACCGGGGTTTAAATTCACACTATTCCAATAAAAGCAAATTCCTAAGACTATCTTAATTATGCCCAAATGCCAAAATCTTACTTAATCCTGCCTTTAGCAAGATATGAAGAACTATTCGCCGGTGTAGTTTCAGGCCTCGCCGTGGGAGCACGTGAGTCGCTCGTGATGGAGGCGCAGAGAACTTTTGGGTCCAGCGGAGCACTTGGGTGGTTCCCGTGGAAAGCAGAGGATTCTTGGTCCGAACCTCAGCGTTCGTGAGGAAAAGTCTCTGATCAGAATAAGATGCACAGCACTTTTGAGTTAAAAAGGATTCAATCGCTTCTTAACTTTTAACTGCCTGGGCTGCAGTCGTGACGTCACTTCTAATGCAAGTAAACCGGTTGTAACTCAGGTTGAGTTTAAAGATCGCGCGACTCTAGAGTTTACCTTTGCCAAGGGTAAGTAAGAAAATCGCGATGAGTGATGGATCTTGCAAGAAAGAAGACGTCTTTTTGATGGAGAGCGCCTCTTTATACGTCCAGATTCATCGGAAGCCAGACGTGAGAGACAAAGATGGTGGAGCTTCCGCTTGGATTTATGCGTGCATGGCAGACTGACGTAGGTGATCCCGCCCACGCGTGACGTAGGTCACATGGAAGTTGCCTGGGAATTGTAGTTCTGACAAGATGGCGGCATGATACCTACACAGGCTATACAACAGGGGTGTGCACTTTAGAGAGTTCACTCCGGGAGATAAAGTACTCATATTATTGCCCACTTCAAGCTCCAAATTTGTCGCCAAATGGCAAGGGTCCTTTGAGGTCACATGGTGAATCAGGGACATCGACTATGAGGTGAGACAAATAGATGGGGCAAAGCACTACAAATATATCACCTCAGTCTGTTAAAACATTGGAACGAGGGGGTCCCCATGGCATCAGTAGTTCCGGAGAAAGTGGAGCTGGGGCCAGAGGTAAAAACAAAAGTTTTTTAAAACTCATATCACTCTGGTCCCCTGTGGAGACCATTTCTCATCAGCCCAACTCACGAAGGTTGCCAGGTTGCAAACAGAATTTTCTGACATGTTCTCACCCCTTCTCGGCCGCACCCACCCCATTGAAACGCCCCCAGGAGTGGTGGTGCCTAGCCACCCATACCACTTACCCAAATATACAAAAATGGTGATTTGAGACAAATTCAAAATGGGCATAATCGAGGAGTCCCACAGTGACTTGAGCAACCCGGTGGTCCTGGACCCTAAGACTGACAGGTCAGTCCAGTTCTCTGTGGACTATAGAAAAGTCAACACAGTGTCTAAAGTCAACACATATCCAATGTCTCACATTGATGAGTTGCTTGATTGATTAGGCACAGCTGGCTTTTATTCAACACTGGATTTGACAAAAGGATATTGGCAGATCCCCTTGACTCCTCTATCCTGAGAGAAAATGGCCTTTTACACACCATTCGGATTACACTAATTTGTCACGCTTCCTTTTGGGTTACTTGGGGCTCCCTCTACATTCCAGTGGCTCAGGGACAAGATCCTCTGCCCCCCTGCCGCCTATGCAGCGGCCTACCTAGACTGCATTATTATATATAGCAACGATTGGCCGCAGCACTTAGAACACCTTTGGGCCATCTTGAAGTCACTGAGGCATGCAGGTCTCATGGCTAACCTGAAAAAGTGTGTGATTGGGCGGGTGGAAGTACAGTATTTGGGTTTCCACTTGGGTCATGGGCAGGTGTGTCCCCAATTTTTTTTTTTTTTTTTTAAAGTATTTGGGTTTCCACTTGGGTCATGGGCAGGTGTGTCCCCAATTTGATAAGATTACAGTGATTGTGGCCTGCCTGAGGCCCAAGACGAAAAAAGGGGTGAGACAGTTCCTGGGGCTGGCTGGCTACTATCACAGATTCATACCTAATTATTCAGACATCACCATCCCGCTGGATGATCTCACTTAAACAGAGCACCAAATCCGGTCCAGTGTATGGAACAGTGCCAACAGGCCTTCACCAAGGTAAAAGTTGCACTGCGTGGGGGGCCACTTTTATACTCCCTTGATTTTTCTCTCCCTTTTATTTTACAGACAGACACATCAAACAGAGGGCTGGGGGACATTCTGTCCCAGGAGGTGGAGGGTAAGGAATGTCCAGTGCTGTACATCAGTCGTAAGTCAAGTCAAGTCAATTTTATTTATATAGCACATTTCATGTGGCTAACACAGACTCAATGTGCTGTAAAAGAAGAAAAGAATAAAATAAGATAAGATTAAAAACAGCACTAGACATATATAAAAAATATAAAAATATTTAAAAAAAATAAAATAATGACACTAAAACGTCATAAAACAATGTAAACAGGGTAAAACAATGTCAGCTCAATAGGAAAAAACAGGATAAAACAATGTAAACAGGGTAAAACAATGTCAACTCAACAGGGTAAAACAATGTCAACTCAACCAAAAGCTTGTGAAAATAAATACGTTTTAAGAGCCTTTTTAAAAGAGGGAGTAGACTGAGCTGACCTTAATTCCAAGGGAAGGGAATTCCAAAGTGTTGGGGCACAATAACTAAAAGCACCGTGAGCCATATTTGTGTTAATTCTGGGGACAGATAAAAGACTTTGACTAGATGACCTGAGAGAACGAGTTGGATAATAGTGAGGGATAATGTCAGAGATATAGGTTGGGGCTAGGCCATTTACTGCTTTAAAAGTGATCAGAAGTATTTTGAACTGGATTCTTTGTTTTACAGGGAGCCAGTGAAGTGATTTCAGAATCGGAGTGATATGGTCAAATTTAGATGTTCTTGTGAGTGTTCTGGCAGCTGCGTTTTGAATCAGCTGGAGTTTGTTAAACGCCTGTTTAGTAAGCCCAGCATACAGGGAGTTACAATAGTCAAGGCGACTGAAAATAAAAGCATGTACTAACTTTTCAGAGTCCTGAAAAGACAGGAAGCCACGTACCTTAGAGATATTTCTCAGGTGATAAAAGGCTGTCTTAGTAATAAGAGATATATGTTTTTCAAAATTAAGATCGGAATCGAGGGTCACACCCAGATTTCTGACATCATCACAAGGTTTTACCAGAAGGGGGGTAAAAAAGGTACAAAGATGTTCTCTGCGAGCCTTAGGGCCTACAACTAAAATCTCAGTCTTACTGTCGTTTAACAACAGAAAATTCTGAGCCATCCAGTTTTTAATGTCAGATATGCAACTAATTAGATCATTTACTGGACTGGGGTCATCAGGGGAAAAAGAAATGTAAAGTTGGGTGTCATCTGCATATGAATGATACGAAATATTATGGCGCCGGATAATAGACCCAAGTGGTAACATGTATAAATTAAAAAGCAGAGGGCCAAGGATTGACCCCTGAGGTACCCCATAAGAGATGTCCATAGTGTCAGAACAGAAATTGTTAATAGTGACAGAAAAAGATCTCCCATTTAAGTAAGAAGAGATCCAGGCAAGAGCTGTACCGCGAATGCCAATTAGATCTTGCAGGCGTTGAATTAAAATAATATGATCCACAGTATCAAACGCAGCACTTAAGTCAAGAAGCACAAGAACAGATACTTTATGGTTATCAGTGGCAATTTTGAAATCATTTATAACTCTGACCAAAGCAGTCTCTGTACTATGATTCACACGGAATCCAGACTGATAGGCATCGAAGAGAGTGTTATGAGACAGATAAGAGTAAAGCTGCTTGTAAACAACCTTCTCAAGAATTTTACCTAAAAAAGGTAGGTTAGAAATGGGCCTATAACTTTCACAAGCCAAGGGATCAAGGGTATGTTTTTTTAGTAGAGGAGTAACCAACGCATGTTTAAGACAAGAAGGGAAAGTACCAGATAGGAGAGATGTATTAACAATATTGAGAATGTCACTAGCTAAACAACTGAAAACCTATTTGAGCAGCTTGGTAGGTAACGGATCAAGTGAGCAGGTAGCAGAACCAAGCTGTTGAACTATCTCTCCTAACTCACCTTGATGAATAGGAGTAAAACTGGGGAAACAGGCTGAGCTAACAAGCAGAGATCGGCTTGGAGAAAGGTAACTGGCATCAGTATGAGAGGGTATCTTGATATTGCTCCTGATAGTTAAAATTTTTTTCACTGAAAAAGGTTGCAAACTCATTACACTTCTCTACAGAATGAAGTTCTGTGGGAATCGTAAGTGGAGGGTTGATAAGTTTATCAATAGTATTGAACAGTATTTTAGAGTTATTTGAATTTTCAGCAATAATCTGAGAGAAGTACTGCCTTCGAGCTTTTTTAAGTTCACCGTTATACATAAGAATATGATTCTTATAATTTACAAAATCAGCCTGCAGTTTAGATTTACGCCATTTTCGTTCATAAAAGCGGCAGGTTCTTTTAAAGGTGCTGATATTCTGTGATGTTCTCCAGGGTGACCTACGTTTACCTGAAATAGTCTTAATTTGCAATGGCGCAATGCTGTTCATAATACGTGTGACAGAAGAGTTGAAAGAATTGACTAAGGTGTCACAACAGGGGGATACAGCAGAGTCACATACAGAACCCATAGGAGAGATAGGAGTTGGCATAACAGATACCTGGCTGAGGTCACATGACCGAGCAGCATTAAAAGTCATAATAAATTTATCTGAGGTGTCTTCCCTAATCCTGCGCCTTAAGAGTGTTTTCACACCGGATACATATCTAGTCGTCGGCCAGGAAACACTGAAAAATATACAGAGGTGGTCAGAAAAACCAACATCTAAGGTGCCATTTATAGAGATTTCTAGGCCTTTTGAAATAACCAGGTCTAAGGTGTGGCCGTGGCTGTGAGTAGGAGCAGAAATATGTTGTATGAACTCAAAAGATGTCAACAGATCTATGAACTGAATCGCAAAAGAGTCAGCCATGTTATCAACATGAATATTAAAGTCACCAGAGATAAGAATACAATCATACCTTGTCACGATATTAGATAAAAAATCCCCAAACTCAGAAATAAAACCCACTCTATACTGTGGTGGATGATAGACTGTGACTATAAGAAAATTGTTAGATTGTCTCAGAGCTAAATATTCAAAAGCAGGGAAAGTACCAAAAGAAACAGTCTTACAGGGTAGCACATGAGAAAAAAGGGCTGCTACACCTCCCCCTTTCTGATGTGAACGAGAGCAGTGAGCAAAAGAAAAGTCAGATGGTGATGCCTCAAGAAGTTCATAATTACCTGAGGACTTTTTTACCCTGTTTTATCCTGTTTTACCCTGTTTACAAGTCGTAAGCTCTCAATGCATGAAAGTAAGTACAGCACCATCGAGAAGGAGTACCTGGTCATCAAGTGGGTGATTCTCATCCTCTCGTACTACCTGCTGGGACACCTTTTCACCCTCTGTTCAGACCATGTGCTGCTCCAGTGGCTCCACTGCATGAAGGATGCCAATGCACAGATCACCCATTGGTATCGCACCCTCCAGCCTTTAAAATTCGAGGTGGTCCACAGGTCAGGGGTGCAGGTGGTGGTGGACTTTCTGTCCCATCGGGGGGTCCACTCCAGGCTGAATGGCTCCCCAGCCTCAGTCAGATGGTGGGGGCATGTGGGAGTGGGGGCATGGCCAAGGTTCATTCATGGTTTGTGAATGAAGGGCAGGGCCAGGAAAGGTGAGTGGCAAAGTCAGTACACCTGTTGTTGATTAATGGTGTGTGTGTGTTTTGCAGTGACAATGGAAGATAGAAAAGGTGGGAGAGAGCAAAGAGAGAGAATCTCTCTCCTGACCAGAGCACATGTCTCTGTGTTGTGTGCATGTGGGTAGATTGAACGAGTTTTTGCTGAAAAGTGAAAGTGAAGAAAATCAAAATAAAGCTTGTGTTAACACCATTTTCTGTCTGTCACACTTCAGTATTCCACCCATGTCAGGGACTTACTACAATTAAATAATAAAAATACAGTAAATAGCTCTATTCCACACCTGTAGTAATCCATATTGTGACCTTATGTCCCAGTGGGGACCAAAAGGATTAAGCTAAGTAAGTTAGTAATCCATATTATGTCAAGAACCACTTATCTCTCTAAACAAGCTCCAGTTAGTTCAAAATGCAGCAGCAAGAGTCCTTACTAGAACTAGAAAATATGACCACATCACGCCTGTCTTATCCACACTGCATTGGCTCCCAATCAAATTTCATATTGATTATAAAATGCTACTATTGACCTTTAAAGCACTAAATGGTCTTGCACCACAGTACCTGAGTGAACTTCTGGTCCTCTATGACCCGCCATGCCGACTTAGATCAAAAGGTGCAGGCTATCTGTTGGTACCTCGTATAGTGAAGGCGACATCAGGGGGCAGAGCCTTTTCTTACAAAGCCCCACAATTATGGAACAGCCTTTCAAGTAATGTTCGGGAATCAGACACAGTCCCAGTGTTTAAGTCTAGGCTGAAAACATATCTGTTTAGTCAAGCCTTTTGTTAATGGTGTTTATGAGGTAAAGGTGTAGATCTGGAGGGTCCTCAGACATAGAGTGTTTTGGTAAACTGGGATGTATGGATGCTGTCAGTCCCCACTCGCTTGCTCACTTGAGTTTGTTGATGGTGTAGTGGCTGGCTGCTTTATGTCCCGGGGCTCCCTCATGCCTATGTTACCTTCTGGCTCTCCCCTTTTAGTTATGCTGTCATAGTTAGTTGCTGGAGTCCCTGCTTGTACTCAGTGCAATATGTATACTTCCTACTTATTCAGGTGACATTGGGCATACCTAACAACCTGTGTTTTCTTTCCCTCTCTCTCTCTCCCCCCCCCCCAAATCTGTCCCTCTGAGTTACATGGAGTCAACAGGAAATCTTTTGGTGGAGAGGATGGAGACCTTGACTGGCTATCGTAGCCTGCAGGGAATCGGCCGTCAGACATTCTGTCGCATGTCCCAGACCCGGTGAAATGTAACTGAATTGTCTTGGCCAGCCCTAAGGGCCCCATCTGCATCCCATCATTGCTGAGGAGTGTGCTCCCATCACCCAATCAAGCATCCAGCCAGAGCAGATCATTATATTTTTTAACCATATTAACATGCCATTGTTGTGTATTATGCCTGATGTCAAGACTCTCGTCTCTGCGAGCCTACCACACAGATTTAATACTTGTGTCATTTTTAGGGCATACCTAACAACCTGTGTTTTCTCCCTCCCCCATCTGTCCCTCTGAGTTACATATCGGTCCTGGGATCGAGATGCTGACCTCTTCTGCCCCTCGGACCTGCTTGATCCATCCTGGTGCCCTGTTTCTGGTTGGAGTCTTATTGCATCACTCCTGTGGAGGATTAGCCTGGGCCCGCCCATCCTAAGTGTGACGCAACACGGGGGGCTGTTGCGAACTTAGTCTGGCAAGGCAAGCTATCTCCAGCTCTTCCAAGCTCCCGAAAAATCGGGAGCCAATCAACTTTGAGCATCTCCAATGGCCCTGGGTAGAGGCGTGTTCAAGGCAGTGACGTAGTAGAACTGCGACCGGAAGCCATAGATTGTTTACAGAATCTATGCCGGAAGCGCTTCATTCACTAGAAACATTACGAAAATGGAGCAGCGGCAAGCCTTTGACACAGCGGTAGATGCTGTATTGAAAGCATTCAACGGGAAGTTCTCATTGAAAACGGAGCAAAGAGCAGCCCTGGAGGTATTTATTGAAAGGAAGGACGTTTTCGCCTTGCTCCCGACCGGCTTTGGTAAGAGTTTAATCTACCAGTTAGCCCCGCTGGTAGCCAAATCAATGGGGCTCAGCGAGAATCCTATCGTTGTGGTCATCTTACCTTTGATCGTGCTATTATTGTCCTCTTCCTCTTCAGCTCCTCCTTCTTCTTCCTGTTACTCAAGCAGTTTCCATCGCATCACATACGTCAGAGGAAAGAGTGATGTGATTGGTTTAAGCTTCATCACAGCCTTTTCTGGATTTGACCAGTAGCAAACTGAGGCATTTCAGGGAGGCGGGTCAACCACGTGCTTTGGGAAACAGTTGGGCTTAATATCTATGCCAGACCAATGCTCGCAGAGCTTTGAAGTTGCGTTAGCCAGACTAGTGGAGGATGGCCCCATGAGGACAGTTGAAAGTTACACCTGGAGGACACTCTGGACTCTTACAGTAATGCTTTTATGGCTGAGGACTGCAGTTGACTTGCTAACTTTAGGACTGCAGTTCTCATCTCATTATCTCTAGCCGCTTTATCCTGTTCTCCAGGGTCGCAGGCAAGCTGGAGCCTATCCCAGCTGACTACGGGCGAAAGGTGGGGTACACCCTGGACAAGTCGCCAGGTCATCACAGGGCTGACACATAGACACAGACAACCATTCACACTCACATTCACACCTACGGTCAATTTAGAGTCACCAGTTAACCTAACCTGCATGTCTTTGGACTGTGGGGGAAACCGGAGCACCCAGAGGAAACCCATGCGGACACGGGGAGAACATGCAAACTCCACACAGAAAGGCCCTCGCCGGCCACGGGGCTCGAACCCGGACCTTCTTGCTGTGAGGCGACAGCGCTAACCACTACACCACCGAGGACTGCAGTTGTCATGAACATTTTTGCACTCAAGTTTCCATCAATGAAGAGTTACAACATCAACAAAACTGTCTTCATGTTAAAACTGTTAATGTTATAGTCATGCTGTCTGTTGTTGCCCAAATGAGGATGGGTTCCCTTTTGAGTCTGGTTCCTCTCAAGGTTTCTTCCTCATGTCGTCTGAGGGAGTTTTTCCTTGCCACCGTTGCCGCAGGCTTGCTCATTGGGGATAGATTAGGGATAAAATTAGCTCATGTTTTAAGTCGTTCAAATTCTGTAAAGCTGCTTTGCGACAATGTTTATTGTTAAAAGCGCTATACAAATAAACTTGACTTGACTTGATCTCAGTAAAGAGAAATGACAGTCCATTGTTACTTTAAGACATGAAGTGTCTTTTAATTAATTAAAATAAAGAAAAAAACTGAATTACACATCCCATATTCAGAAAAGTTAGGATATTTTCCAAAATTCAATTAAAACAAAAATCTGTGATTTGTTAATTCACATGATCTTTTATTTATCTGATAAAATACAAAAAAAATTTTCAATTGTTTTATTGACCAACTTAATTATATATTTTGTAAATATAAGCGAAGTTAGAATTTGATGCCTGCAACACACTCAAAAAAAAAAAAAACTTTGGGCCAGAGGCATTATTACCATTGTGTTACATCACCTTTCCTTTTGATAACACTTTTTAATCATATGGGATCTAAGGATACTAATTGTTGCAGTATTGCAACTGGAATTTTTGCCCATTCTTGCATGATACAAGGCTTCAGCTGTTCAACAGCCTGTGGGCACTGTTGACTGATTCTCCTCTTCATGATGCGCCATACATTCTCAATAGGGGACAGATTTGGACAGGCAGTAGGCCAGTCAAGCACACACATTCTGTGTCTATGAAGCCACACTGTTGTAGCCCGTGCAGAATGAAGCTTGGCATTGTCCTGCTGAAATAAGCATGGATTTCCCAGAAAGAGATGTTGCCTTGCTTGCTGTGGGTGGCATGGTGGTGTATAGCCCAGTGGCTGACGGGGGCCTTTCTGTGTGGAGTTTGCATGTTTTCCCAGTGTCTGTGAGGGTTTCCTCCAGGTGCTCTGGTTTCCCCCACAGTCCAAAGATATGTGGTTAGGTTAACATGGGACAGCCTTGGGCTGAAGTGCCCAAGAGTGGCAGTGCGCATGTACACAGTGGCTTTGCTCTCTTATGATGAACTAAATTTCGTTGTACATTTGTGCAGTGACAATAAAATGCATTCTATTCTATTGATGGCAACATATGTCTCTCTAAAATTCCAATGTACACCTCTGCGTCAATGGTACCTTCGCACACATGCAACTCACCCATGCTGTGGGCACTGATACCCCCCATTCCATCACAGATGTTGGCTTTTGCACCATTTTCTCATAACAAGCTGGATGGTCATGTTCACCTTTGGCAGGAAGAACTCAATGTCCAGTTTTCCTGAAAACAAGCTGAAATGTGCACTCATCTGGCCACAGCACACATTTCCACTGTCTTTTGGTCCATCTGAGATGAGTTTGGGCCCAGGGTGGCTTTTTTGCATTGAATTGATTAATGGCTTCCTCCTTGTGTAATAGTTACAAGTTGCATTTCTGGATGTGGTGGCAGACTGTGTTGTGTCAACAGTTTTCTGAAGTACTCCCAAGCCCATGTGGCTGTATTTGTCACATTAGCATGATGGTTTCTCGGGCAGTGCCAACTGAGGGCTCAAAGGTCATGCACATTCAACAATGGTTTCCAAACTTGCCCTTTACACACTGTCTGAATTCCCTGAATATTTTCACAAGATTATGTACTATAGATTTTGAAAGGCCTAAAATATTTCACTGAGAAATGTTCTTTTTGAATTGACTAACAATTCTCTCACAAATTTTGGGACAAAGGAGTGAATCACGACCCATCCTTGCTTCCAAAGACTGAGCCTTTGGTGCATGCTCCTTTTATACCTAATCATGATACCCTCACCTGTTACCAATTAACCTGCTTATTGTGGAATCTTCTAAAATAGTTTTACTTAAATATAAACTTTTCAGTCTTATTTTGCCTCTGTCACAACTGTTTTTGAGTGTGTTGCAGGCATCAAATTATAACTTTGTTTATATTTACAAAATACAGTTAAGTTGGTCAGTAAAACTATTGAAAATCTTTTCTTTATACTTTTGTCAGTTAAATAAAGGTTCAAATGAATTAATAAATCAGATTTTTGTTTTTATTGCATTTTGGAAAATATCCCAATTGTTCTGGAAATGGGGTTTGTAGAAGGTGTGTCCAAAATTTTGACTGGTACTGTAGGTGAATTTTGCAACTCGGGCTCAAATAAAAAAATAAATAAATTTAAAAAAGTATGTGAAAGGGTGCAGCTTGTGTGCAGCACCTTCTGTAGGTAGAATATCAAGCATATGTTGTGTATCAACATCTTGTATCAAACTGTCACTCAAATGCACATTACAGTGTGCAACATTCTGCACTAATTCTGTAGAATTTTACCAAGCTAACCTCTACCACTATGCAATCCAATAAGATTGATAAGTAATAAGTAATTAAGTGAGCCTAGCCCACTTCATACGTAAAGTTTGTGATATGTGATTACAGTTACCGGGCTCATGAAACTTCACACCTCTAACACAATCAGGTTTGCAAGTCACATAGAAATGTGGTAGAGTAACATGGGTATTTTCAAAACACTGAAAGTTTCTGTATTCTCTGTCAGCTAAAGTATTTACAGCATAAAAGCTATCTGCATTTTGAAAATACCATTTTGAAATGTTGTGAGCCCAGTAAGTCTAATATGTTGTGAAAGCACAAACTTTTTATGAAGTGGGCTACGCTCAATGTTTTTTTTGTTTGGCTGGTTGGTTTTTGTTTTGTTAAGTTAAAATTATTCATTTCGTATTTTTTTCCAAAAAGCGTAAAAGCATAGAGGTTAGCTTGGTTAAATTAATTTAGTCCAGAAGGTGGCATACAGAGCATTTTCAGACATGTGCTTGTGCCAGAATGTAGATAATCAATGTATAGAAGGAAGTGACACTGGGTTGTTGAAATTTTGACCTCTGAATTTGCAAATTGCTGTTTTGTGAACCAATAGAAAACAAGAGGGTGGGGCTATGGTCTCTGGTGAGTACAAGCATAATAAAGACTGTATTGTTAATCATCGATGAGGTTAACATGGAGGCACTGTTTCATTTCATTTAGACTTGATGGGAAAATAATGGAGAATTTTGAAACAAAGAAAACGATATTAAGGAAGGGTAGTTTGTGTTTTGATGTGAGTCATCCTACTTTAGCAGGTTGTCCAACTGCATAAGAAATGTATGGTCATAATTATTGATGAAATTCATGGTCATAGGATTATTTCTTACCCTCTTAGAAAATATTATATTAAGCAGTTTTTGTGACACCTCACTGAGTTGAAAACGACTCAATGACTCAAACAAATGATTAGTCCACAAGACAAAATTACTTCAAAGCACAACTCATGCTATGAAGCCAAACTCATTACAACTATTAATTTATTTTCTTTTTGCATATTTTATTAATAATGTATGTTGAAGAGTAGCATGGCCATACTGTGCATAGCGAAGCTTTGAATCAATTAGCTTGTAAGTTAAACTGTTTTTTCCTGAGTAGTTAACAGTAGATCTTTCCCATTAATTAACATTCCATTGTTTAATTTGTTAACAAACGTATTTTTTTTTAAATATACAGTATGTATATATGGAGGTGGCACGGTGGTGTAGTGGTTAGCACTGCCGCCTCACAGCAAGAAGGTCCTGGGTTCGAGCCCAGCAGCCGGTGAGGGCCTTTCTGTGCAGAGTTTGCAGGTTCTCCCTGTGTCTGCATGGGTTTCCTCCGGGTGCTCCGGTTTCCCTCACAGTCCAAAGGCATGCAGGTTAGGCTAATTGGTGGCTCTAAATTGACCGTAGGTGTGAATGTAAGTGTGAATGGTTGTTTGTCTCTATGTGTCAGCTCTGTGATGACCTGGCGACTTGTCCAGGGTGTACCCTGCCTTTCGCCCATAGTCAGCTGGGATAGGCTCCAGCTTGCCTGCAACCCTGTAGAACAGGATAAGCGGCTACAGATAATGGATGGATGGAATATACAGTATGTTGTGTCTCATCAGGTCTCCACATTGCTGTCACATTAAAGATGCTTGGAGTTAATCCCAAAAATAATAAATTCCCTGATTATAGGCATTGAATGCGAAGAGTCATCGTCAAAGCTTTTGAGTTGACTAAAACCTCTTAAAAATTATTTACTGAAACCTAGAGTTCTTCTTTTATGATGCTAGTCAGGGGATATTGGCTTTTATTTTTAATTTGACCAAATCAAGGCTTGAAATGCTGGTAGGACCCTAGGACCCTTCCTCTACTGCTAGTGATCCCTTCATCATGACCCTGAGCACTTCATGGATGGAGAGGCTATCAAAGTGGGAAAGGAGATGAAATTCCTTGGATTTATTTTTGATAACAAGCTGTCTTTTATTCCACACATGGAAGCTTTAAGAAGTCAATGCTTCAAAGCTCTGGGGTGGGTTTCCCAAAAGCGTCTTAATGCTAAAAGCATCTTTAATTGCCTCTTAAGCACCATCATTAAGCTAACGTGGTTTTCCCAAACACTAAGGCTACATCCACACGACAACGGCAACGAGATGTTATTTAAAAATATATCGCGTCCAAATGGGCAACAATCAGTAAAATATCAGGTCCATATGGCAACGCAACGCTTGCTGAAAACGATGCAATACACATGCCACACCTCTAGGGGCGCTGTAAGACGGTCCCTTCGGAGACACCAGAACAATAGAAGAAGTAACGACGCATGCGCATAAACTATTATTCGCGAGACTTCATATTAGCCACAAAGTCAGGAAAATCTGTTTGTAAAATTACATTATAATGACCAAATACAATGAAAAGTATTTTTCTAGTCTCACCTGTGAAAGGTAATCCCATGTGATCTCGTTTGGACAGAAAACCTGTTGGTACAGTTAAACGCAGCTAATATTTATTCTCCGCTTTGACCTATCCAAAATGGCGGCGAGGATGACGTATGATTCTACGCGGAAGTCGGCGTCTTCAATGGTCCGGAATAAATTGAATGATACACGTTGATGGATTAATTTGTTGTTTCTCACCTGTGAAAGGTAATCCCATATGATCTCGTTTGGACGGTAAACCTGTTGGTACAGTTAAACGCAGCTAATCTTTATTCTCCGCTTTGACCTCTCCAATATGGCGGCGAGGATGACGTATGATTCTACGCGGAAGGCGGCGTCTTTAATGGTCCGGAATAAACTGGATTAATTTGCTCCTCTACGCCCTTTTTAAGGAATGTATTGTCGGACTTAAATCAACATCTGAAGAGGTGAGATCGCTCCTTTTTTCCCCTATTTTTGCTGGCGGGATTGCACCATTACACAATAAATATTCACAGTGAAAATATTTTGTAAGCCCGTTTCATGAACCAAGTTATAGGATTTGTTGACAACTCGCATCGCAATGAGAAGATCATTGGCACTACTGGTGTTAAGAATCAGACCATTTCATAAATGAATATTTTGCTGTAGAGCTGCAGTGTTTGTACAATTGCATGTTTTTGCTTCACTGTTACTGTCACTATTCTGCTTCTTGCATTACTACTGTGAACTAACACTGAACATAATAATAATAATAATAATATCCAAGCTCGTGTTTCACTCTCACTAGTGCTCTGTAAGGCTTTTTCCTGGGGATATTCGTTACACTTCTACCCGGTGTGAAGCACTCACAGTCATGTGGTTGTGACGTCATCGTAAACAAATCCGTTCTACTCATCCAGACGACTTCACAACGGCAACGTTGCCAGATCTTGTAGTGAAAATTCATTATGTCTGATAATTATAACTATTCTTTTAAGTTCGTTTCTTAAGACACGTATTTTTAAGTATGTTACCTCGCTTGTTGACAGTTTCGGCGAACACTTCCGCCTTCTTCAAAACAGTCACCAGATGTCGAGTGGTGACGTGCCTTATCAGCTGATGTTACTCTATGGAGGCGTGAACGTCCCGCCCAATTTGACAGGTAGTCCACGCCTCCTGCTGTCAGGTCGCTGCCCCAGGACTGCGCTCCAGGTATGTGACAGCGCGTACGCTCCCTCATCCCGGTTCATGGTCCTCTGCGCCCGCTTACGTATCTCCACTGCCTCCAAAATCCAACGCTGATATCTATTCTCTTCAGCACGAATGACTCTGGCCTCTTCCCAATTCATAATATGATTTTGTCGTTTGCAGTGGTCTGAAATGGCTGATTTTAAGTTTTCTTGGCTTGCTTTTTCTTTTTCGGATCTTGTGAGTCTTTTTGTTGTTTCTTTTTCACATTCTAATTGGTGTTCTTTCCTGCGAGTGTGGAAGCATCTGCCCGTTTCACCAATATAGACTTTATTGCATGACCGGCAAGGAATTTCATATATGATATTGCATTTATTGTCCAGTTGTATTTTATCTTTGGGGTGAACTAGCAGCTGTCGGAGGTTCTTGTATGGTTTGACCGGGGTGTTGATGTGGTATTTCCTCATGGATCGTTGGAATAGATTAGAAGAGAAGAGAATAGATATCAGCGTTGGATTTTGGAGGCAGTGGAGATACGTAAGCGGGCGCAGAGGACCATGAACCGGGATGAGGGAGCGTACGCGCTGTCACATACCTGGAGCGCAGTCCTGGGGCAGCGACCTGACAGCAGGAGGCGTGGACTACCTGTCAAATTGGGCGGGACGTTCACGCCTCCATAGAGTAACATCAGCTGATAAGGCACGTCACCACTCGACATCTGGTGACTGTTTTGAAGAAGGCGGAAGTGTTCGCCGAAACTGTCAACAAGCGAGGTAACATACTTAAAAATACGTGTCTTAAGAAACGAACTTAAAAGAATAGTTGCCAGATCTTTCCACTCTGGAACCCATTCTCAAAAAGATTGCGTTTTGGGCACCCAAAACGCCGGTGCCGTGTGGACGCCAGGCCTAAACGATAAGCAATTGTATCGGAGTCACCTGAATCCGTTGCCGTGTGGACAGGGCTTAAGGCTACATCCACACAACAACGGCAACGAGATGTTATTTAAAAATATATCGCGTCCAAATGGGCAACGATCAGTAAAATATCAGGTCCATATGGCAATGCAACGCTTGCTGAAAACGATGCAATACACATGCCACACCTCTAGGGGCGCTGTAAGACGGTCCCTTCAGAGACACCAGAACAATAGAAGAAGTAAGGACGCATGCGCATAAACTATTATGCGCGAGACTTCATATTAGCCACAAAGTCAGGAAAATCTGTTCGTAAAATTACATTATAATGACCAAATACAATGAAAAGTATTTTTCCAGTCTCACCTGTGAAAGGTAATCCCATGTGATCTCGTTTGGACGGCAAACCTGTTGGTATAGTTAAACGCAGCTAATCTTTATTCTCCGCTTTGACCTATCCAATATGGCGGCGAGGATGACGTATGATTCTACGCGGAAGGCGGCGTCTTTAATGGTCCGGAATAAATTGAATGCTACACGTTGATGGATTAATTTGTTGTTTCTCACCTGTGAAAGGTAATCCCATATGATCTCGTTTGGATGGTAAACCTGTTGGTACAGTTAAACGCAGCACATGAATCTTTATTATCCACTTTGACCTATCCAATATGGCGGCAAGGATGACGTATGATTCTACGCGGAAGGTGGCGTCTTTAATGGTCCGGAATAAATTGAATGCTACACGTTGATGGATTAATTTGCTCTTCTACGCCCTTTTTGAGGAATGTATTGTAGGACTTAAACCCACATCTGAAGAAGTGAGATCACTCCTTTTTTTTCCCTATTTTTGCTGGCGGGATTGACTCTGCCCTAAGGGCAGAGTCTCTCTCTCTCACTTTGCACCATTACACAATAAATATTCACAGTGAAAATATTTTGTAAGCGCGTTTCATGAACCAAGCTATAGGATTTGTTGACAACTCGCATCGAGTTCGTTACACTTCTACCCGGCGTGAAGCATTCACAGTCATGTGGTTGTGACATCATCGTAAACAAATCCATTCTACTCATCCACATGACTTCACAACGGCAACGTTGCCAGATCTTTCCACTCTGGAACCCGTTCTCAAAAAGATTGCGTTTTGGGCACCCAAAACGCTGGTGCCGTGTGGACGCCAGGCCTAAACGATAAGCAATTGTATCTGAGTCACCTGAATCCGTTGCCATGTGGACAGGGCTTAACATAGCCAAAGTAGTACTTTAGTTCGCTCTTAACTTATGATGGACCTGGATCACTCTTTCCCATCAAAGAACATCTCGCTCATAGCCAAATACACAGAATGCACATGCGCCTCCGAGGGACTCTCACAATCAGTGGGCAGAGACTAGTGTTGAATCTGCTGCAGGTGTTCAATTATTTTTCTTGTACATTGCAAGTAAATCAAGTTAATTATTAAATAAATATACACGAAACATTATGAATATATTTCAATGTTATGAAATTATGTATGGATATCATAATGTCACATTGATATTGCCACATTTTAATCAAATTTAATGCCATTAGGCAAGTGATTATTTAATTTAGTGTTATAAATGAGACAAATTTCTGCACCTGTAATGTGTGTGTGTGTGTGTGTGTATATATATAAGTGGTTGATAAATGCTTCATTATTCTAATGCTAAGACAGTCTCATAAATGTTGGTTATATTGTATGGTAATTCGTCACCAGTTATTTAACTAAAGACAGGTTAAGAGCGCTGTAGTAGTATTAGTTAAATGAAATATTATAAATGAAAATGTTTAAATATTTAATATATTTTTAAATAATCCAATTTATCAATCACTTGATAAAAAAATACAAATTGATTAGCAAAATAATTCTTAGTTATAACAGCCCCATAACAGTGTTTGGTAATGGCGGCACAGTGGTGTAGTGGTTAGCACGGTTACCTCACAGCAAGAAAGTTCTGGGTTCGAACCCAGTGGCCGGCGAGGGCCTTTCTGTGTAGAGTTTGCACATTCTCCCTGTGTCTGTGTGGGTTTCTTCTGGGTGCTCTGGTTTCCCCCACAATCCAAAGACATGCAGTTACCAGTAGGTTGATGTGGGGTGGCCTTGGGCTGAGGTGCCCTTGAGCAAGATACCTAACCCCTGACTGCTCCCCAGGTGCAGTGGCTGCCCACTGCTCTGGGTATGTGTGTGTGTGTGCGTGTGTGTTTACTGCTTCAGATGGGTTAAATGCAGAGGATGGATTGAAGTGTGCATGTGACAAATAAAGGTTTCTTCTTCGTAATGTCCTTTATTATAAATCATAGCAACCTTGAAGTGAACTAGCAGGTGAAGCTGCTGTGACCTTGCAGCATGAGAAAAATTAGTAACTGTATAACTGATTCTTTTTCAGATTTTACCAGAAATACTGAAGTAAATACTCAATTATTCTACCAATATTGTTAACTATCATACACCTGATTGCAAACATTGCAGATGATCAGCTGAAGTGCTATACACAGAATACATCTGTGCTTATTGGGCAGATGTATTCTTGTATTTACAAAATCCATCCATTATCCATAACTGCTTATCTTGTGCAGGGTCACAGGTAAGCTGGCACCTATCCCAGCTAACTATGGGCGAGAGGTGGGGTACACTCTGGACAAATTGCCAGATCATCGCAAGGCTGACACAAAGAGACAAACAATTCACACTCACACCTACAGTCAATTTAGAGCCACCAATTAGCCTAACCTGCATGTCTTTGGTGGAAACCAGAGCACACGGAGTAATCCCATGTAGACATGGGGAGAACATGCAAACTCCACACAGAAAGGCCCCCATGGGCCACTGGGCTCGAATCCAGAACCTTCTTGCTGTGAGGTGACAGTGCTAACCACTACACCACTGTGCCACCTATTTACAAAATGCAAAGTACATTTTTCAGTTTCAGCATTTTGTATTTTATTTTTAACACATTTAAATTTATTGTGTTGCAGTGGGCACGGGCGATTGCTCTAAGACAATGAGGGAGGCTCAGCCTCCTCTAAAAATGACGAACATCGTGTAGGATGAATTGCGCTAGGCTTATGTTATAGCCGACCTTATAACATTGCTATTTCAGATCCAGAATCATAGAAATATATGTGCTCAACCCAACTACAGTGCGAAATCATTCCGTTATAACTTTCCCCAGTTCGCCTAATGTGTGCGTGAGTTTTTCCCCCTCGTGACAGCACGATGTAGCCCAGCCTCAGTGGACTTCAATGGCATTTGGGAGCTATGCGCTTTTCAATCTCAAAATGCAAGACGGTTATTGGACAAATACTGCGACAATGCCCGCCCACGGACTCCCAGCCTCACAGTGGGAGGGACATGGCAAAGCTTTCCACGAGGAGACTGGTGATTGGTGAAAGTGGCTGGATATTTTCTTTGATTGACAGCTCATTTTAAATATAGACAGGCAGCGGTGAATTTCAGTTCAGTCCCATGCGGATTCGCAAGTGCTATGGTGTATTGTAAGAGATCAGCTTACATTTCGATTTCATTCATTACATACGGTTTCTACCAGCTTTTTTAGTTTGTATATATTTTCATTGTAAATAAAGTGTAAATATAGTGTTGTCAAGTTTGCTATCTTAGTTCCAGAAATTTCGTTTATTTGAGTGACTGAACTTGAACTTGAGGGGGCTAGTCAGCTAGCAAGAAAGCTGCGCACGGATGCCAAGCATTGCTGATTTAATTTTGGCGAAGCCATTTGCCAGTCTTCCTTTCGAGGAAAAAATTAAAATTAAAGAGCAGGGTAGACCAACGCCTCAAATTGACTTGGTGAAAAAGGTAGGGAATAATACTCGTTCCTTTCAGCTCTCCTGGTACAAGAAAGTGAATTGGCTAACAGCAAGTGACCCACATCAACAACAGTGAATAGGCTACTTTAGTAATATGTCATGGATGGACCAAAAATATAGAATCTATTTAAAATGTTTATGCTGAGTATATTATATTGGAATATATATTTTTCTGGATATGAATTAAACACAGCTACAATTTGGAAAACATTTTTAAACAAAAACACAGCCGAGAACATTTCACACTACAGACCTGGATTAAAAGTGAAGGGTTATCAAAATTGTCAATAAAACATTTCTCAGTCAAAATAAGTAAAATATAGAGAAAGTGTCATTGAATGAAATGTGTGGCACCCAGCTCTATGTTTGGCTCCCCAAGGTCAGTGCTTGTGCCTATTCCAGAACACTGCTGTTACTGCTGAGGTTCCTGACAAAGAGCTGCTTTCAATAATGATCAATTTTTAACCAACATGCCACAATTTTAAAATATAAAATGTTTTTAAACAGATCACACCGCACTCACGATAAAAAGGTGCCAAACAAAACCAAAAGACTGTTGAAACAAGAAAAAATGTCTGCACACTTAGATCCTTTAGTTCATTTAATTGCCAAGCTTTCGGTCAGAGACCTTCCTCAGTGCCCTGAGGAAGGTCTCTGACCGAAAGCTTGGCAATTAAATGAACTAAAGGATCTAAGTGTGCAGACATTTTTTCTTGTTTCAACAAAATATAAAATGTTAAAATATACCCCCCCCAACACCACCATCATGTATATTGGACAGTAGGCTAATGGGCCAAAAGAACCTGCTATTTCACAGTTTGTGACCCTGCCAACAATCAGCCAGATCATAGACAAGAGTATGGGCAAAATTGATGTGTTTTTTTCTTTTTAAATCTGGAAATATCGTAACCGACCAGCCTCCCCTGTTTGAAAGACTACCAGCCGCCACTGGCAAGTGTTATTATTGCCTCCTTATGGATCTCCGGTTTGATTCTGCGCTCAGGTTAATGTCTGTGTGGAGTTTCTATCCACCGTCTCCAAATGTCTATGTAGGTTTCCTCTGGGTTCTTTGGTTTCCTCCCAAAAATTGGCACTTGTGTGTTTTGCCTATTCAAATTGATATCAGTAATTCACATCTGTTTGCTTATGTTATATATACATATTTTTCTTATTTGTGCCTTAACAGTGCTTTTTTTAATGGCAGATGATCTTTTATAAATCAGGAACATGCAACATACAGTACCAGTCAAACATTTGGACACACCTTCTAATTCAATGTGTACTCTTTATTCTTATTAATTAGAAGACATTTCATATCTGAAAGTAATGATGGACTTCTCTTAGTTGAGCAGTTCTTGGCAAAATATGGATTACTACAGTTGTGGAATAGGGCTATTTACTGTATTTTTATTATTTACGATTGATTGTTTGATTATCTCAAACACATTAAGAAGGCAAGAAATTGCACTAACTAACTTTTGACGAGACACACCTGTTAATAGACCTCTTGCAGTCACGTGACCAAATCCCGGCTGGAATGTACAGTAAACAGCCGCCATCTTGTCGGTCAACAACACAGCTGAATATTGTTGCACTCGTATACAAAATGGATCAATTTCAACCGACGGACTACACGGCTCATTTTTCTAATGAACAGATAACGATAGTTACGAATGTAACCGTGGTTCTATGACTAAGTGGAAGACTGCCAGGGCGGTGCTAAAAGCACTAGTGGAAGGATCTTTGCATCCACGCGTTTCAAGAGTCGCATACAAAAGTTGTCATCTCATGACGTATGACGTGCCTGCCTATATAAGGCAACATCCCACGTCATTTGGCCTCAAGATCATTCTCGCACAATCCGAGTGACCAAAGACCCTGGCGGTCTTCCACTTAGTCATAGAACCACGGTTACATTCGTAACCAGCGTTCTATTTCCTTCACTCCAGACCGCCAGGGCGGTGCTAAAAGCACTAGTGGAAGACGAATACCAACCCAGTCATGAGGAATTCAGAAGAGCATCACCACCTTCTGGAAGAACAGCTGCACACAGCAATGGCATGGACGCAACATTTAGCCTGTAGTACCGGGCAAATGTACATGTATTGGACCAAGTTGCAGCAGCACAAATGTCAGAGAGTGGTACACCCCGGAGAGCTGCCCATGATGTTGCCTGAGCACGCGTCGAATGGCAGCAGACAGGAGAGGGCACAGTACGTCCCATAGATTCATAGGCATGGGTGATTGCCTCCACAACCCAACGGGAGAGCCGCTGCTTGGACAGAGGCCTTCCTCTCAGAGCGCCACCAAAACAAACAAACAATTGGTCTGTCGTACGAAAGGCTGCCGTCCTATCAAAATAAAACCTCAGAGCCCTGACAGGGCACAACTCAGCATGCAAGTCCGTCCTGTCCGTTGGTATAGCAGTCAGCAAAATCGGCTGGTTGCTAAACTGGGGAGATAAGACTTTCGGGAGGAAAGCTGGGTTAGGCCACAATCAAACACTGTCAAACATAGGCCCCCAATGAAGACAAACAGTACTCACTGAGAGGGCATGTAGCTCACTCACATGCCGGGCTGTTGTGATGGCAAGGAGAAAAGCTGTTTTAACAGATAGCCACTTAATGTCAGCTGCTGCCAGGGGCTCATAAGGAGGCAAGCAAAGGGATTCGAGCACAGTGTTCAGATCCCATGACGGACTCCGCACAAAATGAGGAGGATTAAGACAAACTGCCCCTCTCAAAAAGGCTACCACCAGCCGGTGGGACCCAAGTGAAACACCTCCAACCTCTGAACGGTGAGCTGTTAGTGCTGCAACATACACCTTAAGTTTAGATGCAGCACTGCCAAGCTCTAAAAGGTGCTGCAGGAAATCTAAAATCTGTGGAACAGAGCAGCTTAGGGGGTCAATGTTGCGTTCTGCACACCAATCACAGAACACCTTCCACTTGCCTGCATACAAGCATCGGGTAGATTCTGCATGTGCGTTCACCACAGTGTTTCTGGTCCCTTCTGAACACTCCAGTAGTAGCCCCGGGGCCCCAAGGGCCACACCCAGAGCTTCAGGCATTCGGGACATGGGTGTTGAATCCTGCCCTCCATCTGCATCAGCAAGTCGTGCCTGCTGGGCAGCTGACAAGGGGGTCCCACTAGTAGTGACAGCAGGAGCTGGAACCATGGCCTGGATGGCCAATGAGGAGCTATCAATAGCACATGGTGACCGTGATCGTGCACACGGCAGAGAGTCCTCCACAACAGTGGTAGAGGGGGAAAGCCATAAAGGATGGCCCTCGGCCAGTTGTGGGCCAGAGCATCCTGGCCCAATGCTGCCGTTTCTTCTCTCAGGGAAAACCATCTCAGACAATGAGTTGTCTGACTGCTCGCAAACAGGTCCACAGTTGCTCTCCCAGAGGTTTTCCAGATCTGTTCCACCGTGTCTGGATGCAGTTTCCAATCCCCTTGAGACACCTTGCCGCGTGACAGAGCATCTGCCACACTGTTTAGGCGTCCAGGTAGATAAGATGCCCTTATGGAAAGGAGGTTGTCCTGAGCCCATATTAGGAGACTGTGAAGCCACCTGAAGCGCAACTACAGACCTTATGCTCCCCTGATGATTGATATAGAAAACAGTTGCCACATTGTCTGTACGTACCAATACATGTTTGCCCCGCAGCACTTCCTGAAAGTGGTACAACGTCAGAAACACCGCCATCAACTCCAGTGTGTTGATGTGGGATGTGCACCACGGAGCAGGCCAGGTGCCATTCACACCTTGCCGACGCCAGACTCCACCCCAACCCATGAGGGAAGCATCTGTCCGGATAACCTCCCACCATCCCGGTGGGGGACCAAGTGGAACTCCACGAGTGAGAAAGTGTGCCTGGGACCAAGGTCTTAGCGTGAGCATGCAACGGCATGTTATTCTCACCCTCATGTGCCTGTCTCACACTGGACACAGACGCAGTTGAAGAAGCCATCTCTGAAAAGCCCTTAGCCACGGAAGACCCAGAGGAATGACTACTGAGGCCGCTGTGAGTTTCCCCAACAGCCGAAGGAGAGAAACGTAACGCTGAGTTCCCCCGACATGAAGGTGGTTCACGCCAGTGAGAATTGAACTTATTCTGTCTGGCGTGGGACTGGCCAGCATAGTGTTCGAATCCAGGGCAAGGCCGATGAAACGTGCTGCCTGGACTGCGACCAGTTTGCACTTCCTCTGGTTCACCCTGAACCCCAGAGCCATAATGTGTAGTAGCAACCGGTGAGCATGTTCCCTGGCCTGTTCGGGTAATGCCGCACAAAGAAGCCAGTCGTCCAAGTAAGGGAGCACTCTTATACCCTCCTTCTGAAGGGGTTCTAGTGCTACTTGGATGCATTTCAAGAACACCCTTGGCGCCAGAGAAAGTCCAAAGAGGAGAACTTTGAACTGAAAAATCTTTCCCATGAACAAAAAACAAAGGAAGCGCCTGTGGTCCATGGCAATGGGTATGTGAAAATAGGCGTCCTCGAGATCTACGGTCACAAACCAGTCCTGGTTTGTGACTGCTTGCAGTACATCTGTTGTTCGTAGCATTCGAAAAGGAAGCACCTTCAAGAAACGGTTTAACCTTCTTAAATCTAAAATCGGCCTGAACCCGCCGTCTTTCTTTGGAACGAGAAAATAAACTGAAAAGAAACCCCCTGGGTGAACAATGGGGTCAACCATCTCTATGGCTCCTTTTTGTAGCAACAACTGAACTTCTCTCGACAAGGCTTGTAAACATGTTACAAGTTGTAAACAAGTTACAAGTTTATAAAACAAGTTACCTTAGCGACCAAACAGCTCGCGTGGAGTCAAGTCCCACTGAAGTCATCTTCAGTCACGAGCTGCACTGTAGATTGTCACAGGTATTCCCACAGTTAACACAATTCCAATAGAAAAGATGTGATTCCAACGCGAGAAAAAAGAAGAGGCCAAATGACGTGGGATGTTGACTTATATAGGCAGGCACATCATACGTCATGAGATGACAACTTTTGTATGTGACTCTCGAAACGATCGGATGCAAAGATCCTTCCACTAGTGCTTTTAGCACCACCCTGGCGGTCTGGAGTGAAGGAAATAAAACTAGATATATGTCTAAAATAAACGACTTACAGATTAGTGACCCTTATCGATTACCCCTACAGTTTTTAAATGAGAAGCCTTAAAGTAAGGAGAGGACAGGCGCGCTTCCCTATAGACTCCCATTATAAATGTGGCAGCGCTTGTACTGCAAAATCAGAAAAGTCACTCGTTTTTAACTCACTCTAGCATCCTCATTTTTTAAACTACAGACAAAAAAATTACATCAACGTGTTCAGGAAAGCCTTGTGGCACTCATTGTGAAATTTTGTGAATATCTCCTTCCGATTTCGTGTAAATCCCCGTTGTTTGGAGGGTGCACTCTGAGCAAATACTGCCCTTTCTGTGTGCCTTTCTGTCTCTAAGCGCAACGCGCGGGTGGGGGAGGGGCTGCTCGCTCTCTCTCTCTCACACACACACACACACACACACACACAGGAGGGAGGGGCTGCTCCCTCTCAGAGAGACACAGGTTTGTAGCATCAGGGCAAGTCACACATTCACACAGTTCAGTGGAGCTCCTGCACTTGCGGCTGCTATGCGCACTGCATCACTCTCACAATTTCCCACAGGGGTAATTATATGCCATACAACTCTCCGGCATTCTGGCACGGTAATATTTGCAGATTTGGGCGAAAAACAACAAAAGTCAGTGTCGGTAAATTGCGATGGCGGAAATATGGCGTTTGACTGACAAGATGGCGTCTGTTTACAATCTGGATTGGCTGTGACGTCACATGCAAGTGGACTATTGAAATGCATTCCAGGTGATGACCTCATGAAGCTGGTCCAGATAATAGTGTGCCAAGCTGTCATAAAGATGGATCCTTTGACAAATATAAAATCTAAAACAATTTGTTGTTTTGGCGGCACAGTGGTGTAGTGGTTAGTGCTGTCGCCTCACAGCAAGAAGGTCCGGGTTCGAGCCCCGTGGCCGGCGAGGGCCTTTCTGTGTGGAGTTTGCATGTTCTCCCCGTGTCTGCATGGGTTTCCTCCAGGTGCTCCGGTTTCCCCCACAGTCCAAAGACATGCAGGTTAGGTTAACTGGTGACTCTAAATTGACTGTAGTTGTGAGTGTGAATGGTTGTCAGTGTCTATGTGCCAGCCCTGTGATGACCTGGCGACTTGTCCAGGGTGTACCCCACCTTTCGCCTGTAGTCAGCTGGGATAGGCTCCAGCTTGCCTGTGACCCTGTAGAACAGGATAAAGCAGCTAGAGATAATGAGATGATATATAAACTATTTTCTACAATGTAGAACAATATTGAACATGTCAAAAAACTATGAAATAAATGGAAAAAAATATATAGATAGATAGATACACAGTAGTGCTTGAAAGTTTGTGAACCCTTTGGAATTTTCTATATTTCTGCATAAATATGACCTAAATCATCATCAGATTTTCACACAAGTCCTAAAAGTAGATAAAGAGAACCCAGTTAAACAAATGAGACAAAAATATTATACTTGGTCATTTATTTATTGAGGAAAATGATCTAATATTACATATCTGTGAGTGGCAAAAGTATGTGAACCTCTAGTATTAGCAGTTCATTTGAAGGTGAAATTAGAGTCAGGAGTTTTCAATCAATGGGATGACAATCAGGTGTGAGTGGGCACCCTGTTTTATTTAAAGAACAGAGATCTATCAAAGTCTGATCTTCACAACACACTTGTGGACGTGTATCATGGCACGAACAAAGGAGATTTCTGAGGACCTCAGAAAAAGCGTTGTTGATGCTCATCAGGCTGGAAAAGGTTACAAAACCATCTCTAAAGAGTTTGGACTCCACCAATCCACAGTCAGACAGATTGTGTACAAATGGAGGAAATTCAAGACCATTGTTACCCTCCCCAGGAGTGGTCGACCAACAAAGATCACTCCAAGAGCAAGGCGTGTAATAGTCAGCGAGGTAACAAAGGACCCCAGGGTAACTTCTAAGCAACTGAAAGCCTCTCTCACATTGGTTAATGTTAATGTTCATGAGTCATGAGAAGCGTTATGTTTGGAGAAAGGAAAACACTGCATTCCAGCCTAAGAACCTTATCCCATCTGTGAAACATGGTGGTGGTAGTATCATGGTTTGGGCTTGTTTTGCTGCATCTGGGCCAGGACGGCTTGCCATCATTGATGGAATGATGAATTCCAAATTATACCAGCGAATTCTAAAGGAAAATGTCAGGACATCTGTCCATGAACTGAATCTCAAGAGAAGGTGGGTCATGCAGCAAGACAATGACCCTAAGCACACAAGTTGTTCTACCAAAGAATGGTTAAAGAAGAATAAAGTTAATGTTTTGGAATGGCCAAGTCAAAGTCCTGACCTTAATCCAATCAAAATGTTGTGGAAGGACCTGAAACGAGCAGTTAATGTGAGGAAACCCACCAACATCCCAGAGTTGAAGCTGTTCTGTACAGAGGAATGGGCTAAAATTCCTCCAAGGACTGATCAACAGTTACCGGAAACATTTAGTTGCAGTTATTGCTGCACAAGGGGGTCACACCAGATACTGAAAGCAAAGTTTCACATACTTTTGCCACTCACAGATATGTAATATTGGATCATTTACTCAATAAATAAATGTCCAAGTATAATATTTTTGTCTCATTTGTTTAACTTGGTTCTTTTTATCTTCTTTTAGGACTTGTGTGAAAATCTGATGATGTTTTAGGTCATATTTATGCAGAATTATAGAACATTGTAAAGAGTTCACAAACTTTCAAGCCCCACTGTATTTCATATGAAAAATGTGTTATTCAACATGAGAAGATAAACTTCATATCTTCAAGCCAATGATTTTCTTTTTATTATATATACACACACATTCACAAACAAAAAGTACCCATATTTATCAAAACAGTTCATTATTCATATATTCCATTTATTTCATAGTTTTGACATGTTCAGTATTGTTCTACATTGTAGAAAATAGCTGAAATATAGAAAAACCTATGAATGAGTAGGTGTATACAAATTTTGATTGGTACTGTATGTGGAAACCAAGCAAACTAAAATCCATTGAAAATCATATAACTCTCACACTGTAAGTAATTTTCATCTTGTGAGGACAGCTCATAGCCGAAACTTGTCCAAGGACTCAGTGATTTTTTTTTCAGAGGGTGCAAAAACACACTGTGCTACAGAATGATAATACATGGTTTATCTGAGTCAACACTGTAAGAAAAAAAAATGGATAATTGGCAACAGGTCAGCAACATGATTG